>NC_090921.1:124811675-125114056 GCF_040938575.1 Ambystoma mexicanum | reverse complement strand
CATCTATTGTTATACCCAAATAGCAATAGCTTTGAACCTGTTCTAGATCTTCCCATCAATTTTCCATAAGACTTTAGCCTTTTTGTTAACCATGCTTTTGCTCAGGAAGGTCAACATTTTTGTTTATTCGATGTTATTTCGTAGACCATTCTGTATCGAATACTCATTCAGGGCATCCAATAGTACCTAGAGGCCCTTCGGTGTATAGTCAGCTATTAACAAATCATCGGCATAGCCTAGCCAACTATAATTGAGAGAGCCAAATTTAACTGGACGGGTAATCTTGCAATTAAAAATAGACACCATGTCAGCGAGGTATAGATTGAAAAGTGTAGCTGCCAGAATGCAGCCTTATTTGACTCCCCTAACAGTTACAAAAGGGTCTGAGAAATGGCCAGTGTTATTAGTTCTTACTCGCATCCTACAACAACTGGATCATTTTTAACAGGCCACGAGGAACATTCCATGCCACCAACTTATTCCATAGTTTGTTCCTCATGGCCGTGTCAAAAGCTGCACTGAAATCCACAAAGGCAGCATACACTGGCAGTTGTGGACGTTCCCACGCATATTCTATTGTGGATACAAGACAAATCAAGTTATGACTTGTGCTGGATTTCATTCTAAAACCTGTCTGGTTAATTGGAAGAATGGAGTTGTTATCAATCCACTGATTTAGCTCTTTTAGTAAGACCTGTGCAAACATTTTCACAGGAATATCCAGCATAGCCAGCATTCTGCAGTTGGTGGGTAGTTTCCACATTCCTATCTTATATACAGGGAGTATTATACTTTCCTTCCAAGTGGCAGGTATTACACTAGTACTTCCTATATTATTAAAGAGCAGCTGCAAGGCTGCCGCCAAGACGTCTAGCGACTTTTTGAACAAAGCATTACATGTCCCTTCAGGGCCCATGGGATGTGAGGATGGTAGGTTAGCTATCATTCTTGTGAGCTGTTCAACTAACTGACTCGAACACCAAGTGGCTTTCCTCTGTGAGTGACATTCATCTTTTGGTGATGTGGAGGCCAAAGTATTCTGAATATGTTAGCGCCAACTATCTTCTGGGACATAATTTATTGGGATCATTCTTTTTCTGCCCGCTTAAGAGTACGCCACATCCCTCTGCTATTTTTGTCTCTGGCATGAGATGCCAATTTTAGCTGCAGGGTGTGTTCTTGCTTCCTTTTATATCTGTGTAAGAACCTGCGGAAACGATTTTTAATCTCTTTCACCTCTTTAGGCATCTATGTGTGCCCAGCACTCTGACTGGTGTTATAAACAGCTTTTGCTATGTTCTTTCCCACCTCTACGTTTGCTGCTTGGATATTTTGATCATATTTCAGATATTTGGTCGCTGGTTTATTCCATCGCTCATTTGGGGTATGATATTTTGTTTTTTTCTTCGTTGCGTTACTAATGAGAATCCTCAATTGGGAAAACTCATGCGTGATGTCAAATATGAGGTTGTCTGTGGGTTCCTTACTTTTATGAGCTAGCAGTCGAAGTCCTTTAATGGCTACAGTATTTGCCTCCTCATGGCTATTAGGATTCCAGCCAATTCTATTTCTGCCAGAATGAAGGACTATATCGCCTGTCTCAAGCCTAGTTGGTGCACTGGTTGTTATATTTAGCATTACACATAAGGGCAGATGATTGCTTTCTTCACGATGGATGACGGCCATATCTCTAGTTATGTTTTTAGCTAGTTCATTCGTAAACACATAATCTACTGTGGTAGCAGATTTACCACTAATTCTAGTGAAAGCTCTATTAGGGTCACCATAGCATTTACCATTCAGCATATTAAAACTTAAGCTGGTCAACAGCGTGGTCCAGGCTTTTCCTTGTAGATCAGTTTTATTTTTGGGCATAGGCCCAGTCTCAAAAAGATTATCAGTGCAATGAATATCATCATATATTTTCGCATTCAGGTCACCGACAATGAACACTGGAACATTACGATTATTTGAATGCAAGATTTGCGTCACTAATCCACAGTTAATTTTTGTGGCCACTCTATTGGGGGGGATCATATATGTTTATGATGATGATCTGTGGTAGAGACACATTCTCTGTTTTAGCTAAAACAGCTAATACCATTGTGGATGAGTGAAAGGTTGTTAGAGACCATTGATAGCGTACTGAAATGAGCAGACCTTCCTTTGGTCTGCCTTTCTGACCTTTTGTAGCTTGCACTTGTGCACTACTGCGCCCATCTATCTCAAATGTATCCACAATTGTCTCTTGTACTGAAATGATTTGGAATAGATCGATATTCTCAAATAGCCCATTGTCTGCATATAGATGGCTAAGACATCTTATGTTCCAAGAGTACAAGAAGCTACACTTATGGTAATGTTTCTTGAAAGTGTGGTTTAAAAATGGAGGGTAACCATTGCCAGTACCCCGTTTTATTTTCTAATTCATCCATTTGAGTTGTATTTTTCAATGAAGCAATCTCTATGCTTTCTATGCTTGTTATTTTTGAACTCGGTTGCTGCTAGCATTGTAGATTCTGCTCCACATATTGTTTTCTTTGCAACACTATCTTCGCTTTCATGTTTTCTAGTGGGTATTTATTCCTTTGCATATCAATTTCCTTGTAGTGTGTCAGGATTCGTAAGTCAAGGAGGCAAATACGCGATCTTTCTTTCCCGACTTGCTTGGTTTCTTCACGTGAGGTTCCTTCGCTTTTGTCACAAAGACGTTATTTCAGGACACGGAAGTTTGCTCAGCCACTTCGTTCCGTGTTCTTTAGGAAGCATTGGTCTTTGCCATGGAAACGCTCTCACTCTGTGTACTTGTAGTCACGTGTCTTCACGCATGGTTAGAATATCACGTGACTTTTGGTTTTCGTCTTATGTCCCGCCTTCCCCGATACTCGCTGCTTCTGAAATTGTCATTTCTCTTGCCGCTAAGTTTCTAACCTTGCTTCTGCTGAGTTTAGTGTATTGTGACCCGGACTGCCTATTGGATTCCTGCTTTTTTGTCCCTCTTGTCAGTACCTCGACCCTCGGAACTGCTTATTGGAACTGTTACGGATTACGGACGTCTGCTCGGATTTGGCCCGCTTGGTTTTCGACTATTGGAACTGCTCACGGATTTTTCTTGTCATCTACGTCCTTCATTCTACTGCTACTGGAACTTTTCTACGGACTTCCTTGTTTTCACTGGGAACTGGAAACTTAACTAGGCGTCCGCGTGCCGTCGGTGGGTAGGTGGATCACTCATTGCTTGCGGATTTTCTACTCTTCATTGAATTCTTCCATTTTGGACTTCCTTGGAAACTATCATCCGGTAAGACTGTTCCTTTAATTCTTCTATCCTGCTTTTTGGTCCTTGTGAAGTTCCTGGTTAGTTACGGATTATTTTTTTGTTCTCCTCAGAATTCTGACGTCATATTCCCATTGTGATTTGCCAGTCAGTCAACTAAATCTATTCTCAGGTACTTGCAGTTTGGTTGGTTGGTTGAGCATAGCTATTGTAGTTGTCTTCTGTCACTAATGCATTGTTCCTCTGCAGGTTGACTGGTTCCTGTGACGTCCTCTCATCTCAAAACCATCTTTTGGTTAATTGACTGGTCAGAGAGTTTTTTAATTCCTCTCTGTTTGGTACATTGACAAAAAGAATTTGTCTTCTACACGACGAGTTCAAAATCTTGAAGTCAGGATTCTGGTTACTTGGTCTAGGAAATTCTCCTGACTTAACATAGTGGTAGACTAATTTAAACAGAAAATCCTCATATTTTAATGCATAGGCTATAGTCAGGTTTGATTTAAACCAAATGTGCGTAGTTACTTGATGTTTATCTTCCAATGGATCGACTATGAGGATATCATCTGATGTGATCATTCTTAGTGGTATTATAGTATGTAAAAAACGCAAGAGTGTAGTTCTATTAAGGGAAGGATGGCTCTCAATCCCTGAATCAGATTTGATCTCTAGGGCCTTAACTAGTTCAGATTGAAATGTGTTACTTGAGTTGTCAACGCCATCAGAAGTCACTGGTGTTGCACCTTTTCAACAAGGAACTCTTCACATTGCCTACAGCAGAAATCAGTGGTCTGGTACTATTTATACTAGATGCCACTGGCTGCTCTATGCCAGCAAAGTGATTGCCCTTGTTATCATTGGCTGATTTATCTTCACTGATATAAATTATATCATTTCCACCAGGTATAATTTTCTTCGCTTTTAGCTCTCTCTGGTCAACGTGTTGACTTTGTGCTTCTTTAAACAGTTCGCGTAAATAGGTGCGAATATCATTTTTATTAAGTATGTCTTTACTAGGGTACACTATATTACAAATTCCCAACTCGTTATTGCCAGTATCATTGGGACCAATCGCCTGTGATAGATTTTTAGGGGAAATATCACTCTCTATCACAATCTCACTTGTCACGGCTAAGGGATTGATAACCTCTTCTGAACTTATTTTTTGAGAGTTATTTATTTTTTTGCCTGACTATTTTGTTGTGTACATAAACGCCTGGGATAATCATTTTTTTTGTTTTTCACTTTGGGCATTGTTTTTTGGCCGTTAATACTCACCTCTATCTCTATAGGGGCTATCACTAACCTCTATCTCTATAGGGGCTATCACTACTTCCTTAAATGCTATTTCTGTGTTTGAGGCTGCATCCTTGAATACTTTTCTAGACCGATTAATACTCTTGTGTAATAGTAGTGATTGCAGGTCAATTATTTTCTCAAGGCTTTCATATTTCCCGTTCAAACGATATAGAAGGTTATCAACTATTTCAAACATCCCATCAGAGGAGCTGCTTCCAATGTTATTTGTTACGTCTATATCTATGGTGGGGTGACCCACCTGTGTATGTAGCTGTGTGTCTGTAATTATGTCATTAGTTAATTCATCATTCTCATCAGTTGCACCATAGATGTTTTCATCATCACTACCATCTACAATACTTTCTACATGCTGTAATATTGATGTATCGCCAATGGCAACTGCATTTTCCTGATTATCGCCATCAACTTGTTCATTGATGGATTATCACCATTCTTGCCATCTGCCATTGTTATTGTGCTTGGTGTAGTGGAACTATCAATCTGTGCTACAATATTCAAGGTGTTAGATAGGGTACTTGGGTTCTGATGCCCGATATTAACAAAATCTACCTCTTTGTAGGTCTCGCTAGGTAGGTGAAGGACATTCTCAATCAACTTACTGGTTAAACAGGAAAGCTGCTCATTGAGCTCTTGCTTGATTTCTCTGTCTGCTATTTCTTTTCCTTATTCGACATCAGGTCGCTGTGGTTTAATTCATTAAGTAAACTTCTATTATCACCCTTATCATTCGCGCTTCCAGTTGCACTTGCAGCAATTCTTTGATAATAATTTGTCATTACTCTCATCTTAGATGAACCAACTACTGAAGTTGTATTCCCACTAATAACTTGTTTAGGGTCGTTATCTACCACTCCACGACTTTTTTGATGTAACCCCATTGTAGTTATAGTCGTAGGGATACAGGTCGGGTTACCTCGCCGCGGATAATGCCAATTAGGAGAGATAGTTGGAGTCACGGTAGGAGGAATATGTGTACTATTTGTAGGGCTTGCTCTAACAATACGTCCAGGAGTTGGCAGTTGTTCTCTTATCATCAGCCGAACCACACGGATTGTCTGTTGCCTGCTCTTCTAGCAACAAGATATTATCTACTACCTCATGTTCAATACAAACATTCAATGCTCGTGTTTCTGTTGTTTTAACTGTCGTTTCAGATTTTTCTACCTCATTGTCTCTGGACACTATTCCCACTTCCGGTTCCATTCTTTCTCAAATGATAGAAAGTTATCTTAGTGCAGCGAGAACACTTGACTAAGTTCTGCTTGGTATTGATAACACCAACTCCAGTCGTTGTGTTATTAAAATATCAACAGCAACACTGTGCTGATGCTAGCACCCGTGCACTGCCAAACCTATTGCCTAGCAGGGAAGCTGCCGCTCTTAATTCAACACAATAACAGCACAAACAAATAATGTTGCTAGTCAGCCACTTAAGCGACTATAGTGTACTTTAGATGTCAAATTGATGCACAATAAATTAGAGGGCCAAGACCCGTTTACCGAAGAAAATGTGGGGTAGCCTGCTGCAGTTTAAACAAAAGGTAGTCACCCACTATCGCTGTGTCTGGCTTACTATCTGTTTGAAACATCGGCCAATTGGCTAGAATGCATGTTGCTGCCGTGTGTTATGTTACTGTATATTCTGGTATAGAGGGTAAGGTTTGTATTCAATATTTTCGATACCAATCTCACTATACCTGCCCTTGCTTCTTACATGCAATTCTAGTATAGATTAGCAAACGCTGCAGTGAGGCGGTGATCCAGGGATTTAGACGGTCCAATGCTGGAGAAGGGAGGACGCCGAGTGGAAGTACTTTGAAGTACTGTTAACTGGTGGCGGGTGCTGCTGGTGCTTTACCTGGAAGTGGCTGGGCTTCTGTCTGGCGATCCCGTTCTCCCCTGTGCTACTCGAGTGAACGGAGCTGTCACGAAGTCTTTCTCTGCAACACAAGTTGCCTGGACTCTTGCAAAGGAAACGAAGGTGACTGAATTCCTGTTTACAGCCCAACCCCCTTAGAACGAACGAAGGGTTGCAACCTGGCGCAGGTTTTACGAGTCACGTTGTGTTAGTGAATTCTAAATGTTGTATTCACGTTGTGTTGTGACAGCTCATTGCTCACATAGGACACGCCTCTTGTTGTGTCATTTCAGAAAGCCAAATCTAATTTACACAAGTAAGCACTGCCACACTTGTATTTTTCTTTCCTTGAAGGTGTGTCCTCGCAGGCTGCCCTGCCCCCTGGTGTGGAGACACCCCTCTAGTTGAAATAAAGCACGCGCACCCAGCGCACCCGCGTGCGCACCGTGGAAGTACTTTGATGTACTGTTGACTGTTTAAATGCCTGACATAGTGTGTCCCAGCTTGGTCAATTCGATACTCCGTATTGAGGCGCGGACCGGAATACCTTATGTATTGCTGTGTCTCCGCCTAACTGAGCATGTATCCAATTCTTGTGACGTTGAAGCTGGGATATTTCTAAGCCTGGCGGTTGAGAATCGTATAATGATGGGTGCTTTCTATATTGCCTTGTTGTATTAACTGCTCGTCATTGGTAACAACTCTCCATTACACAAAAGTACTCTGCATACACGAAACCATCCCTGAAGGGGATCAGGGACTCACATGGTTTAGCCCTAATGGTTTATTCCCTACACATGGCTGCCCCCCTACTAAATTCCTGGCTAAAAATAAATATTCTAAAAATCTAAAAAAAAAACACTACATCAAATCTTTCTCCAATTGTTGAGACTACAAACATGCAGCACATACAGAGTGAGCAAAACATTGCACCTGCCCGGAATTCTGCACTGACAAGTGATACAATCTGTCATGAAGTAGCATTTGCATCCCAGGCAGAATTAGCAATGTCATCCTTGCCCGAACAGCTAAATTCCCCCATTAGGGGGGATATGCCACGCCCGTCCTCTACTCGAAGGAGTTTCCTGAGTATGAGAATGGACAAGCCTTCCTCTATGGGGGAGGGCACTCCTGATCCATTGAATACCTCGCCCTCCGACAATTCAATCCTTGCCCCGGCAGTTCTCGCTGCTTTGGAAAAACATGTTCGCTTATCGGATGGTCCTTCAACCCCAGTTAGCTTGCCTAGCTGTACAAAAGCTGATGTACATTTGCATTGCAAGGAATGTGTGATGTTAGACATTTCTAACATTTCCTCAACCTCGATGACTTCTAACAACCTTCCTGCATTAGCAGACTTGCTCAAAGAGGTGCCCTCCCTACCCAAAGTACATCCTATGTCCCTGGCCACAGGTGTAGCTTCCTCTCCCTCTCTGAAGCCCCTGTTCCCACATTGGGCTTTGATTTGTTGGATCCCTCCGACGACTTGCAGACCCTAGAGGCTTCATACCCTGTCCTAACACGTATCTTGAATCTACTTGACAAAGGACACGACTACACTCACTATGAACTCAGGGACTGCAAGTCTTCATTGAACCAAATCTTATTTAAAATCAACAAACTGGAAGGCTTCATCTTTGCGGATTCTATCCGCAGTGAAGGGGCAACCTTTGCGACTGCCGGGCTTGGACTAGCACCCATGGCAAACTCACTAAAGGTAGACCAAGTGACCATAGCTACTCAAACTAAACAGAAAGAACAGGTGACCCCTTCTTCACAGCTGCCTTCAATCCAACCTAATATTTATTCATTTGTGCAATCCTTTGCCCAAACGGTTGCTGCTCCCCCGGTCCCTTCCCACCACCACATCTTCACTCACGCCCAACTATGCCAAATGGTCAACGCAAATACAGAAAAGATCGAGCAAATATTATTTTTTGTTCAAAAGAATCCTACTGATACTCAATTGAGCGTGAAGAGATTCAAGAGGACTTGGAGGTAGACCAAATCTTCCACCCAGATAGTCCATCAGCTTTGACCAACCTTTTCTTGGAGCCTAAGAGCGATGCAATTCCTCCAGATGTAAAAGGAAAGGGTCTAAATGGAAATTTAGCTAATGCGGGTCAATTCTTCACCTCCCGCAAAGTAAAGCGCCTTTTTTTTAGAGCGCTTAAAAGGAAAGCGGACAGACAGCCGCCCTTGCAATCGACAAAATCTCAACCTCCAAAAATAAACAAAAAATACAAAAATCTGACTCTAACTGTATGGGCAGTTCGGAACAGGAAGACAAATAGTCTCCAGAAATGAAACAAGGCACACTCTCTGAAACTAAAAAAGCTTGTCTGCTTTCCTCTCAAAGTGGTGGTATGGTTCTATCATCTACACACCACAAAGGAAAGAGAAATGCCACAATTCGCAAAGAACTAACAGGGCCCAATTCTGGTGGACTATCAGTGTCACATGATAAAACTTCAACTACTGCTCAAACTCAGCTATCAGCTTTTTTCAAGCCGATAGCTAGTAAAGCTGTACAAGCAGGGAAGGCAGTAAGCCAAACTCCCTCTAATCACGAAGAGTCTCAAACCATGAAACCCCAGCAAATTGACTTAACAGGCAGGCCCCAATCCAATTTACCTTTGGGAAGGGATCCAGAACTTGATCACCCCGACTATGCAAACATGCAGAAACCATCTCAAATGGCAGTGCCCTCAGTTGAAAAGAACTTTCAAGAACCTGCATGTTTGGCAATGCTCACAAATAGAGACAGTACACCGTTTCCTACTATTTTTGGGTGGGAGTCCGACCCGGACATTTATGGTAATAAACTATTAAATCGTTCTGCTTTGCTAAAGGCCTTTAGGCAAATTTCAGCACTTAGGATGCTCCATTCCAATGACATGGATCACTCTACCTCAAACCCAAAATCACAGGATGGTATGCAAAGTACAAACTACCATCATTTCTGATTTGATATGGCAACACAGGCGCGAACTGCAAACGATCCGACTTCTGCCGATGCCATTTGAAATTCTTGACGAGGCTATTGCGTTCAATGAAACATCACTTTGTCAACCTGCCCAAATAACACCAACTGTAGCCGCTGCAAAGGATCAGGGTGGGATCCAACCAGAAGTTATAAGTCAGTTGGTCTCCTTCTCAAACGCTAGCAAGGATTGGTCATGGCTGACCTCTCTGGCTACCACAATGAACCCCGCCATGGATAACATCCCCACTTAACAACCACATAAGATTTCCATTTTTTCATGGAATTCATGTGGTTACACAAATTTGCTCTCATGGTTTACGATGCAATAAATTGTGATTGTTTCTGTCAAGAAACCATGTCAACACAAAACATCATATTGCCTGGCTTCTATGTTCATCAAATGCCGGCTGAGCATGGCCAAAGTGGTCGCCCGCATGGCGGAATTGCCATATGTATAAATACAAATCTGCATTCAATCACACACGAAGTATATAAATCTCCATTGTATTTAGCTGTTGTTATATCACTACAACCTTCTTCTATGGAATATTATTTGTGTGTATCTTTATATCATAATCCCATACGTTTAAAACATGTACATTGCTTTTGATTTTCTAGACACACTTTTAGATAAAGTAATCACCAAATATGCGGCTTGTCGAATAATAATTGGTGGAGACTTTAATGCTGAATGTGGGAAGCAACCTCTCACTAATATGGACAGTGAGTATGCTTTCTCATCATTGGGTAGGGGCTGCATGTGGAACCGGCATTTAGCATTTTGGGACATAACATTTCTCCCAACTCAAAAGCCAGGTATAGGGTATACCTGGAAGTGAGGGGGCTTTAAATCCTGCATAGATCATTTTACCATCTCATTGAACATACAGGATTGTTGCAACGATACATTAACAATAGATCCTGAATATGGAGATCACATGCTTACCCTGCTGACCTTACATACAAATGCAGTTGTTCTAGATCATGATCCCAATCAGAGGTTTCTGGAAGTTGATCGCCCTCAGCTCTCACTCAGATGGACAAACCGTCTATGTGATAGAATTAACGACCGCATTGATAATTGGCTTGATGGGCTCCAGGGCAGCTCTCGTAACTATGAATCTACCCTCATAGAACCTGCCAAATATTTGGAGATGATAAAGCAAACCATGGTTACAATTCAAAATGAAACAAGGACCACAAATGCTAAAAATCAGTCGAATGCCTGTCCTGAACTCCTTATAGCAAAACGCACTAAAAATGCCGAAATACGCAAGCTAAAAAGAAAAATTCCTTTTACATCAGATAATTACGAGAAGTTGAAAAGAGCGATCCTTAACACTTATCGTAACAAATGTAAAAACATTAAACTTTACACACACAATTCTGATAATCAAAAGATTATAAATTCTCTATGCCGCAATGATCAGCGATCGACATGGGCAATCCTGAGGTCAGATGCAAGTAAACTTTCCACGAATCAGGCTTCCACGATTACCGCAGAAATATGGGCCAAATTTTATGAGAACAAATTTGCAATCACATCATGCTTCTCAACCATCAACGCAATGGAACCAACCCTTCCACAGTTGCCAATAATCCCGTGGACACTCCTAGACATCGAGTGTGCAATAAACGCACTGAACTACTCAAAGGCAGCTGGTCCGGATGGCATATCTCCCTGCATTTTGAAACGACATCCACTACTTTGGGCTAAATTATTGAAAGCCCAGTTTGATAATGTGCTAACTTCTTTAGTCATTCCTCCCTCATGGCTGGGTTCAATTATTGTACCCATTTACAAAAAGGGGGAAAGGAGTAATCCTGCTAATTACTGGCCTATCGCACTGATAGACGCGTCAGCCAAAGTTTTTGCCATTCTCCTCTTACGGGATCTCCAAGCATTTCTGAAAACCCATAACATCTTGTCTTGATTTCCGATTGGCTTCAGAGCACGGATGGGAACTGCCCTTAATGCTACACTCATGGCACACTTACTTGAAAAAACTAAGACTCCGGACACAGGGCCACTATATATGGCCTCGGTGGATTTAACAGCTGCCTTTGACTGTGTAGTGCGGGGCCTTCTTTGGCAAAAAATGCTGGCGATGGGTGTTCCAGGGCATCTCATATTCCTACTAGCAAAATTGCACACCAACACGGTTTATTTTATTAGATTAAATCAAGGCGGTGCTACCACAGGGCCAATTCCTATTGCACTAGGAGTCAAACAGGGTTGCAACTTGGCTGCAACCTTGTTCAATTTGTATCTCTGCAGTATTAATGATATCTGTCTCCAACAAACCAGTTATCCTGCACAATTAGGCCACTTAAAAATCCAGTGGCTCGCATTTGCTGATGACATAGTCATCTTTGACCGAACACCGTCAGGTTTGCAAACTAAGTTATCTTTGTTTGCTGAATACTGTGCAGATCACAATTTACAGTTCAATGCAGGTAAATCTAACATCTTTCTGTTCAAGAATTTAAAAAAAGGTAGTTGTACAGGTCTTTGGACCATTGGCTCGATTTCCATACCGCGGGCATCCACAATTCGATACCTGGGATATCTGATAACAGACTCAAACGCTATTTCAAATTGGAAGAACATATTGAATCAAAAGGCAAAAATATTATCAACACAAATGCGTATGATGCTAGTCAAATATTGCAAGTTTTCCTTGATTCCACTATTTTAATTTTATACTCTTAAAGTTGAGGCAATATTATTGTATGCCCTTGACATGTGCTTGGCTAACATAGATCACTTCCTTGATCAGTTACAGGGTCGCATTTGGAAGGGTGTGTTGCGCCTGGCTATCTCGCTTCCAAATGCTGTCTTAAGACAAGAACTAGGACTGACATCATTGTCTGCCCGCTATAATTGGCGTCAACTAACAAACTTTGCAAAAATGTTATTTCCTCTTCAAAATTCCTTGTATGAGAACTTGGGGAGGATGCTTCATGATCTCAACCCCCCATCTATTAAAACATGGAAGCTCTCCTAGATGAGATGGAATTAACTCCTGCTGATCTTGAATATCGCCAAGCGCATGTCAAGATTCGCCTATTTGCACACGACTGGTGTGAAACATTAAATGCTTTGGAAAAATGTAAGTCCTACAAGGAAGCTGCCAAATTTGCCACCGTCCGCACTCCACATAAGCTGTATTTACAGCAATTTCCTTGTCCAATAGCCAGGGACATGTACCTAAGGTTTAAACTAAATCAATTGCGAACCTTAGAAAAAACCTTAAATTGGAAAAAAAACTCAGAAACCTTGACTGTAGATACTTGTAGATTCTGTAGAGCGTCCAATTTGCATGAAACACTCAAACACCTGACCATCCATTGTACCTACTTTGAAGTGCAATGGAAAGATATATTTTAAGTCGAACATACAAGTGATTCTTCGGAATCAAGGGAATGGCTTTGGCTGGTATGTATGTGGGGCACGACAACAAAAGCCATCCTACGGGTTACGCGCTTTTTATCTATACTAAATGTTGATCTAGAAAAGCAAATTGTCTATTAAACACCATTTCTTGTGTTCAATTCCAATAGAACTATCTAAGAAGTGCGAAGGGCCCCTCAGCCCTCGACATAAGGACAGCACTTCCATGCACATCTCGGTGCGCGTGCTGGTGTGCGCGGGTCAGCGGTTTTGTAGCTGTGAAGCGGCAGGGCGGTGGGGCTTCACAATATGTTAAGAAAATAAAGCCAAAAGCACATATAATGAAGGCTAATATATAAAAGCTGTAGCTGTGATGCGGCAAATGGGGCAGGACTTCACAATCAGTTGATTAAAAATGATGTTGACTGCTCGTTCTCCACTATTTCTTCTTCTAGGAGTGGCAGTAAGGAAAACACAACAGCGTGGGTGGACAGCAAGACAGCACTTCCATACACTTCTCGGTGCGGGGGCCCCTGAATTTGTAGCTTTGATGCAGCAGAGGGGGCGGGGCTTCACAATCAGTTGATTAAAAATGCTGTTGACTGCTCGTTCTCCACTATTTCTCCTACTAGCAGTGTGTTGAGTGAGGCGTGACACCAGGATTAAGATTTGATAAGATTTATTAAATAAGTAACAGCAGTCAGCAGACGCACCTGTAGGGCACAGATGCAAGTCTCAACTGCCCGATTCAAAAGATAATGTTCTAAATGGAAAAACACAATACACGTAATAAAGAATGCACTTACATCACAAAGAACGGCGAGTGGAACAGAACATGCACTCACTTAGATTTAACTACCAACATAACACACCTCCCTCCATACATGCGAAAGAATAAACATTACTATAACTATTCGGGATAAAAGTCGCCTCATTACATGGTAGGCAGTGAACCATGGCGCAATTAGCGCCATGGTTGATGCCGGTAAAATACAGGCACCGCCTTGGTGGAAAGGGGAATTACCGCCCCATTCCAAGGTTGGAGGGGCGGTAATTCCCCCTTCCACCATTGCCCTTCCCCATTCCCATTTTTGCCCCATAGGGCATAATGGGAATGGGGAAAGCGCTAATTACAGCACCGCAAATTGCGGTACCGTAATTAGCTCCCTGGGTCCCTTTGTGGGTTGGTTTTTAACGCCTGCAAAATGCAGGCGTTAAAATCCCCAGCCCGCAAAGGGACCTCGTAGTAAGGCGGTAAGGATTTACCGGTACCGGTAAAATACCGGTACCGGTAAACCCTTACCGCCTACCGTGTAATGAGGCCCAAATTGAAACAATTTGGTATTTTCTTTACTCTTTTGTTTTGCACTTCAACACTGAAGTCTGTGTTTTCTGAGCTTCCCTTGTCTGATTGTGATTGTGATTCTCCCTCTCTCTGTTCATCATTGATTTCACAATCCATATTGTCCTCTACCAAAATTTTACCGTCAGGATTGATTGTGCTTTTGACCAATCTGGATTTTGACCAGCATTCACCACCCTCAAGTATGACAACACTACCACGTATGGCTATGACCTAGAAACTTAGTTTCCGTGAATTTCATTCCAAAGCGTAGATTTTTTATCAACACTAAATCCCCTTCAGCATACTTCACATCTTTAACTCTGAAATTGATGTTAAATCTTTGTCTGTATTCATTCTGGGCGTCAGCTATTAAGTTCATTATTTTCTGTCTGTCTACTTCTACACATCCTGCAACCTCTATTCTGGGCATAATCTGGTGGCTGGTTGCCGCCCTTTCAAGGACACAAACGGTGAGACTTTGGTAATGGAATGTGGAGTGGTGCGATAGCTCCAGACCATTTGCTTTAACAACTCTGACCACTCTAAACCAGCACCCAGTGCCAATTGAATACCACCTTTAATAAACCCATTTGCTCTTTCCACTAACCCATTTGCCCTGGGATGGTACAGTGCGGTCCTTATGTGTTTGATCCCAAATCGGACTAAGCATTCCTTCATCTTTTGTGAGCAGAATTCCACTCCGTTATCAGTAATGATTTCTGTGGGAAAACCTTCTCTATAAAAGACTTCCTCAAAAAATGCAACTAATTCATTGGTAGTGGCCTCTCTTAGGGCTTTCCATTCTAACCATTTGGTGTGATAATCTATTAACACCACCATAAATTTGAACCTGTCACCCAAACCTTGGACGGGGCCAATTATGTCAACAGCGAGTTTTTTCCAGGGCTCACTAGGGACTTGAACAGGACTAAGGGGACATTCCCTGACGATCTTTCCTTTGTCTGCACTTTCACATTCCTTGCAACCCCAAACTTTCTTCTCTACCACACTATCCATCCCTGGCCACCAATGTGATTGTCTCAAAGCCTTTTTGTCCCATTTATCCCTAAATGACCCTGATCAGCCAGGTCAACTAAACGTGATCTAATGCTTGAAGGGGGGAACTATCTTGGAACCCCTCCTCAATTTTATTCCATCTTCAGACAAATTTAGTTCCAACTTGACTTCATGGAAGCGATCAAAGCTTCTATCTAATGCATCTCTGCTAGGCCATCCACTCCTTGTCCACTCTTACACTCTGGTCAGTACGGTGTCTCCTGTATCTGCCTCAAACCATTCCTTCTTCCCAATAGCACACGCTGCCATATCCGAAATAGTCATGTCTTCCTCATTGACCATTCCTGAGACATTATCAGCATGCTCTAAGTCTGGATAATCAATCAGCAGCGACATTATCTTTGCCAGGTATGTAGATCCTCTTAAAATTATAACCTTGTAGTCTGACCATCCATCTGGCGATCCTTGGGGAACCCTTAGCCCAATCACAGCTACTCAACAGTTGTACTAATGGTTTGTGATCTGATTTTATTAGGAACTCCTGTCTCCAAAGAAAAAATGTGAAATGTAGGATGGCCCAGTAGACAGCTAACACTTCCCTCTCTATTACTGAGTAGTTACATTCAGCTCCTCTCAAGGGCCTGGAAGTGAATGCAATTATATGTGTTTCTTTCCCTGAGTCTACTTGGCAAAGTGAGTCCCCTAAACCTGACAGACTGGCATCCACCATGAGAACTGTCTTCCTACCACTCACAAAACCACCCAAAGAAGGGGCTTTCGATATACCTTCTTTTATGGCAGTGAATGCTGCTTGACAGTCAGTGGACCATCTGAAACCTACCCCTTTTTTCAATAGATTTCTTAAAGGCGAAGAAATGGTGGCAAACTTTTCTACGAATTTGTGGTAGAACTCTGCCATCCCCATGAAAGATCTGAGCTGATCTTTGTCAATGGGAGCAGGGACTCTGCAAATATTCTCCATTAGGCTGGTTTTTGGTGACACACCTTGACCAGACACTTTGTGTCCTAATTACTCCACCTCTCTGAGAGCAATACGACATTTCTTCCTCTGTACTGTAAAACCAGACACTTTCAGCCTTTGCAACACATTCCTCAGCACACAATCATGTTCACTTTCAGAAACAGCATAAATTAGTATATCATCTTGAAATACAGTGACATTATTGAGACCTTTGAGCACTTCTTCCATGACCCTCTGAAACACTGAGGCAGCCGATGCCAATCCAAAAGACATCCGCAAGTACTTGAAAGTGCCTTCAGGTGTGACAAAGGCTGTTACATGTTGATAGCTGTCTGATAGAGGCACTTGATGATAAGCTGCGGATAGATCAATTACCGAGAACCAACTAGGTTCTCCTAGAGTAGCGAGGGTCTCTGATATCACAGGTAGCGGGTGTCTCTCGACGAAGATGTTCTTGTTGAGATCTCTGACATCAACACAGAGCCTCAACCTCCCATTGCTTTTTGTGACAAGCACTACAGGAGAGAGCCATTCAGTGCCCTCGATATGCTCAATAACGCCCTTCTGGGTCAAGTTCTCCAGTTCTACACAAAGTTGTTGACGTAATTTCAGGGGCATGGGTCTCACTTTGTGTACCACCGGTTGTGAATTCACTTTCAGTCTTATATTGTGTTCTAAGTTGTTCAGTTTTCCCAGTTTTGACGTAAAGACTTCAAGAAACTCCTTTGACCATTTGTCCTCGATTTCTGCAATTGTCACCGTTTCTGCAGCACTGGCTTGAATGCCGACACCCAATTTTCTTTGTTCGTCCCAACCCAAGAGAGATGCTCCCCTCTTTGCAACTAATATTTTTGCAGCGCATTCTCTTCCCTTGTATGACACTTTTCAGTGGAATTCACCAATCAAAGTAATGGCAGATTCTCCATAGCCGCAAGGCTGAACTCTAGCAGGGACCAGGATATCGGTATCTTTACCAAGATCATTTCTGAATCTATCTTCGGAAATTATGGTCCAAGGAGAGGCCAAATCCACTTTCATTTTGAGATGACACCCATCAATCAAGAAATTATCAATTGGCCCCTTGAAATCACCAGACATAGCATAAATGTGAAATATATGCCCCGCGTTCTTTTCTTGAATTGGTGGTCCTTCTGGCATCCTGCTCGAAGGTTGGTTGCGAGCTTGGTTAATGGAGGATTCTCTGCACATGTTTGCAAAATTACCTTTTCGCTTGCATTGTAACAGTCTGCAAACCTTTCGGGCATGTGGGAAAATTTGCTGAGTCTATTCTTATAACCTTGTCTTTTCCCTCACCTGGAACACTTTTGATTCCACCACTCCTTTCTTGTGGTTGTTCTTCTTTTGGGCATCACAGCGCACACACTTTGTGCAAGACATTGTGTGGATTGCTTATCTATTTTCATGACTCTCATATATTGGGAGGTCTGTTCGATGCTGCAGGTCAATTCCACGGCTTGCTCCAAAGAGACATCGTTGGCAAGTAGCTTTTCCTGCACTCTGAGACTGTTTGTGCATCGTACCAGTTGATCTCTAATGAGAGAGTCAGTGAGATCGCCGAAATCACAAGTGTGACTCAAAGTCCTCAATGATGCCACATAGGATTCCACTGATTCAGCGCTGTCTTGGGCGCGCTGAAAGAACTTGTGCCTCTCGAACGTTACATTCTTTTTTGGTTCGAAATGTTCCTCAATTTTCTTTATAGCAATAAGATACTCAACAGCATCGCCAGCACCCTCCTCAACACCATGTGTGAGAACATCGAACACAATGCGTCCTTCGGGCCCCAGGTTGTGAAGAATTAGAGCTTTTTTTCTTGCAGAGCTGTATCTGTAAACTCCAATGGCTACAATATAGTTCTCAAGCATCTTGACCCATCTGTCCCACCTCACAGGAGGACGGCCCGGTTCAGAAAAGAAGGACGCAGGCGGAGAAATTGCTGCAGCCATGTTATCAATTTCAGAGGAGAGGGTTTGAGTGCACAGTATTCAGAACTAAAGATCCGTAGATGCTTAGGGTGCTTAGCCTGTCTTTGGAATGTTCATCTATAAGGATTGTTCACCCAGAATGTCACTGAATGCTGGAGACGCAGCAGGCTATGCTTGTGTCAATATGCCAAGTATTATGACATCACAATGGGAATCGGCGCTAAGTGGAAGTCTTTCCTTCAAGCTCCGTTGGAACGTTCTCAGCAAGAGTCTTTGTGCCGTCACAATGGGCTTGCAGAAATCTGCTCTTCAGCTGCTGTGACTGAGTTGGCTGTGCCGGTTGCTAGGCAACGATTGCACAGTGCGATCAACAAAAACAAACGCCCTGGTAGTAACGGCCGGGCCTGCCTATGCGTTGCGCGATGACGTGGAAGGGGGATGAGCCTCCCAAAATGTGTGTGCGAGACCATGGGCACACCGATATTAAATGCGCAGGGGCCGTTCGCAGCCTAGGGACCTCCACCCCTCAAACGCGGCACCCCTGCTCTGACCTGTGACTGCAGGGCCGCGGCGTCTGCTGCCTGGGTTGCTGGGGTGGCTGCCGCTCCGGATACTGAGCCGCTAGCGCACTGCTCGACACTCCCTGCAGGTAGGGATGAGCAGCGCTCCAAAGACACAGCAGCACCGCGCCAGCGCTCTGGGCCTTGACTCCTTTAGCAGCAAGCTCAGTGTTGAGTAGATCAGGATGCGGGCGTAGGCCGGGCGCAGCGGGTTCAAGATATCTGGATCATCCTCGTCGCCAGTGTTGAGTGAGGCATGACACCAGGATTAAGATTTGATAAGATTTATTAAATAAGCAACAGCAGGCAACAGACGCACCTGTAGGGCACAGATACAAGTCTCAACTGCTCGATTCAAAAGATAATGTTCTAAATGGAACACACACAATACACGTAATAAAAAATGCACTTACATCACACAGAACTGCGAGTGGAACAGAACATGCACTCACTTAGATGTAATTATCAACATAACACAGTGGCAGTAAGGAAAACACAACAGCGTGGGTGGACAGCAAGACAGCACTTCCATACACTTCTCAGTGCGGGGGCCCGTGAATTCGTAGCTGTGATGCAACAGAGGGGGCGGGGCTTCACAATCAGTTGATTAAAAATGCTGTTGACTGCTCGTTCTCCACTATTTCTCCTACTAGCAGCGGCAATAAGGAAAACATAACAGCATGGGTGGACAGCAAGACAGCACTTCCATGCACTTCTGTGTGCGGGGGTCTGCAAACCTGTAGCTGGGATGCGGCAGAGGGGGCGGGGCTTCACAATCAGTTGATTAAAAATGCTGTTCACTGCTCATTCTTCACTATTTCTCCTACTAGCAGTGGTAGTAAGGAAAACACAACAGCGTGGGTGGACAGCAAGACAGCACTTCCATGCACTTCTCAGTATGGGGGTCCGCGATGTAGCTGTGATGCGGCAGAGGGGGCGGGGCTTCACAATCAGTTGATTAAAAATGCTGTTGACTGCTCGTTCGCCACTATTTCTGCTAGTAGCAGCGGCAGTAAGGAAACACAACAGCGTGGGTGGACAGCAAGACAGCACTTATGCACTTCTCTCACATACATTGGCACCCACCCACCCAAAACATTTACACACACGCACAGTCACATACCTACTCACTCACCCACCATTCACTCACCCATAAACTTCTCATGTTCACTTGCACAGCATTCTCCAAACAGGAATGCATCCACCCACCCAGAACATTCAAATACTATAACATTCCTTCTCATTCACCCACCACTCACTGACCTATACACCTTCTCCCACCACTCACTGACCTATACACCTTCTCTCGCCTCCACTCCCACTGCATTTGCCATACAGACACATACCCATCCAGAACAAAGGAACACACTATCACATTCATACTCATCCACCCAACAGTCACTCACTCATGCACTTTCTCTTACATCCACTCTCAATGCATTCTCTACACAGGCACACATCCACCCACCCACCTATCCAGAACATTCAAACACACACACTATCACATTTCATTCACGCACCACTCACTGACCCATAGCACAGACATACATCTGACACGCACTTCACACATGCAAAATACACATCACATTTATTTATTTTTAAAGCCTTCTTACATGTTTTTCCAGCTTTGGTCCGTCATTCCAGGCCACCCTCGGCTCCTCCGTGCTGCTCACAAACAGGAATCAGGAAGCTGGGAGAGCTTCCTGGTTCCTGTATATGAGCCGCAAGGAAGCCGGAGAAGGGGTTGGAGCTGAATGTGACATGTGCCACATGTCACGGCCAGCTCCAACCCCAACTGAGCGCTTCCTTCTCGCGCTGCAAGCCCCAGCCCAGCCTTCACCTTGATGGGTGAAGAATGCGCCAGGGCACCCCCAGACCTGGTGTGGCAGGACCCCGTACTGCAGGGGCTGTAAGGGACCCTGATACTCCAGGAGCTACAGTTAAAAAAATAATATTCAGGGGTAGCAAGGAAGAACAAAGGGGTTGTGCCTGCGAACCCTGGCAACCCCCGAATTACATCCCTGATCATACTCCTATGAGGAAATCCACAAATCTCATAGGAACTATCTCGGGAGGATAGCTCAGGGGCAACATGCTCGCCTTGGAAGCAAGACGACACAGAGCAACACAGGTTCGATCCCCGGGTCTGCGCTTAGAATCCTCTGGGTGTTAAGCGTGTTCTAAATAACCTATCATATCATATCACACTGGAACTGAAGATCCTTGGAGGGCTATTAGGCCCCTGACCCACTTCCAGGATAATCCTTCACCTAGTCCTTAGATTTTACCTCTCCTCCAACCCCCCTCCCTCCACTGACATATACCACTTTACTCTTATAAGGAGTTGGAAGGTTCATACGAGCACCTGGGCCCCATATCTGACACCATCAGGCAGAAATCACACAGATGGGTGTGTGCGCACACAGACACACTCACATCCGCTTCCCTTTCACAAAACGAGCTGATGGGCAGGCCGCCTGGTTTCAGACAAACGCCCAGGTTTGTTCCCTTGGCTCCATCAGCTATAGATATGGCCAGCACCCACAGCTCAGGAAGTCCCCTGTCACCAAGATCATCTTCTCTACGAGGCCTCGTAAACGACAGAGGGGTGCGATACCAATTCCACGTAACAAAGCACGATAACAGGTCATAGATGTTGTGTAGTGAACCCTCCCGTGTGTATTGCCCCTTTGAGGGGGTGTGGCCCTCCCCCGTGTATTGCCCTTTTAAGATGGACTATGCTAATAAAAGGGAGCCCTGCAGGCACGTGCGACAGTACGGCTCCAGACTCCATGAGAGAAGCAAACTGTGTCCGTCTCGTATTGTGGCCTGCAGGCCCACCCTGTCTAATCAGGGCCTGCAGGCCAGGGTGCCATGGGGCCACCCTGCCCGGGAGGCTGCATGGGTCCACAAGAGCTGGGGGTGCTCTAGCCTGGCACCACTAGAGGCACATGGCCTTCCCAGTGCTGGCGTCCCATAGCACTTCAGGGTGGGGCTGGCGTGATGCCCATGGCTAGCCCCCACCCATTCAACCTCTGAGGCCCTGGGCCTCTTGATGCTCACCAATGCAGGTGTCCCATAGCACTGCAGGGTGGGGCTGGTGCGATGTCCATGGCCAGCCCCCACCCTTCCGACCTCCGAGGCACTGGGCCTCTTGATGCTGGTGTCGCAGAGCATCATATGGGGGAGCTGGTGCGATGTCCATGGCCAGCTCACCCCATTAACAATAGGGTTTGTGGTAGCCCATTTATTTCTTTTTTTTCTTTTTCTGGAACGCAATAAATGTGTATACTTGTATAAAATGTCCCTTCTACAGCTGAACAAAATTCACATGTTTTAACATCATGACATCTCGTCGTGTTGGTTGCTTGTATAGAACCTCCTCCGGGCTAAGGCTGCTTCAAAGTAAGGAACAGAAGAGGAAAGACTGTTGTGGGGAAGAGAGTAGAAGGGGCAACAATGCTAATGCTGTGTGCCATTGTTATTTGGTAGCGTGCTAATGCCACCTAACATGGCTTCAAAGGGCTGCAGAATCTTCTTAAATTCTATCTCTTCTGTTCAGGTTCCTGCCCCTTTCCTACTGCCAAAACGCCTTTACTCGCTGTCAAGATTCCGGAACGGCCCTTCTAGATACTAGGGTAAGATCGCATTCCTTAAACATTCTTCTGGTGATTCCTTCCTATTGCTGTATCCCTTACACTCTTGCTGCTCTATTACCTCCAGACCTATTTGTGAGAAGATATCAGCTCCTCGCAGAGACACGACCTGCATCAAAACATCATCACTGCTGTCTTCCATAGTCCACGCTCACTAGCAGCACACCACAGGGTTTTTCCCCTTTGAGGTTTTTCCCTGGAGGCTCCACTACGTATCAGCACTTGAGCGCTGAGTCGTGGAGGGGTCTCTAGGTAAAGCCTTATTGTCTTCAGAACACCAAACACGCTGAATACCGGCGGTTGAAGAATAGAGGTGGGTGTCATTTGTGAATCCTGAAGCCTAGTTTTCATGATTTGAGTTTGTAGTCATAAAACCCTGCTCCCACCATGATATAATCAATTATGGAATACATCCTATGCACATGTGAGTAGAATGTGAAATCTTTAGTGCCCGGGTGTGCATGCCACCAGGAGTCCGTCAGTCTCGCCTATGACAAACCATTGCACATTTAGATCAAAAGCCATATTTAGATCCCCCGCCATCACAAAGTGGCCCCCAGAGAAGGCTAATAGTTCCTTCACTAAATAGCTACAGAATTCATTTTGCCCAGTATTGAGGCTGTACATTGGGGCTACAGAAAGTAGCACCCCATTAAACCATACCTCTGGGAATATGGGAATATAAATCTCCCCTCATCAATTTCGGTTTTGCCTAAGCTCAACTGAACATTTCTCAATGTCAAGAATGCCCACGCCTTTCTTCTTTTTGTTAGCTGAGTCAAAGAATTGATGGGGAATTTGCTAAGAAATCACTCTACCCATATCACCCTTCAGCAACATACACCCTCTGACATTACGTTCTGAGAGTAGCTTCAATCTCTTTTGAGGGGAGTTGAGACCCCTCACATTATAAGTGAGAACCTTGAATTTTTACCAGAAGACTAAAGGAAAGGATATAGAACATGACACAGGCAGCAGATTATAAAAGCCCCCAGGGCCCACCTGATTGACAATGTCAGTCTGGACTCTCAAACACCCCAATGACACGCCCGGAAGGCAAATGTGGAAAACCAACAACAATAAAACTGGAAATAACAGAACACTACAACAACACAACCCCTTTAAACAAGAAATTCACACATCAAGGCATGATACAGTGGCTTGATCCCTCCCTTTCATGCTGGAATCATCTCCCATCCCAGCACTGATCATAGCCCACCACCTATAGCCTCGGGGGGAACGCCACATTCTAAAACATTACTGACAAGCCCGACCTCAAGACCCTCATGTAGGCAGTTGCTGTTCTAGGGCTGCCTGTGTGGGGCCCACCATCTGGCAACCAGTTTTCCAGGCAGGGACTTTCATCTACCTCCTGTCACTCAAGACCCCCAACTCTGTCGACAGCTGAAGCCCCAGAATCTGCACTGCCTCCTCCGGCATGGTGCAACGTGTTGCCCTCCCATTCCAACTGAACAGGAGACTGAATGGGAAGGACCACCTGTACCTACCTCCTTCTTTTTGCAACTTGTCCATGACTTTGTGGAACGTCTGCCATTTCTGGAGAGTTATGCCATGATATCCTGGAAGATCAGGAGAGATTGTCACAGGAAAGCTATGGGGTACACGCTTCTTGAGGCTCGAAGGATCTCTTCTTTCGTTGTGTATGAATAAAATTTCATAATTATGTCCCTGGGCTGCACCCCCCTCTCTGTGGCCCAATCCAATATGATGCCCTCATTCCCCATCTCTGGGAACCTGGATTGGAACACTTGCTTAACCCACTTTCTGAGATATATCCCTTCCACGCCATCTGCAGCTCCCCAAATCCAAAGATTGCCCCGCCTGTGCCTATTTTCCAAGTCCTCGATTGTTGTCACCAGGAGAGACATGCTTTTCATGGCGTCTGTGAGTTCGCCCTGAAGATGAAGAACATCCTCCTGGAGGGAATGAACCAAGGGTTCCGTGTCCATTTGCTTTGTGTCTCTGGATACCTGGATACCTCGGAAATGGACTTCCTTATTTCCTCTGTTGTGTTCTGCATTTCCGTCCTAACTGAGCTCCTCCTGCAGCACTTAAAGGCACTCCTGGAGATCGCTTTCCATGAGCGCCAGAGATACACTCCCTGTTCCGGCATTGGAAGCCATAGAGGCGACGGTATCTGTGCTGTCAGGGGACCTCCGCTTCATGCTCTTGCCCCGTTGGCAACCAGAAGGAGCTCAAAGGTTTGCCTTTACAGGGAGTTCTAAGAGAGGGCATCACCTGCAGGTACTGCCCCAGCTGTGCAGTCTGTCCATACTCCTTGGCTCAATTGACATTATCCTAATTGTAAACACTTGTATATCAGTGCATGATTTACTTTCAGAAATGAGCATTTTTTTTAACCTAGCCCCACCAATCAATTGTGCGCCTGACTCCTAAGTACAAGGCCATACACTTCTGGGCTGTGAAATCTGCTAGCTATAGGAGGTCAAAGCTCAATCACTGGCAGAAGCAGATCCCTGTAAAGCTATTTGGAGATTAAAGGCATGCTCGACTCGTGGGTTTCCTGGCAACGTTTGACAAAGGCATGTTTTTTTTTAGGGTGTAGGAATGCCCCCCTAGATGCTCACACCAGAAAAAATACAACCCTCTAGGGAAAAAGGCCCAATACACCTCTTGCAAGGATAACAAGGTTTATTTCTACAAAAATAGATGCGCCAACAAAGAACTCTGCTGCCTTGGAAGGCTCTGCCAAAATCTGCATGAGCAAAACCATATGAGGGTACAAGTCATCATCAGTGACGTCATCACATATGGTAAAAACCTGCGTGGCTGGTTGCTAGGACCCTATACATGGGCGGCCTGCTCCATAGAGATGCCAGACCATTGGTCCCAGCCCAGTCCGTTCATCTTCCTTCACGTGGGTGATGTTTCATCTGTCATCAGGGCAAAACTGAGTAATTGGTACATGTTCACAAACTAAGCAATGCATCTTTATCTCTGTAACGAGGCATCTGGTATGAGCAGACAGGGGCCATAGGGAAAACTAAGATCACACTAACTCACACACTTCACCCGCTCCCAGGCAGGCCGACACCTCTCTAAGGTCTCCCACCCTTGTTTTGAACTCTAATTTCATCCCTACCTGCAACTTGCAGCACAAATCACGTGATCTAAAACTGAAGACAGGAAAGCCCTGCTTTCTCATGTATCGGGGCTACAGCAGGTTTATGGTCAGTGCTCTGGGGTTATCGGGTATGTTGGAATTCAGGGGTCCTAAAGCCAGAGCATTGGTGTGCTATCATTTAGGATTGGGACTGGTGGGGGCTGGAGGCCCCTGCCCTCCTTCTCATTGGATCACACCGCTCACAGACACTCAGCCCTCCTCCCGTGTGCTTGCAGGGAACAATCTTCCCAGGGTACGAAGTTTGGCAACATTATAGCACAATGAAGGGTTTTATGGGGCTGCGCAGCTCTGGCCTTTCTCATCGGTGTGTGAGATACAACCTATTCCCTTGCTCATGTTCGCGGCCTAGACCTGGTGTGCTGACTGCCGCGCTACGTTTAAGCTTTGTGCCAAAACTTGGTGCTAGAATCTAAGATGGCTACTATTCTCGCATATGTGTTATGCCTATAAAGCATGCGGTAATGTAATTGTACAAAAACCTTGTGCTGTAGCAACTTGTAGCATCTGTGTGCTAGATGGAATTACCAATAAAATATCTCAGACCAAATAACTGGACAAACTCAAAGGAGATGGTAAAATACTGATTTAATCTCCAGAAGTAAAGCAGGGCAAATAACACTCATCAAATTGACTCATGCAGGATCACAATCCTACATCATCCTCCATGGCAAACTGCAAAAACCTATCGAGGGGTGGGATTGGATTAGGGGATCATATCTACTTATAGAATATACGCATTTTATTCCCTCATTGGCAGTCTTTTGTCTGTAAGACATACCCTGAGTTACTTCTATTCACATGTTGTAAGGCCCTCGTCATAGCAGAAAATGTGTCAGCGGAATAATACCTTGAAACATATGTAAAAGTGCATGGCAGGCTATTCTAATTGGTTGGCAAGCCAACTCCTACAATGTACATTGGGCTTGCTAGCAGCATGTACATAGAAACGAAACCCAGATGCTTGGAGATACTTCAGCTTTCCCCTTTTTTCCCCAAATAGTCTACCCTTTCTCATCGGTAGGCCTCATGCCAGTGTATTTTGTTTGAAGGTTGACCTTGCCAGTCGGCACTGTGTTGGGACATTCGAGGGAGTGTAGGCAAATCACTATTTTAGCTTCAAACTTAATGAATGGCCCTTGTTTGCTAGTTCTTAATAACATGTTACAAGACCATGAAAGTATCCCTTATAAACAGTGCTTTTAACACTATTTGATTCAATTATGCTAGGTGCAGTTGCTCCTCTTTGCATTTAGAGACATGCTCACACTTTCCCATATTAAATTCATGCCCTTTTAATTGTCCATTATTTGGCATCAGTACATGTTCTTCTTCCTCCTAATCTTTGAGGAATATCTCAAATCCTAATCTTGCGCGTGGTCTGCTCATAGACTCCGTTTGTGCTTTTCCTTCATCTCTCAAAATAGCATCCTTGGTTTCAAGCAAATGTACTCCTTTATTCTGCAAGGGTAAAACAGCTTGTTCATCGTCTTTCCATATTAAGATCCTGGGCTTGTGTTTTGAGGTAACTGGGTTGATTGATATAAGCAGTCATCCATCTTCTTCTAATGGTCGTCCTAAACGTTGAATATATACCTCTCATAAGCAAGCTTCTACATATTCTTTTTTACCTTGCGTTTCAGTGTTTTTACAATTATTGACTAGTGGGTCTCTTCATTCTACTTTGTGTTCCCACATACTGCCATCATGGAGCACATATTTTTCTTAGTACTCTAGTTACATCGTTTTTCTTAAGTATTTTCATATCGTTTCGAAATAGATTCATATATCTTCTTTGGGACATTCTTTTGTTGTCATTAGACTTTTGTTTAACCTACATCCATGTCTCACACCTTTTTATTCATGACTGCATTCTGGCAACTCGGCAAGGGATATCCTTCTTGGTAGCTTTCCTCCGCTGTTCCAACATGAGGGTATCTTCTGAATGGCTGCCTGAGTGCATATTGTCTTTCATACAGTCGAAGTGGTATGGACATGCTGCATAACTTTGTGCATGGGTTCCCAAGTGTGGCTCCTCCTCTGTCATTCCAAAAGGGTGGGGGTGAGTGGGCGGTGACTAAGGAGAATGCGTCCACTTGCACCTCCACATTCCCCCCTCTGGTCGCATTCTCGATTCCTGCTTCATCTTCTTCAATCATCTTGTCATATTTTCTTTTCCTTGGAACCCATATTTTTGTCTCCAACCTCAGATGGTCAGCATTCTTTATGTGTACATCTACACTCCAGGTCATCAAACAACAATCTGCTGCCGGTGCACACAATATCCACTGTCCCACATATTTTTTCCAATCCTGGGGATAATAGAAGTTTGTTCCTGGAGGTGCAAGAGAACTCTTCTTTATATTTTCTCGGGTACCTTCTTCTGTTTGCATCTGTTCTCCAGTATGCTTGTTAATGTCAATCATTATATTCTTTCCAATAGCTTTCGTGGCTGTTTTATGGCATTGTCCCAAGATGATCCTTATGAGACAGAATCCCAACATTACTATTAGCAATATTGCTCCAAGTAGTTTAAAAGCATTTTCCAGCCAAGATGGAATCCATCCAATCAATGATGAAAACAAGTCTTTCGTGCTGTTTTTTCAGCTTCATCTTCCATCTGTGTGTGTAAGGTCGTCAACATAGGTATTGCCTCTGTCAATGTACCATTTTCTCCATCATGAGAAGGTATACATGTACAGCAAGAAGGTCCGACCTTTGCGCACATGCCTCCTTCCATTGCTGTTATCAGATCCAGAACATACCTGTTCTGGAGAGTCATCAGCCTGAGGCTCTCAACACTTACTTTATTGCATTGAATGCTTTCATTGTTGCATTGATCTTGTAATCTGGAGCCACTTGGCATTCACTGCAACTTGAAGTCCTGGTGTGAATATAGATGTCTTTATCATGGTGGTCTTGCTGAATAGTTTGTACTCATCAGGAATGTTGTTGTAAGCCTCTTAAGGGGACCCCCTTCCCCCTTGTCTCTTATAGTGCCTTTAGTGGTCCTTGCCTTATCCTAAAGCACCTGGGGGTAAGGGATGCGTGTGTCTCCTTCGCAACATTCCCCCCTTTCGCTAATTCTACATTAACATATTCCCAAGCTACCCGTTCCACTTCCTCCTTCTCCAATCTGTCTCTAAGTATGGTGGCATTCCCTCCCTGAGTACCCATGCTCTGCATACGTGGTGTAAACACTGGTCAGATTGGGCATACTCCTCAGGTACGCAAGCCATATATATATACAGCCTCCATTTCCTGCTAAATCAACCCAATGTTCAACTTAGTGCTCAGGGTCAGGTTGGGCGTGTAGTATTAGTGCCAGGATGGTGTAAACGCTGCTCTATCTGCACCATGGATGGGTCATCTGTTCAGAAAGCCATGTCTTTTGTACCCTGAGGTGCACTAGAACCTCCAATTGAAACCATCATCATGGCACTGTTAGCTACTGCTTTGGCATAACATCGAAGTCCCAGTTGGCAGGTGCAAAAAATGACCAATACGAACACGAGGATGGGCAGCAGCATCTCCACGATAGCCCCCTTCCAGGATGGTGCCCAGGCAAAAAGGTTCTCAAACCAGTCATTGGGCCTCATTACGAGTCCGGCAGTAACCTGCAGTTTTTTCGGGCTCGGTTACCGCCGGACTCGTCTTACCATTCCGCCTCCGTGATTCCCGGAATTACCGGGGCATTACAACCCCGGTGACCCGGGATTTCCGGAGGCAGAATTCGGTAAATCCCCATTCCCATTGAGTCCGATAGGACTCAATGGGAATGGGGACCATGGAAACACTGGCACCATCTCGTGATGGTGCTGGTGTTTCCACGTCCGCCTGCAGGCGGGCGGTGTTAAACCCGCCAGGTCAGACCTGGCGGGAATGACACCTCCGCCTGCAGGACTCGTGATCACCCGGTATGGAAACAACGGTGGGAGCGGGTTTACCGCCACTGTTATTTCCATACCGGGTGACATGTAATGAGGCTCATTGTTTTTATGCCAGCTTCACTTTGCATATGCAAACAGAGGGTGTGCAGCGCTCCTATTATTTGCATCAGGGAGCCATTGTCAGCATCATTCGGAGGCACGAATCCCTGATTTTGCGGCAAACCCCTCCTTACATGGCCGTGAGCAGGTCTAGCATGTACATGTCTTGGAGGTTCATCAATCTCATGGTGCGCATCTCGACCTTCTATCTGGTGAGGCCTTTCTCTGTGTCATTTGCGGGCTGAATGACCTCACTATATAGAGCCAATTAGCATTTGCCGCTGTCTGGATCCCAGGCAGTAGAAGAGATGAAAACAAGGTTTCTCCTTTACTGAACAGACTATATTCATCAGGTATTTCTTTGAGCAGTTCAGAGGAGTCTTGAGACAGGTAATTCAACCTTCTTCTCCTGCACAGATTTTGCTTCTTTTCTTTTTCAGGCAGTATACAGAAGATGGGGGGGGTTGCTGGGCTTCTGGTACGACCCCCCCGATTGTTGTACTTGGTGTTGGGGCAAGCCCGTCCTTCGACCCCACTGTGAGGTGATCTTCAGGGATCACGAGAAGCGTTGAGTGTAATGTGGCCAGTGAGCAGTAGACACTCCATGATGGCGGGAAGTGCAAGAATGCCTGTGTTCCACACACCCAGTAATAGTCCATCACTGCAGCTGTGCCTATTTTGAGATCTGGGATGAACAACGTTTTATTACATCTTTAGTTGGCCCATACGAAAACAGTTCCTTCATTGTAAAAACATAGTTCATAAGTTTCTTACTTTTGCACTTTTCCATTGCATCGTTTCATGTCAATTTAGCAATATGTGTCACGACCCACATCCAGAAACCCCCCTGGCAAGCCCATGGCCAAGGAGGGGTCTTGGCTTGGGTAGCCAACAAACTTAGGCATCCTTTGCCTAGGCCCTCTTGGGGCCAGTCCTGGCGCCTCTGGCGCCAGGCTCATACTTAATAAAGACTTGTGTTTAGGGAACTACTTTATTTCAAGTGCCAGCCAACATGGAGACATCCACATAGCTTGGCTCCTTGGAACCAAGCTATGTGGTATAGTGTTTTGGGTGTGGTAGCCTAGGAACTACTTTACCTGGACTACTTTCTTAAAGCTATTTAAACCACACCCGACTTGAATAACACGCTTCGCGTTACTTTGCAATCCTGCAACGTGACGCTCATCATGTTCAGCTGTACCCGCGAACCTCGGAAGAACAGCATCTGTAAAGAGACAAAAGGACATCGTTAACAGCAGCAGCTTACCTGTAATTTCATCGTTAGGTGCCCACAGCTCCTGCGAACAGCATCCTAGGATCAGCGCGTGTCCCGGACAGGCGTATCTGCAAAAAAGGAAGAAACAAGACATTAGACACTTTTACAACATAACGAATTGTGCCGAAAAGCTTACCTCGCAAGTCGCCCCTCGACCAGCATTGCCTCGGAATTTCATACACCGGGTGAGCACCGCAATCTATGGGAAAGAAAAGACAACAGGTTAGCAAAAGCAAGGCATCATAGCGCTGCGCATAGCATCTACTTACCGCATCAAGGCGCTCTTAATACGCCATCATTTACCGGCGAGACCCAATTCAGCCAATGCATCATATTGGACTTCCGCACACCTAAGGAAGAGAGAAAGACATTATTTAAACCAAGAAAGGCATGCAAGAATAACAACAATATACAACAGCAATAAGACCTACCTGAAAGACTCAAAACGGGCCGGCATCAGTGAATTAACTAGATCGCATTCGCCCACAAAGAACAACGCGCCCCTGCCAAGAAGGCAGGACGGAGAGCACACCTGAATTAACAAAAAGGTGAGGAGAGATCCAGAGGGGCTGCAGTCATACGGGGTGGTGAGGGGTTGCTTACCCCAGTTGCCCAGTCTTGAACATTGCCCACCTGTATTCCAGGCAGAACTTCCCCGCTGGTCACACCTGGGAACCGCAGAGAAGGATACCAGAGTCCCTACGGCTGGGTGGCGTCCCCGTGGATACCAGGTGAGCATAACAGAACGCGAAGCCTGCTAAACCAATCCACCTGGGCGCCATGGAGACATCAGAATTAGACCAATTGGCCCAATTGTTAGGAGAACTTCGTGCCGAGGTTCATTCTGCCCGACAAGAGACTTACGCTCTCCGGAGAGACCTACTAGTGACTAAAGAGCTCACTGAAGAAATTAGCAGGCAATACTTGCAATCACAAGCAGGACAGACGCCTCTACCTGGAAATAACCTAACGATGCAAAATCCTACCATGCCATCCACTACCTCTACTCCGGTACAAATCATGTTACCGGGAACAGTTCCTTTGGCTCCACCGGAGAGATTTGCAGGTGATCCACGGAAATATGCAGCCTTTATGAATCAGTGTCGCCTTCACTTTCTTTGCAGACCTGGAGCATTGCCAAATGACCAAGCTCGGATGGCCTTTGTATTATTACACCTGAGTGGTAGCGCAGCAGATTGGTCGGTACCATTGGTGACCCATGACGATCCTTTTCTTAGGCTCTCAATATAAACAAAGATAGTACTCACAGAACTGGTCCCTTCGGAGTTCGTTTCTGTAGTATCGAAGTTTGTGGTATGCCTCCCAGAAGGCGCTGAAGAAACCAGGATAAATGGGCTCTAAGCGCCTCGTGGGCGACACCCTCGGGAAACCCTCTGGGGAATAAAACCCGATGTGCTTGGATACCAAAATACGAGCAGGTCTGGTGATGAGTCCTTAGAAATGTTGGCCGAATTGTCCAGCTGAAGTAGAAAGGGAATCCGGCTCCGTGAAGCCGAGTCTCGCGAAGGAATGTCCGGAACAGGACAATCTTCTTGTCTTCTAGATGGAATCCGGGAGCAAGGAAAAGTACCAGGACGCTCAACGGGGCGAGACGACACCCGGAGCAAGGAGAAGGAACAAGGAGGCACAGCGAAGCTGAAGCACAATTAGGAAGGAGAGGGGAGGAAGCGGCAAGGGATACCGCCACGGGAAGGGAAAGGAAGGTGGAATTAGCGAGGAGAAAAGGGGAGGAAAAACCGTAGACAGAAGGGCAAATAATCGAAAGGTAGGAGCGTGAGCTGCTATGAGGCTGCACGGGAGTGGAGCGAGTAGCGACGCACCTACCTGGGTCTCAACGAGACTGATATAGCGTTTGGCTTGAGGAGGTCGCCATCTTGGAATAAGCTAGACCTGCCCAGAGCATTAGGAAAAACGGAACCAAACAGCCGCCATCTTGGTTTCTGTTGAAGGTAGCGAGGATGATGTAATTTCCATATCTTCCAGTATGAACGCTGGGATTTCCTAACACCTTTATTACAGGACATTGGGGGATTTCAGAGGGAAATGGAAAAACGTTTTGCTCGCCATACCCGAGAACAAGCAGTGGACAATGAACTCATTTCCCTCCGACAGGGGAATCAAGACTTGTTAACATACATTGCTACTTTCAACAGATTGGTTGCTGAAGCTAGGTGGCCTGAAAACAAAAGAACCACGTTGTTTCATCGGGGCTTACGAGGCGAATTAAAAGACGTTCTAGCTCAAGTGGTTGATCCTCCAAGAGACTGTTCTGAATTAATTGATTTGGTCGTACAACTAGACCACCGGTTGCAAGACCGAAAAGCAGACCGTTCCAAAATGGACCCTCGGGCTGTGTACGTTCGATCTAGAGACAACGTAACTCGAGTGCAAAAAAATACTGTGGAGCCTATGCAAATCAGAGGGGTAAGACCTCCACTAACAAAACAAGAGCGAGATAAAAGGAGACAACAACAACTATGTCTGTATTGCGGAAAACCAGGGCATTTCCTGAAGGAATGCCCAGTGAAACCTCCAAGAAAAATCGTCAGGGCCACGGAAAAATATGAAGAGAAGGAATCTAAGTCGGAAAAATACCCAGCTCGGCAAACGTAGAGGTCAGTTTGTCGAGTGAGAGAAAAGAGCCACCGACCTCACACTTTGCAATACCGGTGATCTTAATTAATAACCAACAGTCGTCAAGAATGCATGCCGTTGAAGCATACATCGACAGCGGAGCTGTTGGGAATTATATAGATTAAGACCTGGCTGCAGAGATGGGGCTTCCCTTATGTTCCAAGCCGACTACAGGCAAGGTGACTATGGTGGATGGGACAGAAATTGCTTCCGGACCCGTAACCCAATGGCCATCCGAGATAACCTTGCTGTGACAGGACGGACTTCGGGAGCTTATTTGATTCGATCTCATCAAGGCACCTCAATTCCGGCTCATACTAGGGATGCCATGGTTAGTCGCTCACAACCCTTTGATTGACTGGCGGGCAAGGAAATTAACCTTCCCCAGCGACTGCTCCCCAGCCTGTTATTATCAAGAACAGAAACCTGCTTTCAGTATCTCTACGACTTCCGGAGCGACAGCATCAACACTGGGAGTAACTAATACCTTGCCAGAGGAATACCATGATTTCCAGGATGTATTCCAGAAGGACCAAGCAAACACGCTGCCACCGCACAGGCCCTATGACTGTCAGATCGACCTTGTTCCAGGTGCTCAAGTCCCTTGCGGTAGAATCTATGCTCTTACGGAACCTGAAAACCTTCATCTGAAGTCGTATTTAGACCAGTACCTTGCAAACTGATTCATCCGTCCATCAAAGTCCCCTGCAGCCAGTCCTTTGTTCTTCGTACTGAAAAATGAAGGGGACTTAAGAACCTGTATTGACTACCGCACATTAAACCAGATCACTGTGAAGAACCGTTACCCCTTGCCACTTATTCCTGAAATGCTGGACCAGGTCAAAGATGCCCAGATTTATGCCAAATTGGAAGTTCGAGGAGCGTACCACCTGGTCCGGGTCAGAAGCGGAGACGAATGGAAAACTGCTTTCTGTACCAAATACGGTTTGTACGAATATCAAGTCATGCCCTTTGGGTTATGCAACGCTCCCACAGCATTTCAATATTTCATGAATGACGTCTTGAGAGAGTTAATTGATGTTTGCTCCCTAATGTACATAGATGATATCCTAGTGTACTCAACCTCAAAACAGGATCATATCAAGCACGTCCGTTCAGTCCTCACCAAGCTCCGTGAACATTGTTTATATGCAAAACTTGAAAAGTGTTTTTTCACGTCACCGAAGTTGAGTTTTTGGGCGTTTTATTCTTACTCCAGGAGGCATCAGAATGGACCTGCATAAAGTAGATGCCGTTTTGAAATGGCCATCACTAACGTCAGTAAAAGGGGTACAAAGCATGTTGGGATTTGCGAATTTGTATCGCCGCTTCATACCTGACTTCTCTTAGGTCGTACACCCGATCACTGTATTGCTACGAAAAAACAACAAAAAATTTGCCTGGACCGAAGAAGCAGAAAAAGCTTTTCAGGAACTGAAGAAAAGGTTCACCTCAGCACCAATCCTGCGACATCCTCGACCAGATCTTCCTTATATCGTGGAAACGGATGCTTCCAGTATAGCAATGGGAGCTGTCCTCTCACAAAGAGATCCAGAAACCGGCCACTACATCCAGTGGCCTTCTGGTCGAAAAAATTCTCACCTCCGGAGATTACTTATGCCATCACGAACAAAGAACTCCTGGCGATCAAATCCGCCTTTAAAGCCTGGCGGCACTACCTTCTGGGGGCCAGACACACCATTACAGTTATCACGGACCACCGAAACCTGCAATATCTTAAAACAGCTAAAGCCCAGTCTTCACGCCAATTGCAGTGGGCCCTTTTCTTCACTGAATATGATTATGTCATCAAATTTCGCCCAGGGGTCAAGAATGGAAAAGCTGACACACTCTCTCGTACAAGCTCTGATGTCATAATATATACGACCCCAGATCCAGTCACCATCATACCGGAAGACAAACTCTTGGGCCTCACTACGGCCTTAGCCCAAGTAGAACTGAGAAATGAGATTCAACGAACCATGAATACAGATACTTTCCTTGCATGGCAAGTGCAGGGGGAACAATATTCCATCAAAGATCACTTACCCTTTTTTAAGGATTGTCTGTATGTACCCACCAAGGACTTACAACAACAAATCATTTCAGGTTATCATGATTCTCTGATCGAAGGGCACCCTGGAATCACCAAGACTCTAGCCAAGGTAAAACAGAACTTCTGGTGGCCTGCCTGGCGTAAAGATATCATCCAATATATTCAGTCCTGCGGAGTCTGCGCACAAAATAAGTCGCAAAAACCAAAACCATCCGGTCTTCTGCAACCTTTGGACATTCCTCCCACTCCATGGCACACTCTTTCCCTCGACTTCATCACTGACCTACCTCCCAATCAAGGGTTTAACACCATTCTTGTACTCGTGGACTTATTCTCAAAGATGGCACACTTTATTCCGCTCAATGGCCTCCCTGACGCATCTACTTTAGCCAAAGTGTTCCTGAATGGTATTGTTAAACTACATGGCTTCCCATCAGTCCTGATCTCCGATCGAGGTAGCCAGTTCGTCTCCAACTTCTGGAGAAAGTGTTGTGCAATGGCGCAAATTGACGTTCGACTATCCACTAGCCATCATCCCCAAACGAACGGTCAGACCTAGAGGACCAATCAGACCCTCGAGCAATGCCTACGGTCCATGTTGCACCATAAACTAAGAGACTGGAAAGACTTACTATGGATAGCCGAGTACGCATATAATAATTCCTTGCATTCCAGTACCGGACAAACACCCTTTTATACCCTTTATGGTAGACACCCACGTACCTCTGAACTGAATCTCCCAACCAGTTTAGAAATGCCAGCAGTAAAAACCCTTCACACCAACATCACTCAAGCTTTCAAAAAGGCCAAAGAACATCTTATTCTCGCCAAAGAAAAGCAAAAGCAATTTGCCGACCAACACCGGAAAAAAGACCCTGATTATCAGGTAGGAAACAAGGTTTGGCTGGCCGCCAGATTTGTACCCATCAAGGGAACCCGGACCTTTCAACCCAGGTACTTAGTGCCTTACACCATCAAGGCAATTATTAATCCAGCGGCCGTCAAACTAGATTTACCACCTAACCTACAAATCCATCCGGTATTTCATGTGTCCCTTTTAAAACCAATGCAGCCCGGTACATGGATTGGGACACTACCAAAACCCATACTTATTGACAGAGAACCAGAATTCAAAGTCAGAGGCATCCTGGATTCCAAGTACTCAAAGGGCAAGCTATACTATCTAGTTGATTGGAAAGGATTTGGACCCCAAGATAGATCCTGGGAACCCTGTGAAAGCATTCATGCACCACGTCTAATCAAAAGATATCATCGAAACTTTCCAAATAAACCTGGGCCGGACGGAAGGAACACCTTGAGAGGGGTCTTGGGGGGGGAGTGCTGTCACGACCCACATCCAGAAACCCCCCTGGCAAGCCCATGGGCCAGGAGGGGTCTTGGCTCGGGTCTCCAACAAACTTAGGCATCCTTTTCCTAGGCCCTCTTGGGGCCAGGCTCATCCTTAATAAAGACTTGTGTTTAGGGAACTACTTTATTTCAAGTGCCAGCCAACATGGAGGCACCCACATAGCTTGGCTCATTGGAACCAAGCTATGTGGTATAGTGTTTTGGGTGAGGTAGCCTAGGAACTACTTTACCTGGACTACTTTCTTGAAGCTATTTAAACAACACCCGACTTGAATAACACGCTTTGCGTTACTTTGCAATCCTGCAACGTGACGCTCATCGTGTTCAGCTGTACCTGCGAACCTCGGAAGAACAGCATCTGTAAAGAGACAAAAGGACATCGTTAACAGCAGCAGCTTACCCGTAATTTCATCGTTAGCTGCCCACAGCTTCTGCGAACAGCATCCTAGGATCAGCGCGTCTCCCGGACAGGCAAATCTGCAAAGAAGGAAGAAAAAAGACATTAGACACTTTTACAACATTACGAATTGTGCCGAAAAGCTTACTTCGCAAGTCGCCCCTCGACCAGCATCGCCTCGGAATTTCATACACCGGTGAGCACCGCAATCTATGGGAAAGAAAAGACAACAGGTTAGCAAAAGCAAGGCATCATAGCGCTGTGCATTGCGCCTACTTACCGCATCAATGTGCTCTTAATACGCCATCATTTAGCGGCGAGACCCAATTCAGCCAATGCATCATATTGGACTTCCGCGCACCTAAGGAAGAGAAAAAGACATTATTTAAACCAAGAAAGGCATGCAAGAATAACAACAATATACAACAGCAATAAGACCTACCTGAAAGACTCAAAACGGGCCGGCATCAGTGAAGTAACTAGATCGGCAGGTCGGAGAGCACACCTGAATTAACAACAGGGTGAGGAGAGATCCAGAGGGGCTGCGGGCATACGGGGTGGTGGGGTGTTGCTTACCCCAGTTGCCCAGTCTTGAACATTGCCCACCTGTATTCCAGGTAGAACTTCCCCGCTGGTCACACCTGGGAACCGCAGAGAAGGATACCAGAGTCCCTACGGCTGGGTGGTGTCCCCGTGGATACCTGGTGAGCGTAACAATATGTTCATTCCAGAATGGTGCACACGCGTCGTTCACTCGGGCCAATACCAAACCCCAGCAGTCCTCCTGCTGCACAGCTTATTGACATTTCCTGCCTCTTGTTCGCCACATACTTTACTCCTTGCACTTTCAGGTATGGCCTCCACAGACAATGCCTTGTAGCCTACACAGTGCCAGATGAACCAGGTATTGAGTCTCTAGAATTGGTCATTCTTGTGGTAACAATACTTTGAGTGCCCCAGATGCATGCGGTATCAATGAAAAACATGACAGCTTCCATTCACTCTTTTCCTCCCTACCGAGCGAATATCTGCATACCAGCTATTAGAAAGTTCAAGGTATTGCACATCTTCTATTATGTCTATTCCTAAGCCTCTGTAGGCATCATATCTGGCCTTCCTTGCCTCCCTTTTGGAACGTTTAACTATGGGGGAACTCAAATTTATGATCATGTTGGAAAACATATTAGGAAAAAATAATGACGTGGCTATGTTTGTAAACGTTTTCAATTTGTCCCCGGTAGTGTTCATATTGTGAATGGTAACATTAGGTGTGTTGTTAATCGCAGAAAGATTGTTAGCAATATTGCTGTATGTTAATTAAATATTAGCAACACTGACGTTACCTTGTCCCCCCCCTTTATATGTTCACCCCATATAAAAATGCAACTCCAATATATTCCTAGCACGAACACGGAAACAAAAACACTGCAGCAATATATTGCAGTGCACATATATATGAATAAGAAAATCTTAACATTGTATCATACACAGTATTCTTTCTAACATACACAGAGTTGTTTGACCTAGTGGGGTCCATTGGAAAATCACATGTAAAACAAATATATAATGAAACAAGAAGAGACAGAGACAGGGAGGGCGAGAGAAAGAGAGAGAGAGGGAAAGACGGCAAGTGAGAGAGAGAGAGAAAGCAAGAAGGATAGAGAGAAAGGAAGAAAAAGAAAGAGAGAGAAAGAGAGGAAGATAGTTAAGAGTATAGGGAAGTGCAAGAGGCAAATGAAGCGTTTGGGCACTTTTTACATGGGGTCGGGGTGAATGTTCTTTCACTGGGTTTGAGGGTATTTATGAGTGATTTTTAGGGATTGAGGCGAAGTTATTCTTGTACGTCCTGCTCAGGCTGGGGTGCTTTGCGTACTTCCGAGATGTGCATCCAGTAACATAATTCCTTTACTTTAACTTTGAGGGGTGTAGCATAGACAACCTGATAAGGTTTGTTATATCTGGGCTTTGACCAGCAGTGGACAAAATATTTGACGTAGATCCAGTCTCCAGGGAGCAATTTTAGAGGGGGTGACGTTGTTGCCGTGTCTGTTGCAGCGCCATTTGCGTCCTCTGTCCAGGGTGGCGTAATCTGTTGGGAGACAAACTTTATGGCCTTGTTTAGGGAGGACAGATAGCTTTTAAATTCCTCCCCAAAACAGAAGCTTCCCTGTGAGCGTCTTATGTTGTCCTAATAGGGGAGAGTGGTGTATGCTTGTGGCTCCCTGTTATCACCTCATGGGGTGATAAATGGTATTCCTTACAAGGTTGTGTGGGCAAGCTGAATAACACCAGTGGCAGACAATACACCCACATGTTCTTTAAAGTGGTACAAAGTTTTGACAATTTGCTTTTCAATAGGATGTTTATACGTTCCACGTTGCCATTGTCTGGGGATGGTAAATGGTGCACATCCGGTGTGTGATGCCCAATAATGCCCTTCACACACACCCCATCGAGGGACAACCTCTTGCACCAAAGGTTTTGCAGTTCACTTAGCATTGGGTGTGCACACCGTCCTGCTTCTACTCATCTGGAGAAGGGACAAACTCAAACTACCACCATAAGGTTACAGGACCCGTTGCACCTTTCCCCCATGTCTGTGTTATCGATTTGCAGCTCGCGGAATGGTCCAGTGGGGCAGGGCAAAGTACCTCTGATAGTTCTTAATGAGAGTCCTGTGCTGTAACTTTGGCACGTGGTGCAGTGTACGACCATGTTAGTTAAGTGTTGCTGGAGGTTGGGGACAAACCAGTCCTCCTGTATGTCTGCTGCAATGTGCTGTTTAGAAACGTGAGATGGATGGTGCAACTGGTCGAAAAGGGACCTGTAATAACTCCTGTGGCATTACTGCTTTTCCTAAGATTTCCTCCCTCCATAACAAATCTGTCAGGGACTGTTTGCACCCTCTTTTAACCAAATGTCTTTCTCCTCCTATGGTGCGCGACCCTGTAACTCAATTATTTGCGCAAGTGGCAGAGCACTGTATTGTAATGGTAGCTGCTGAGTGCTGGGTCTCAATACAGGATATTCTGAACCCCCTTCTCTTCCATCGCGCTAAACCCACATGTACTGTTGTGGTGACGTACGCCGAATCAGAGTAGATAGTCACATGACACTCCTGGGACACTTGCAACACTTCAATAAGCACTTCAGTAAGCTCTGCAGCTTGTGCCGAAAAGTGCATCAGTGGTCTTTTCTGCACTAGTGTTTCATATTCCCCATCCACTAAGTGCACCACTGCCGCACCAGTGTGTCTCAATCCTGTGTCCTGATCAATTGTAGCTGACCCGTCAATGAAGAAGACCACCCCCCCAAGTGATATCTGTTGCGTGCTTTTGGGTGTCATCTTCTTCCACCTCAAATGTTACACGTGCTTGGCCAAGTCCTCAACAGAGCACATTTCTGTCAGAAAAATAGCCTAGTTTACTGTTTTGCACCGTAGGCCGATGCTTGTTGTGTTGTACAGAGTTACAGAGCACCCCATGACAATAGATGAGCTCTTTTCAATTGCTAACGCAGCAGCAAGTGCCTGCTCACATGCAAACTGGCCTTGCATCATAGAATGTAACATACCGCTGTAGTAGGCCAGTGGCATGTGGACCATGGTGCTTTTTTGTGTCAGAACCACGGTCATTAGTTGTCCATTGGACTGAGAAAACAAATAAAACTCCTGTGTGTAATCTGGGGTTGCAAATACTGGGGCTGTTGATATAACTTCCTTGAGGCCATTAACATTCATAAGCATTTCCTCTGTCCACACTATTTTGTTGTTCGCCTTCTGTGCTTCCTTGAGGGGCCTGGTTTATGCTGCATAATTAAGTATCGGCGATGCCCTGCAATAGTTGCCCTCTGTGTTGGTACCTGTGGTTGGGGTCTGGCGGTGGGTGGTAGTTGTTACTATATAGGTTATATCCTGCCCCTGTCTGCTCCTGCATTCTCGTGCAAAATGTCCCCACTTTCCACAGCTCTAGCACTGTGAGGGACCCTTGCCTTCACCCCAGGGCCCCATACCTCCAAATTCCCCCCATCCCCTTGAAACCTGCCCCTCCCACGCCGCTGTCACCCCAAGTAGGGGTACTAATGCTCACCTCCCCACTGTACTTGTTCTCCTTGTCACCAAAATGCTTCCATTCTCACCTTCAGGGGTGCTGATGTTTGCTCTGCCACCTGGGTGTTTCGCCTTTGAGGGTGCCGCCCCTTCTACTGCTATTTTTGCTAGCTTTTTCTGTACTAGTTTTAGTTCCTCGGCCTGCAGCCTTTGTGCTGTCTCCTTCTCATGCTCTTTTATTCTTTTATAGTGGTGTATTATTATCGTTTAAATCTCGCCCAACCCTTCGCTTCAATTCCCACTATTTTGTCGAACAACAAAGAGGTACCAATCTGTCCCACTCGTCCCCTGTCTCCACCAGCCACATCTCCTGAACCTTAAGAATGTATTGCATGGGGTCTTCATCGTCTCCCAGGGTCAACTGCATGATGGACTGCAGATCTGGGGTGTTGGGGTACGTGCGCCGCAGAGCATCCCACACATGTGCCCTGATGTTATTGAAGGACACGTCATCATGTGCGCCGTCCAATTTCACTCCTGGGTACCCTGCTTTCACCCACACCTCTCCTGCTTGATCCACCACAATTGCAACTAGTAAGCTCTTCATATCCCCTACTGCCAAGGGGATCCCTGCCATCTGCTTTTCAAATGCGGAAATCTGTTTTCCAGGGCCGGAAGTAAGGGACAGGAGCAACTTAATCAAATTATTCGAATCCATCTGCTCCCAAGGCACGTAATGTGTTCTCTCTAGCCCTCTGTGTAACAAAGGCATCTGGGTGCCCATACTCTTCCCTTCCTTTTGCCCCGCACTTCCTTTTTTCCTTGCTAATGCCACTCCGTCGTACCTATTCCTTAATCGCAGACCCCACAAACTCTTCAAACGTGGCGTGACCTCTGGTGTCTGCTCGCCCCCGTCATCATCCTCAACTTCGTCAACTGTGTCCCATTCATTATCCTGCAGCTCCCAGTCTGTACCTCTCTCTTACCCTGTACTTTCTGGTCACCCCTCAACACCTCCCTCTTTCTCAATGCACACATCTTTTATGGCCATACTTTCTAGTCGAAACAAAAAGTCTTCTTCTCTCCATTCGTCCAACCCACTCAGCTTCTTTCCGCCTCCCTGTTGAGACACTCTCAACCGTGCCATTTCTACCCTAGTTGCTTCCAACGCTTCTTCTAGTTCCTTTTGGACCTTACTGTTCGGGGCGGGACAGCACTGGATGCTGGTTTATAGGGTGATGGGGCAGTTGCTGCGGAGGGAACATATGTTGGGTTTGTGTACACAGTCGCCGGGCAAGTTTCGAGTAGATAAAGCCCTGTGTTTGTCCCCATTCTTTGCTTTTTTGCAGTTGTTCACCCTTATATTTAGCAGTTAGGAATACACTCATGTGATCTAATATCCCTCTATTGTGTGTGCCCTGCTCTGTCCAGTAGCGGGGCATCCCCCCTTGTGTTTCCACCCCCCACAGTTTAGGGTATTTTTCGATATTGTCCCTGTACAGTGCTAATGCAGCATACATATACTCCAAAGGCGTCCTCCCTATAAATTCAGCATGCTAAAAAATACAAACCTTTATAATTGCGCGCTACGCACACTTTTTGTCACCCCAGTCGCTACCAGTCCACTGTCCCCATTTGAGTAATTCGACCATCTGAATGGGGAGAGTGCGCTCTCTTTGGCTTTTTTGATTTTTAATATTGAAAAGGAATGATGGGAGTCCAATCTGTGAGGACTGTGTGAGGCCATTCTACACACAGTCCATCTGCTTCCCGCAAAAAACACATAGTCACATGTACTCTGGGAAGACACAGACTACAAGTGCCGTCTTCCCTTGTCATATTCAGCTGGAATATGACACCCCTGGGTAAATCAAAGCATCTCCAGGAGGGGAAAGGCACGCCTTCCTCCAGCCATGAGCAGCCTAATTTAAATATCAAAGGCTCCATGGATCTTCATTACTTTTGTCCTCGGGCTGGTGGCAGTGCATACTAATGAGAGATAATTGAGCCAAGCCTGCTGAGGGGGTTTGGTTGCCGGACAGACAAGAAAGGTGTGGCGAACACCCCTTTGGTATGCAATGTGTGAACTTGAAGCTAGTTCCCACCTCTTTGTATGAAAGACAGTAAATGGCCTGTCTGGGTCTAGCAGTTACCACAGGTGTCCCTGCAGAGCAGACCCCTTTCAGAGGGGAGAAGGGTGTGATTTGAGGGAGACAAGAAGTCTGCTCCCAGCACAAACTTCAAGGAAACTCTGCACTTTAATCAAGAGTCACAGAGTGCTCAGTTAACCAGAGAGACACTTTGATCTACAACAGACAGGAAGATGGGTGGGACATAGGTACGTGTTGTCACCCCTTGTCTGTCCTGTTGCATTTCACTCAGGTCCTGACATCATGCATAACAGAAGATTGTTGGCGGGGACCCAGGATTGGTTCATTAAGGTAGGCTTAGCCTGCATCAATCACCTGTGCCCATTTGGCTTTTAATAAGGGCTGAACCCCTCACTTAGCAGATCATCTGAAAACTTCAAAAGGAATAAGAAGGACTCATTTGGACCCGAGCTGAAGGTACAGTCTACCTTACATCTTCCGCCAGTGAAGGAAGGCCAGAAGTTTCAAGTGGGAAGCAAGAGCCCTCCCCTAAACATTTCTCTGGGAACAGTGGAGATAACAGACTGAGAGGACCTGTCCAGCATCTCCAGCACCATTACCCAGCCAGCACACAGCGTGCCCTGTTAGGTTCTGCCAGCAAGCTTCCTAGGTGGCAGGTGCCAGAGAGTCTCTGGACAAAGGACAAGGCCGTTGCCTGCAAAAACTCTCCTGAGCTTTGGGCCATCCGCCTTAAAAGGATACGAGCCCTGTGAAGAATCTAGCAGGAGTGCCACGCAAGCATCAGCCAGCGTCCATATCTGAAGTACATTTTTTTGACAGTCGAGTCCTCCAAACTCATCCGGCTGCACCGCTGACTGTTGTCACACCACAGTCACCAGAGCCGCCCGAGACACCTCACCCAGCATTTCAAATCCGCCAACCAGCACAGAGACAACGATTCTTGGCCCCGAGCCGCCGCTCCGGACAGCCTTCAGATGTCCGTCCAGCCTTGCTTGCCGAACTGCCTGCAGCCTGGTGCCCGTAGCTGTCTCCCACCACTAACTCAAGAGCTGCAAAGCACCCTGGAACCGCCTCGACGCTGTCGAGCATCAAGAACTTCTTCAGCACCAGGTACATTGTGGTTCTGCTCCCCAGGTCCTTCTCCGAAGGGCCCTAGGGACAGTTACAACCTTTTGCCCCCTTGGTGCTGGAACCAAAAAACCTTCAACACTAAGACTGATTACTTTACCAACCACCCTCCTGTCAGTATCCAGAATGCATTCCTTTCCTTCGTGAAACTGTCTGTCCTCTGTGTTCCTTTACAGGCTGGGTTGTATTTTGTAGTCTGCTAGAACTGTGTGTTGTAGTAATAATAAAGTAGATTATTTTTATACAACCTTGACTGGACAGTCCCTTTTATCATTGGGTAATAATTGTATTTTCACTGTTTTACAACTAACCAACGATCCACGACCTTGTGGAGATAAGCCTGCCGTTCCATCCATGTTACCAAAAATTGGAAAAGGAGGTCTTATAAATCACTTGTATTCCAATCTGTACGGATACCTTCTGGTGTACTAGATGTGTAGGGTTGATTGATGGTTTAGAAACCGATATTCATCCCTGGACCACTGGTGCCCCGGAAGTTGATTCGTCACATTGGTGGCAAGACATTGGATCAGTCGTAGCCTTGCGCACAGCTTAGTCACCCAATGACAAAAGTACTGTTGCAGGCAACGTTTAGTCACTGCTAGGTAATAGAAATAGTCATGGAGCTTGACATGTAGACTATAAAAGGCATGACCAAGGATGTCCTGCGCGTCTTATGTCAAGAGAGGGTACTTCCCTACAGCTCTAAGGTTAATAAACCTGAGTTGCTGACCAGCCTCCAAGCTTGGGTAGAAGTGAGGGCGGTTGGGGAGAAGACCCCTGGGGATGGGCTAGGCCCGTGCTCCCGAACGGACAAGACCTTCTAGAGGGGGTAAATGACGAGGATGACGACCACATGAGCAGTGTCATCATTCATCACGCTGGGGGACAAGTGTGGTTTCTCAACACTCAAGAGTGTCAGTGAGGACAGGGGGTACTGCAGCATCCTGCAGGTCCAATGCCTCAGCACAGTCTGAAAGTGGCCAGTAATTGTACTGGCTGTTAATGAGGTAGCGGCTAGAAAGCTCCTGCTTGAGGAGAGGAGATTAGCGCTAGAGGAACAGAAACAGCGGGACAAGGTCACCATAGAGCTGCGCAAGCTGGCGTTTGAAGATCAGAAAGAGGCATCTTGACAGAAGAGCAGTAGTGGCTCAAACCAGAGCGCCCGGGATGAGACCCAACGGCACTTCCCCAAAGATTTATGCAGGCTTATGAGGTGGAGAAGCATATCTTCCACTGGTTTGAAGCGCTCTGGCTCGCATTCCAGCTGCAGGAGGTGGATGAGGTACTGTGGGGTGCCGCCCTGATGAGTCGCTTACCGACACCAGGGACTAATGCAAGTCTTCAGTTAATTCCTGAGGAAAGGCCCGTTTATGAGAGCATGAAGGCGGCCCTACTCAGGAAGTTCTGTAAAACCCCACAACAGTATCTCAAGAGCTGCAGAGAGCTCGGAAAGAAACGGGCAGACATATGAAGTGTTCACACACTTATCGTTGAAATATCTAATCGGGTGGGTGACTGGTAACAAAGTAGACACATTTAAAGCGATGTACAATTTGATTGCATGTGAGCATGTGTTGGAAAATTGTGAGGTTCACCTATACCAGCATCTTGGGGACAAGACTATTACAGACGCTAGGGAGCTTGCAATGGCAGCCGACAGGTTTGGGAGTACTCAAGTCCAGAAAAAGGTTCAGCCGAGCACACCCAAACCGGAAGATAAATCGGCAGACAAAGGTCCAACCCAATCCTCTTCAAAGTCAGGTCCCCAATAGAACAAAGGGAAACCCCCAAACTCTAGTTTAGCCGTGCACACCAAAAAGAAGAGCGCAGACACCCCTAACACTGGGACACCTGCGTTTATACCACCCAAAGGTTGTTTTGTGTGTAAGGAGCTGGGCCATAGGAAAGGGGATCCTGCTTGCAACGGCTTACCCAAGCAAGCCATAGTGAACGTTGGACTTGTGGAAGACACCATCATTAGCGTGGGCCTCTCAGAGGAGGATTTCCCACTAACCCATGTAGTGGCCGAATGTGGATTGGTTACACTGAGTGGGAACGGTACCGGATCCCCAGAAGAGACCCCAGTTACCGATAATACTCAACTCTATCTAGAGCACATGTACATCAAAGGACACAAAACTCCTGCGGTCCGAGACACCGCGGAAAGTGTCACCGCTGTCACCTGACAGTGGTTTCAGCCAGGCCAATGTATTACTGGGCCTGATTTGTGCATAAGTGGATTTGAAGGTAAGAGTAAGTGCCTCTTGGCGATAGCAGAGTTCAGCTGGCAAGGTGAAACGCCCCACCGCTGTGTAGCGGTGAAAGAGTCCACGCCTGTCCCTTGTCTGTTGGCTAATGATCTTCCTGAGCCCAAAATAGTTGCAGCGGCTACACGATCGAGGGCCAAAGAAAACGCCAGATTGAAGGCGAAGGGCCTGGAGTGCTTCCAGAGGGCGCATTGAAAGGACCGGTGTGGCCGGAAGACCCTAGTCTAGTTCCACAGACTGAGACGCCTACTCCTATGGGAGAGGGTCAGTAGCCACGGAGGACCCTACTTTGGTAGCAGAGGACCCAGTGACTTCAGAGTTGCCTGGTGCAGTGCAGGAACCTGAGTTGGAGGACCAGGTGGGCGCCGATCTGAAGGGTCTGCCCAAGCTGGATGAGTTTGCATCAGCTGGGGGCCCAGATCAGACTGACTTCTACTCAGCCCAGAAAGACTCTGGCGGGTCTGCAGAAGGAGGTGGAGGAGCAGGCTAAGGGCAGGCCCCTGGACTGTTCAAAGTGTACTGAGAGGACGGTATATTGTACAGTGAGCCAAAGCATTCTCAAGGCGAGGACACCAGAAGGTTGGTGGTTCCCCAATGCCACAGAAAGTTCTTTTTGGATTTGGCTCACCACTTGGGAGGGACTAAGACATCAGACTGGTTGTCTGCACACTTTTACTGGCCGCAGTTCGGCATAAAAGTTAAGGAATTTGTCCGGTCCTGTCCGAATTCTCAAGCTTCTGGCAAGTCAGGTGGTGCCACAAAGGCCCCCTTAATTCCACAACCCGTGGTCAGGCGGCCTTTGGAAAAAATAGGCATGGATATTGTGGGTCCTTTGGATCCTCAGACCAGCTCAGGGAACAGATATATCATGGTGGCGGTGGACAACGCCACAAGATACCCTGAGGCTTTGCCTCTGAGGAGCATCAAACCCCCCGTGGTTGCGGAGGCTCTTATTGGGATATGCTCCAGTGTTGGATTCCCCAAGGAAGCCATTTCTGACAGGGGCTCAATCTTCATATCAGCATATATGAAGGCTATGTGGGAAAAGTGTGTAGTCAACTACCGGTTCTCTACCTCCTTCCATCCACAAACCAATGGTCTGGTTGATCGGTTCAACAAGACCCTGAAAGACATGATAGGTGGCTTGGAAGAGCACCTGAGGAGAAAATGGGATATTCTCCTGCGATGCCTTCTGTTCGCCTTCAGGAAGGTGCCACAGAACGGAGTAGCGTTTAACCCCTTTGATCTTCTGTTTGGACACCCTTTACGAGGTCCCCTCAGTCTAGTGAAGGAGGGATTGGAAAGCAACCCTCATCCCTGTCACGAGATGTGGTTGACTATGTACTCGGCCTTCGGTCTAGAATGGCAAAGTACATGGAACAGTTAACAATGAATCTGAAGGCCAGTCAGGAGCTGAGGAAGCACTGGCATGACCAAAAGGCCACAGTGACAGTCTATTCTCCAAGCCAGTGGGTGTGGATTATGGAGCCTGTGAAACACAGTGCCCTTCAAAAGAAGTGGACTGGGTTTACTGTGTGCTGGAAAATGTCAGTGAGGTCAATTATCTCATTGACGTGAAAGGACCTAAACAGATGTGCAGGGTCATTCACGTCAACCGGCTAAAACCCCATTATAGCCAGGACGATTTGGTCAAGGCATTAGTGACTGACGGAGAGACGGAGGAGGAGACTGATCCCCTCCCAGACCTCCTGCACACTGTAGCCACAGATGGGTCAGTTGAAGGTGTCAACCTGGCAACCAACCTGTCAGAACAGCAACTGACAGACTGTCGCTGGTTACTAGGACAGTTTGCCAGTCTGTTTTCTCTGACTCCTGAGAGGGCACAGACTGGTGCACCCATGATGTGGACACTGGAGACAGTAAGCCGGTGAAGAGCAGAATTCACTGGATGTCCGGTAAGGTCAGGGGTGCCATCAAGGAGGACGTTTCCAAGATGTTGTCCCTAGGAGTGATAGAGACACCCCACAGCCCCTGGGCTAGCCCAGTGGCACTGGTCCCTAAAAAGACCAATAGTGGGAAAACTCAAGTTCACTTTTGTGTGGACCACAGGGGCTCCATTCTGTCACGAAACCAGATGCTCACCCCGTTCCTCGGGCAGATGAGCTCATTGACAAGCTCAGCGCTGCCAAGTACATGAGTACTTTTGACTTCACTGCAGGGTATTGGCAGGTCGGCTTGACAGAGGGACCGCATTCTCAAGAGAGGTCAGTATTCTCAACTCCGGAAGGACATTATCAGTTCATTGTGATGCCCCTCGGATTGAAGAATGCCCCTGCCAGAAGATGGATAACTAGGTTTTGTCTGGACTGGAAAACTTCCCTGCCGCCTATCTAGACGACATTGCTGTGTTCAGCCACACCTGGAGGATCATGTATCCCACCTGAAACAAGTGCTTCAGGCGCTGCAGAATACAGGCCGGACTAACAAGACCACAAAGTGCCAGATAGCGCAGGGTACTGTGACTTTCCTAGGTCACCTGGTCGGCGGAGGTAAGAAACAACCGCTCGAAGGAAAAGGTACAGGCTGTGAAGGAGTGGGACATCCCACCACAAATATGCAGGTGAGAGCCTTTTTAGCTCTCACCTGGTACTACCGGTCGTTCATCAGAGGGTATGGGACCATTGAAATGCCCCTGAATGATGTAACATCTAAAAAGATGCCAAAGAAGGTAACTTGGAACCCCGCCTGTCAAACCACCTTTCAGGATTTAAAGGATGGATTGTGCAGGGCCCCAATTCTGAAAGTGCCAGACTATGGTCAGGAATTCATTATCCAGATGGACGCTTGTGATTTTGGGATTGGAGCAGTGTTAGCGCAGCTGAACTCTGAAGGGGTAGAGCAACCTGTCGCCTACATTAGCAGGCAGTTGACAAAAAGAGAAAGGAACTGGGGGTCGTAGAAAAAGAGGCATATGCAGTCGTGTGGGCCATAAAGAAGCTGAAAACCTACATCTTTGGGTCACACTTTACGATCCAGACGGACCAATGACCTCTGCGATGGTTAATGGCCATGTAAGGGGAGAACCCGAGGCTTTTGCAGTGGGCCTTAACCCTACAGGGATTAGATATGGACGTCCAGCACAAGCCAGGCTCCTTTGATGTAGAACCAGACCCTCAGTAGGGTGGTGGTTCACATGTTGAGGCTGGGGGGCATGTGAGGAATTCAACAATCCGCACAGGGTGAGTGCGCTCGCCTGGGCTTTTTTGATTTTTAATAATAAAAAGGAATGATGGGAGATCAACCTACGAGGACTGTGTGAGGCCGACCCACACACAATCTATCTGCTTCCCGCACAAATCGCATAGTCACATGTACTCTGGAAAGACAGCCTACAGGCGCCGTCTTCCCCTGTTATATTCAGCTGGAATGTGACAGCCCCGGGTACATCAAAGCATCTCCAGAAGGGGGAAGGCACACCTTCCTCCAGCCATGAGCAGCCTAATTTAAATATCAGAGGCTTCATGAATCTGCATTACTTTTGTCCTCGGGCTGGTGGCTGTGCAACTAATGAGAGATAAATGAACTAAGCCTGCTGAGGGGGCTTGGTTGCCGGACAGAGAACAGGAAAGGCGGGGCTAACACCCCTTTGGCATGCAATGTGTCAACGTGAAGCTAGTTCCCACCTCTATGTATGAAAGGCAGTGACTGGCCTTTCTGGATTCAGCAGCTACCGCAGGTGTCCCTGCAAAGCAGACCCCTTTCAGAGGGGAGAAGTATTTGATTTGGGGGAGACAAGAAGTCTGCTCCCAGCACAAACCTCAAGGTAACCCTGCGCTTTAATCAAGAGTCACAGAGTGCTCAGTTAACCAGAGGGACACGTTGATCTACAACAGACAGGAAGATGGGTGGGACTTAGGTATGTGTTGTCACCCCTTGTCTGTCCTGTTGCAGAGCACTCTGGTCCTTACCTCATGCATAACAGAAGATTGTTGGTGGGGATCAAGGATTGGTTCACTAAGGTAGGCTTACACTGCACCAATCACTAGAGCCCATTTGGCTTTAAAAGAGGGCTGAACCCCTCACTTATCAGATCATCTGAAGACTTCGAAAGGAGTAAGAAGAAGGACTCATTTGGACCCAAGCTGAAGGTACAGTCTACCTTACATCTTCCGCCAGTGAAGTAAGGGCAGAAGTTCCAAGAGGGAAGCAAGCAGGCTTTTTATTTGCAATATGGTGTAATTCAGTGTTGTACAACATATGGCCCTACGACTAGAGTAGCCCTTCAAGGCATGATGTATGGCCATCAAAGTCACTGGACTTTTACAATTAAGTGCAATCTGCTTCTGGTGATTCGATATCTAAGCTTTACAGTGCAAACAAAGTCAGGTGGGAATTAAACCAGGTTGACACCCTTTGTGCCCTTTCTTCTAAGGGAAATGGAGCACGGCACAACCTAAAGGGATATTATATACTCTCACGAGTAAGTGAGATGGTGCCCTTCACACTGGCAGACAGATCCCGCGGTCTCAGCAGGTCAAAAGAGTCCATCTCCTGAGACCATTCTTCAGCTTAAGCCACTGCTGGGAGGCCACCAGATTTTCCAGGTTATGATCCTCCCTGAGTCTTGGCACCTCCTTTAGTCTCCCTGGATGGCTGATTATACCTCTGATGCTCCTCCTTCTGCTGCCTCCCCTGTAAGTGCTCTCCTTCCTCCTTTGGCTGACCCTCTGCTCTCCTGAGCTAGCCTGTTATAGGCCCTGACTATTCCCTCTCCTTGAATATTACAGGTTATCATTTGCCCCGCCCAGTCATGACTCACTTAGGGCAGGTGCAGTGTTTCAACCTCCCAAAACATTGCTGATAACTCCTGTTCTGTAGTAGATCTAACGTCAAAAATGGTTTATTAAACCGGATCTAACAGAGATCTCACGAAATAGATGCTTCTTTGTAAAAGATCATGAAAAGGGGGGGCTAACCCAGGTCAGGTAGGTTTCATTTGGTGGCGCTGGCGGTGGTGAGTATAATGGCAGCCCCAGGTATCTGGCAATCTTCACGTACTCCCTGTAAGTGCTTTTGGCCCACTTCGCCAACAAAACTTCATCGCTGCGAAGGTAGAGGAATCTTTGCTTAGATGCTTGGCATCCACACCAATCCAAAATGGCAGCGCTCCTCATATGCTACTCCATGCAGGGCCTCACAAGATCCCAAACCAAGATGGGAGAAAACACCTTCCCGGTAGGGCATATGAGCAACTCAGCACTAGGAGGGAGCAGACGTCAACACACTGCATCACAATGCTCCTGTTACAGGGTATAACGTGTGCAGTTTACTACGTTCTGTGATTCCAACTTGGATTCCTCTGCAGATTTTCTTTCAGATACTAGTGCTTCCTTTACTTTGATCCCCCTAGGATTACATTCTTGAGGCATGCTCTTATCTTTCCTAGTTTCCTTTTGCCCTACTCTCTGACGTTTGCGTTTAACTCCCTTCTCGCTGCAGGATTAGAGCAGTCAATTTGCCTTCAAGCTCCTTCTACATCCTGTGCTCGGTAATCTCTCCAGTACCAATCATCCAGCGCCTTGTCACTTCATTGCTTCTGCAGCTTTGTGGACTCGAGTATCAGCTACAGCCGGTCCGATAGCTCAGCGAGTAGGGCGCTCGCTTTGACATCTGTGCAGAGCCCGGCAGAGCCAAACTCAGCCTTTAATCCTTCCGAGGTCAATAAATGAGCACCACACACCGTGGGTAATAAGCAGCGCTCAGAAACCTGAGGGTTTGTAGCGCTATATAAATGCTACATTATTATTGTGTTCGTCTTCAGAGGTTTTTCACGCTTTATGGTTTTTCTGCTGCCTAGGTTGCCCCTTTTGCTTGCCCTCGGTCTAGAGCTGTTTTTAAGTAGCTTCTGGCAGGGTGGGGTCAAAACAGACACCAGCCATACCAATACTCCACCAAGCCTAGAAGAGACACTCCCACTGTGCTTGGGTCTGCGGCTATCAATTGTGATCTAAGATCTGGTGGCCAACCTTGCCTTAGGTGGAAGTCATGCCTTCTCCTCTGTTCTGTGTTGGATCGCCAGTGGCAAGCCCACATCCGTAGTGCACGCCAGTCCTTTTTCTCTCGTGGCAGCTTTCTCCAGCCCTCCAGCATATGGTAACGTGTGCAGGGCCCTTATGTCATGATCTCTGCTTCCAAAAGGTCACGGTTTTCCCAACTCCCTTGGAAGCAGATCCATAACCCAGGTTCCGAGTGCCAACCAGTCCCAATTGGGACCTTTTGGACCCAGTCCTGGCGCCAGTGGCACCAGGCTCATAAATATGCCCAGTCCCAGCGCTGGAAGCGCCGGGCTCATAATGCTTGGGTGGACTTACCTGCAGCAGACCATGCTGCTTACTTGCCTGCCAGTTGAGCCTCTGATCCTCTTCTGTTTGGAACTACTTTTCCTGTTGGGTGGGGCTGGAGCCACTCCCTAGATTTAGAACACTGGAACTCTTCTGGAAGGCAGGAACTCTTTTCTTACCAGGAACTCTTTTCTTACTTAGGCGTGGCTGTGGAAGGAGACACCTAAGCACTACAGGAGGCTATTTAAACCACACCCGGTGGATGAATCTTGCTTTGCGTTATTCTGCACCCTCTGCAGCAGGACGCTCATCGTGTCTTCTGCATCCAGTCCTGGGCCTAAGGAAAAAGGCTTACCATCCTGAATCCAGTCTTCAGCAACACCTATAAAGACAAGAAAGAACAGGTTAGCATTCCGGCATCTGAAAGGCAAAGGCTTACCTACTCTTCGTGCGCTCCGGAGGTCTTCATACTGCATTCCGGCATCTGAAAGACAAAAGCTTACCAACTCTTCGCACGCTCCGGAGGCCTTCGGCGCTGCATCCGCATCTGAAAGACAAAACAAGGTGCGTTTAAAGACATTGGGGAACTTTAATACTCACGTGCCATTACTCCTTTCCACATCTAATCCAGTGGGTATTCCGGCACCCTGCAGCCGCTCCGAACTCGTACCTGCAAAATAAAAAGACAGTTAGAGCGCATCGTGAAACAGGCAACAAGCGCTTACTCACGTGCTTCCAGGCGCTTCTATTCATCACACGGGCTCCATCTTCAACTCACTTCAGCCCGTCATCCGCCATCGCCGGAACCCTGCAAAACAAGAGACATCATTACTAAAGACTTTAAAAAGACATTTGAATGACTCGAAACTTACCGTCCGTGCAGTAAACGACGGACAGCAGTCCTCTGAAGTCAAGAGGCCTGTGCTACCTATCCAGTGAAGAAACTGGCTACAGCACCCTGCCCCGAGGCAGATGGAGAGCTTGGCATTCACTTACCTAAGGTGAGAGCGTTAACCTTTGGGGGTCTACAGGAGAGGAGAAGAGGAAAGAGATAGGGACACCCCAATAACCCCAGTTCATTAACCCCATATTTTCTATCTGCAGACATCTTACTCTACACGTCAGGCATACAGTGCACAGAGGTCCAGCCCAAAGAGCCAACCGGGTGCTACACATCACCTTTGAAGATACGGTAGTCGCCCAGTCAAGACCGGCGCCTCTGCGAGAATCAGGTGAGCGTTACACCTTAGTCATCGCGTGGGGCACTGCGCATGGGTAATGTAGTTCACTTTTCCAGGGTAATTGTGTTCCTACAGGGTGCGCATTTCCGCAGGAATTGGGTATGTACCACAATCCCTCCCAAAATGTCGCTTTGTGTTGCAACCAAGAGAAGAAACAGGAGCAGCCAGCATTGGAAAGTGAATCTATTATTGACGACGAGCCTTGCGATCTTGGACAAACAGCCTATTTCGAGCTCTTAAGCTCCGGCGAAACTGTGCATGAGATTGTTGAAAGATTGCCTCACGCATTTGATGAAGTAAAAGGGATATGTATTACATCTACAGGATACAATGTACACCCCGCGGGTCCAGTAAACAACCTTCATCCAACTGCTACATTTACATCACACCAGAGCTCGGTGTCATTCTACATTCCACATTCCTATTCCACTTTCCACCCACAGCCATGTATATACATAGGATGCTACAATTGTCTTCCTACGTGGTGCTTGCTTGTGAGATTCACCCGTCTTTACCCATATCCCATCCTGCAAACGGTGCCTAACGTCTCCCACCATTCCCTAGGCTCTGCAAGAGGTACTGACTTGTGTGCCAGATGGCTTGAGTATTGTTCTTATTCCAAGTGTTTTTATTCAGCACACAGTAGTTATGTGGTGTTTCTTCACAATTTTAATGGGATTTCAGAACAGACAGGCCATGGTGGCAACACAAATGATGTACCAGGGGGAAAAGTGGTTTGGGGAGGTAGCGCTAGGGCTATCCCTCTCTCTTGCTCAACTCCCCTGGGGTTCCCGTCCTAGCCCAGGCGTCCATAGCCCTGGTTAGTTTCTACAGCACAGTAAACTCTACTGTCTATCGCTTCCTTTTATTCATGGTGGAGAGACTGGCTGTCTATCTCCCTCAGGGACTTCCTACCGAAGCTACTCTAACAAAGATGTTAGTTTTAGAGGGTGGGGTATGAGTGGCTCCTGGTCTCATCACCCTTTCCTCTTGACTTCTCTGATCCTCCCTCCTACCCTCCTCCATCCTGCCAACTCAGCCTCCCTTCTACTCCCCACAACTCTTACATATCACTCTCTCTCCTCTCGACCTTCTCCACTCTACTACAAGTCTTACTGCTCTTTGTTATGACCGGCTCTTGGTCATAGGGTTCACTCCAAGGGACACTCAGGATACACAGGCCAGGTACGCATAGTGGTTACTTTATTAGCTTCTTAGGTTACAGGATCAGATGTCAACAAGTCATTAGGAGATAAAGAGGAAAGGGACAGTAGCCCACTGGCTCCCACCACCCAGGCTCACATAATCTAACTGCCTGGGTTAGAACCCATTCAACCCCAAACATTCTAATCTCACACTCCAGACTCACAGCCTACATTCTGATGGTGACATCAATCCTGGCTCAGCACACATGCAAGTATAAGAGCCAACCCTAACACCTCCTTTCCTACAACAAACAAACACACCTCAAACACACACTTAGAGAAAGCAACCCTAACACCTCCTCCTCTTGCGTAAAGAACAACACACCCTTTCACAACAGCAAGACACACCTCACTCTCAGCAGAGTTCCGCTAACCCCAGAGATTGAACAAACAGGCGTAACTAACATCCTATGACAGTCCCAGCCGCCACAACTAACATTCCTAACCAATCAAAACATCACAAATCGCCTTCCGTTCCCGCCTGCCACAAAGGAACCTCGAACTGCCACTTCCGAGTACTAACTCCCAAAACCGGGAAAAACCAGGTACTGTCATAACTGCGCAAGATACTTACTAACAACCCAACAATCTACCTGGGTCACCAAGAAACCACAGTCACAACTCATGCCGCTGTCAAATCCATTCCAAAATTCAAGCAACACAGACACACCTAATCACCAGTCACTCACCTCATCACACCAATAAAGAAACGCAACCAGCTGTCACTAAACAACCACCACCAGCATAACGCTACAAATGTTGGCCAGACAAATGAGCCCTTCAAAACCAAATAAACACCCCAAAGTGAACACAGCTGCAGATGAAACGTTGCCAGGCTTCTGAAATTAATCAAGAGCGGACTCAAGAACAATTCCAAAAGTCACCTAAAGTTAAAAGAAAACACTAAATGCAATGTAACTTGCATCTCCAGAATTCCAAGCAATCCCTGGACCTTAACAACTCCAGGGTCACCAAAAACATCAAAGCTTCACACAGCTTCAAGTAAACTCCGCAGAGCTAGACACCTTCAAAAACAACATAGAAGCTTCACACAGCTTCAGGCACTAGTCCCCTGCTAGATGCCTCTGGACTGCTCCGCAGAGCCACAATCCAAAACAACATAAAAGCTTCACTAGGTTTCATGTGAACTCCTCAGAGCCACCAATCATCACAAAAACACAGCTTTAAGTAAACTCCGCAGAGCTAGACACCTTCAAAACAACATAGAAGCTTCACACAGCTTCAGGCACCAGTCCCCTGCTAGATGCCTCTGGACTGCTCCGCAGAGCCACAATCCAAAACAACATAAAAGCTTCACTAGGTTTCATGTGAACTCCTCAGAGCCACCAATCATCACAAAAACACAGCTTTGCAAAGCTTATGGTACTAGTCTCCTACTAGGTACCTCTGGACCCCTCAGAGTCACTAACCAATTAATCAAAGTTCCAACTAGGTTCTATACTAGCCTACCACTAGTAACATCACTAACCCCACAGGGCCTCTAAACACCAAACACCTCCAACTCCGCAGAGTCCCCTGACCAACCCTGGTCATGTACATCAATTAAAACATATTCCAAAAAAACAATAAAAAAAGATTTCAAAACCCAACACTGGTCATGCACCAACACTAAAACATTCACATACTGCTACAACACACACACAAACACAGGATGTTCAAAATACAGACAACCCCGGCATAGAATGTTAACTGCTAAGGAGCGCTGCAGTCACTCTGGCAGTCATCATGGGTTGCACATCCATACACGCACAAACAGAACATCACCCCTACAATGCCTCAAAAATGGTTATAGTAAGCATTGCAATGACATATCAATAATCACATTATAAATTGCAGATCTCATTTCCTAAAAGTCCATGTTGCCAAAGCATGGGCAACTCTAAATGCTGAAATGACTCAAAGATTGTGGTAACCATTAATGACCAACATCACTCTTATTGTGCTTTAAGATAACAAATCTCACACCACACACACACAAGCAAAACATAGTCTTAGGATGATCAGAACATTGAAACATAGTACATCCAAGTCACATTTTCTAAAAGTCCATGTCGCCATTAAACAGGTAACCTAATATGCTAAAATGCCTCAAAACGTTATACTAAGCATAATAGGATCAACACCCTTTGATTGTCCACCTCAATCAACCTCATATGTGCCACTCACACACAACCCCTGTCACAACACAAATGTGGAAACCAACTTTAAATGAGACCTAAACGTGCATGTTGCCAACTGGGGCCAACACTAAAACCACCCTGCAATGCCTCAAAATGGTTACATCTAAAATAAAATGCATCTCCTATTCTAAGTGCAACATCATTCTCACTAATACTTCTCATGGTAATTCACTACTAATGCACAACAGTACTCTTCAGTCACTGCTTGCCACATCGTTGCTCAATCCATTATGACATTTTACTTTTAAATGAAACTCCAAAATTTCTTCTGCAAGCATAAACTAATCATCCCCAAAAACTACTATCATACCCAAACCCAAACAGTAACCATTTTCTCATTGCATGGTCCCCACCTCAGACCAAATCAGCATAGCGTCTATTCTCATTAAAACCTTTAGCCTCCAGGTGCATAAAAGGCACAATTACGCTTACTTGGCATGGAAATTACACTTCCCCTTTTTAAATAATGCTGGCATAGTCACTCAGGAAATGGTGGCACACTTGGGCAGCCTCATGCAACCCTGCCAATGTCTCCTCATGTACCAGGGGGCCTGTTCCTGGCAGACACCAACAGGCCATCCTTGCCCCAGGCTCCATGGGGCAGGATGCTTCTGACACCCCTGGGTGGTCGCCTGCAACAGCCCTGGGGGCTGACTAAAGCAGTACTTGGTGGCTGACTCAAACAGCCCTGGGTGCTTTCCATTTCTCCAGACTCTTGGACAGCCTCTAATGACTCCTGGCCTCAAATAGGGCACTCTCCCTTCTTCCCAGGGGTCTCCTCTGACAGGCTGTCCCTTCCAGCCCTGGGTGATTTCCATTTCTCCAGACTCTTGGACAGCCTCTAATGACTCCTGGCCTCAAAGAGGGCACTCTACCTTCTTCCCAGGGGTCTCCTCTGACAGGCTGGCCCTTCCAGCCCTGGTGGACTGGCTCAAACAGCCCTGGGTGATGGGCGCAAACAGTCTATGGGGGGCAGTGGGCTCTCCCTCTCTCCTTTCATTCACTTGTCCTCTTGCCTGCACCCCCCGCAGCAGAGTCTCTTCTCCTCTCTCACATGACATCACACAGGTACCTGCATCTCCTTTTGCTTCACTTGGTGTCCACTCCAAGGTCCTCCTTCACCATACCTCATCCCATCCTCGTCGCCAATTGTTATGACCGGCTCTTGGTCATAGGGTTCACTCCAAGGGACACTCAGGATACACAGGCCAGGTACGCATAGTGGTTACTTTATTAGCTTCTTAGGTTACAGGATCAGATGTCAACAAGTCATTAGGAGATAAAGAGGAAAGGGACAGGAGCCCACTGGCTCCCACCACCCAGGCTCACATAATCTAACTGCCTGGGTTAGAACCCATTCAACCCCAAACATTCTAATCTCACACTCCAGACTCACAGCCTACATTCTGATGGTGACATCAATCCTGGCTCAGCACACATGCAAGTATAAGAGCCAACCCTAACACCTCCTTTCCTACAACAAACAAACACACCTCAAACACACACTTAGAGAAAGCAACCCTAACTCTCTTCTCCTATCACAACTACTTCCTGTATTATTACCACCATCGCTCTGCTACCCCGACCAAGGTCTCTACTACCACTGTCCCCCCAATACTATTTCCACTGCTCTCCTATTCACGGTGCCCTGCTCATCCCTTTACTGTTATCTATTCAGGAAACTCAAGGATATGGTGCCCTGCTCACCCCTTTACTGTTATCTATTCAGGAAACTCAGGGATATGGTGCCCTGCTCAACTCTTTACTGTTATCTATTCAGGAAACTCAGGGATATGGTGCCCTGCTCAACTCTTTACTGTTATCTATTCAGGAAACTCAGGGATATGGTGCCCTGCACACCCCTTTACTGTTATCTATTCAGGAAAATCAGGGATATGGTGCCCTGCTGACCCCTTTACTGTTATCTATTCAGGAAACTCAGGGATATGGTGCCCTGCATGCCCCTTTACTGTTATCTATTCAGGAAACTCAGGGATATGGTGCCCTGCACGCCCCATTACTTTTCTCTATTCAGGAATCTCAGGGATATGGTGCCATGCTCACCCCTTTACTGTTATCTACTCAGGAAACTCAGGGTTATGGTGCCCTGCTCAACTCTTTACTATTATCTATTCAGGAAACTCAGATATATGGGGCCCTGCTCACCCCTTTACTGTTATCTATTCAGGCAACTCAAGGATATGGTGCCCTGCTCACCCCTTTACTGTTATCTATTCAGGCAACTCAAGGATATGGTGCCCTGCTCACCCCTTTACTGTTATCTATTCAGGAAACACAGGGATATGGTGCCCTGCACACCACTTTACTGTTATCTATTCAGGAAACTCAGGGATATGGTGCCCTGCTCACCCCTTTACTGTTATCTATTCAGGAAACACAGGGATATGGTGCCCTGCACACCACTTTACTGTTATCTATTCAGGAAACTCAGGGATATGGTGCCCTGCTCACCCTTTTACTGTTATCTATTCAGGAAACTCAGGGATATGGTGCACTGCACACCCCATTACTTTTCTCTATTCTGGAACCTCAGGGATATGGTGCCCTAGTCACCCCTTTAATATTCAGGAAACTCAGGGTGAGGTGTACTGCTCACCCGTACAGCCCACACTCTGCCTCCGCTGCTGTCTGCTTTTATCTGCTTTCGGAGACTGGGGTTCCAGTCAATTAGCACCGGCTTGAGAACAGAAGATTGCAGATTGGAACTGCATGTTCTCGCTGGTGTCAAGCTGATTGGCCCGAGAGGACCGCGTACCTGTAGTCTTGGTGGTTGGTCTCACAGAGGTCGCCAGTCTGGAGTCCAGGAACCTATGAGATAGCGGCACGAGGAATCAGCCTCTCCACCACCCAAAAGAGGAACTGGGTGAAGGATGGACCAACCCCCAATGTCACGAAGGCACTCTCCCAGGTAAGCGTGACAAGAGGATGTAGGCTCAGATGGATGGAACCATAGTCCAGGTAGAGCTTGTAGTCAAGACCATGAATCTTCCGAGAACCTCAGTGCAGCGACAGTTGATAGATAGACCAGTGTAGCAGAAAGGTATTCGCAGTAGGCAAAAGGAGCTTGGCTGGTGCAGATGGTTCCAATGGTACACAGGATGAGATTCGGAGACAGGCAAGACAGGAAAGAGTGAGGACAGAACTCCGGAATGGGCTGAGGGAAGATTGACCCAGGGCAGAACCCAGGTAGTAGCTGGAGGCTGGCTGGCCCAGGGCCGGACCCAGGTGATGATTGGAGGCAGGCAGGTCCAGGACAGGACCCGGGTAAGGACTGGAGTCAGGCTGGCCCAGGGCAGGCCACAGGTAGGACTGGAGGCAGGCAGGCCCAGGACAGGCCACAGGTAAGGACTGGAGGCAGGCAGGCCCAGGACAGGCCACAGGTAAGGCTGGAGGTAGGCAGGCCCAGGACAGGCCACAGGTAAGGCTGGAGGCAGGCAGGCCCAGGACAGGCCACAGGTAAGGCTGGAGGCAGGCAGGCCCAGGACAGGCCACAGGTAAGGCTGGAGGTAGGCAGGCCCAGGACAGGCCACAGGTAAGGCTGGAGGCAGGCAGGCCCAGGACAGGCCACAGGTAAGGCTGGAGGCAGGCCCAGGACAGGCCACAGGTAAGGCTGGAGGTAGGCGGCCCCAGGACAGGCCACAGGTAAGGCTGGAGGCAGGCAGGCCCAGGACAGGCCACAGGTAAGGCTGGGCAGGAACAACGAGGTGAGCAAAGCGAACCGCGTTGAGACGCGGCCCGCTTTGACTCGCGGCCTCTTTTATGGGCCGCCGGCGCCCGAGAGGCCTGGAACGCAAACCGTTCCGTTTCCGGGCGCCGGCGAACCCAGAGCGAGGCTTGGGAGGCAAGCCGCTACGGCGCATGCGCGGAACCGAGAGTGAGGACCTCCGCGCATGCGCCGAAGGCCGCCGGCCCCGTAACCCGTCGCTCCCCTCCTGGCGAGTCCCCAGACGCGAACGCGCGGGTAGACTCGCCAGGAGGAAATGGGAGCGGCAGACCCCAGTCTCCCGCGTGACATGACAGCTGGGTGCTTTAAAAAGAAAACCCTGAGCCACTTCTCGGAGGTGACAAGCCAGAAGATCAGGTGTGGGAGAGCTACAAATAGCTGGTAAATATACGAATGGAGTGAGTTTGCTGTGACGGACAAATGATTTATTATTAGGCAGGCAGTGTAGCGATAGTCACTATTGGGGAATCACCGTATTTAAATGCCACATTCTAATGTTGCCATCTAAATGCAAGTCAATTGATGTACTGTTATTTTTATTGTTGCAAAGAATTTAATGAAATGCCTTGTATTTTTGCAATTGTTTCTCTTCTGTTTATTCTAGAAAAGACTGCCTTGCAAAGCTGGTAATGTATGATTTTGAAATGAAACTGGTATGAATCACAACCTGTGTAAAGGTTTCTTTTTGCTTCTGTCTTTCTCTGGTACATTCTAGCCCATACCACATAATAAAAGGGGAGGTTATTAGGTAATATATGGGCCAAACTGCCTATGTAGATAAAGTAATGTTATGAGCAATTATAAATAGCTGTGTGCGTGGTTCCACTAAGTGTATATGTATGTATGTGTGTGTCTTCTGAGTGGAATATAATACAATAGTCTGCTGGGCGTATATGAATCAGCAGAGAGAGGCCTCTGGAAACATAGTCTCACTAATGTAAATAAATTAGTGATAACACCACATGTTATTGTGAATACTTTATGGAAGCATAGCTCACTGGTGTAGATAAATCAGTGATGACAGCCATAAGCGGCACTCCATATGAAAATGTGGTGTTATTGAATAATGTAGAAGTCTGAGGCCTCTAGAGATCACAAGAACAGTCTAAACAAAAGAAAGGGGTTTTGTACGTTGGGGCCACAAATAAAACAAAGAAATTATGCTCACCACTATACCACAACGAAATGTATACCAACCAAATGTATCTGTGTACTGAAATAATGCATAGCCACTATACCACTATAATACCTGTCGTGATAAGCTGCTAGGTGCTTGCAGTAACCTGCATTTGCACTAACCCACTGAGCTATCTTGTGTGTATTAGAGCCTATTCGAAGCATGGAGGAAAATGCTGACATCAACCAGGCCTCTCGAACTGGGTGAGCCTGCATGCTTGTAAGGGGTTAATTGCAAAGGCCTTTCCTGAAGACATAAAACATCTAGCATTTGCAAGAGGCTCTACGCAGCCCTTGGGAGCCAGGCACAGCTTTGCTCGTCTTCGCTCTGCGAGTCAGGTGCACTGATAAGGCAAGAATGTCAGATCTTCTCAAAACACAGTGCCCGAAGCCTGGGAGCCAAGACTGGCTGTTTCCAGTCTTGTAACTTTCCAAGCGAAAACATGTTTACTGCCCGGAAGGGTGAGCCTAGAAGCTTCTCGAAGAGCTGACACGTTATGATGATTGACGTGCAGCTCCTAATAAGAGAACTATACTTGGACCAGGGAAGGGAGGACTCATCCTGGGCTGTTGGAAAGACGCGCGTACCAAGAGGAACAGTGCCTGGACGACCAGCTGTGCACTATCTGGGCCGAGACTCCTAGCATCACATCCCCGCTCTGGTGTAGGTCTGTGGGGGCTTGGCCAGTCCTCCCTTCCTCTTCCGAGGAGTGCCGGGCACCTGTAGCGGCGAGGGTCCTGGGTGTGATCAGATCGTACCTTCATCTACATTTTATTAGGAGCGTAAAACCAAATAATTGCATATTCATCTGTGATTGATAATTGGCATTATATAGCTTGCACATTTCTATTTCCACATTATTGTAAATTGCTGCTTAGTTCTCATTAGACACTGTAGATAATAAATGCGAGCATCATATATTCTGTGTGATTGGCTTTTTTCCAGACTGAGTTCATCGTGCGTCTTAAACCTTATTTGTGTGGGAAGCTAATTAAGAGTGATTTACTTTGCACAAAGGGCTGGATCCTAGGGGGGTGCGGGTACTGTTTATCACTACATTTGCGCTGTGAGCAGGGTTTACGAGCACAATGCCATTCTGGAAAAAACATGCAAAAGATGAATGCAATGAGGAAGATAGTGCACTCTCTCACATTCCAGAATGGCCGGCATCAAATGCTTGGTCGGGTGTGGCAGATATTTTGCACTCGGCACCGAGGGCATGGGACATGCTTGAAAATGATGTTTCCCCGGTGGTAATTAGTAAGTGCTTGGAGAGTTTACCGCTTGAGAAATGCAGAAGGGAGCTAAAGGCAGCAGGAAACATAGGCTGGTTGTTCCTGCAGGCGCTCAGGAAGTTGCATGAGAATGAATTGCTTAAAGATGCGCAGATTCGCAAATTAACTGATGAGATTTCCCTGTTCCAGGAGCAACAAATCATTATGAGAGAGACCCTTGAATCGTCCGTTAAGCGGGCTGATCAGATGGAGGACAGGTGTGCCTCTTTAGCTGTGTGTGTAGCCACGCACAAGCGCAGACAGCGGCGGGGCAATCCGTCAAAGATAAGGATTCGCGCGCTAATTAGGAAAGATGAATGGGACCCAAATTTATGGTCGGGTGAAGTCAGTGACAGGGAAACTGAACAAACATTTGACTGGGATGAATCTGTTGAAGTCGGGCTTGCAGAGTTAGACTGCTCTGACGAAGAGGAGCTGGAATGTGCTCCAAAGAAATGTGTTTATCCAGCGCGGCCGTTAATCACTAACAAGTCAAAAGGCCAAGCTGGCGGTGCAAATATTCAGAATACTAGGATTGTCTGCGATTATACACAGACAGAGCTTTTAGAGATTGCTAAGTTATTTAGACAGAAGCCAGGTGAAGCACTTCTGAGGTGGTACCTTCGCCTCTGGGACACGGGTGCGATAGTATCTTCTTAACCCCAGAAGAACTGTTAAAGATGGGTTCACTCACTACTAATGTTGGGACAGATAGTGCACGGTGCGCTCGGGCAGCAAGGCTCTCATTCCTTGTTTAATTGGCTTCAGAGTGCCCTAATGACTTTGTATGGGAGTCCAATGGATATGGAAGAGAGTTGGGGCGGTTGGCAATCACTAACTGAAGCAACAGATCAGCTTAGAGAGATGGGTTTACAGTGTGCACTGTATAGTGAAAATTTTGCAGGGCCTGACATGGAGGTGTTTACAGCTGGCATGCGCGCACGTTTGTTAAGAAATGCACCGAGTCACATGAAGGGCGCATTGCTTTCATTGCTGGGTCCAGCGCAAGGCAAAGCCATTGGTGAAGTGGCACTTCTGTTAGGGCAATTAGAAGGGCTGGATGTGCGTAAAGCAGCGCGCCTAGTGGCTGCAAACAATGATTCAGAGAAAAAGCGTGGCAAAAATGTAAAGTCTAAAGAGAAAACTGATACTGTTGAGATCACACGCAGACAAATGTGGGTGGGCCTGCTAAAAGCGGGAATTCCAAGGGAAGAGATAGACGGTAAACCCACAACTGTGCTGCGTGAGAAATGGAAGAAATTGAAAAAACAGGGATTGGGAAAAACTAAGCCCTCTGCACCCTCTGAAGAGGAGGTGTTGAAGCCCAAAGTGCGGGCAAAAGGTTACCCTGATTTGGCAAAGGACAAGTGGGAGGTCCCAGACCCCATTTTTGATTGAAGGGCTGGCTCTGTCTTTGAGGTACGGTTAATAAAGAGAACTAGTCCCAGAGACAGACGCCTTTTTGTGCTACTTACATTGTACTTGGATGAGAAAGTAAAACATGTCTTGGCTCTATTAGACACGGGAGCTGAGGTAACCATTCTGAATGGCAATCCCAGTAAATTATCTGGTCCCAGAGTTTTGGTCAATGGTTATGGGGGAGCAGAAACTGTTGCAAAAGCCTTTAATGTAAAAATGTCAATTGGCGAGGGATTGCCTTTCACAGCAAATGTCTTGATTGCAGACATACCAGAGTATATACTTGGCATGGATGTGTTGTTGGGCAAAAGTGTGACTACAGATTTAGGCGAATTTGTTTTTGGCAATTGAAAAATCCATGTGTGAGTTGTTAACCCCGTTGTGGTTGGGCATGCCAAATAGTCCCCCTTGCATTTACCTCCTCCTGCTGAGCCAGTGTGCGTGAAACAGTACCGGTTGCCAGGAGGACATAAAGAGATTGGTGAAACTATTGAGTCATTGGTGAAAGCTGGCATAATGAGGCCGGCAGTCAGCCCATTCAACTCGCCGATCTGGCCTGTCCGCCGCCCGGATGGGGCGTGGCGTCTGACGATTGATTACTGCATTTTGAACAAGAAGGTGCCGCCCTTAGCTGCGGCGGTGCCAGACATCATCACCCTGATTGCAAACCTTACGAGAGAAGTGGGTGAATGGCATGTGGTCCTTGACCTGGCCAATGCATTTTTCTCCATTGATATTGACACTGAATCACAAGACCAATTTGCTATCACTTGGGGAGACATACAATTTACCTTTACTAAATTGCCCCAGGGGTATGTGCATAGTCCCACTCTGTGTCATGGATTGATTGCCAGAGACTTAAAGATGGTGCAGTTGGATGATGTATTTATTGCTCATTACATTGATGACATCATGCTGACCAGTGCTGAGAAAGAACATGTAGAAAACGATGCTGAAAAGTTGATCACACACATGCAAAATCGGGGGTGGGCCATAAATCCCAAAAAGGTACAGGGGCCTGCTCAAGAGGTGAAATTTCTAGGTGCAATCTGGTCTGGGTCAGTTAAGAAAATTCCCAACCCGGTAATTGATATGGTTCAGCAGATGGCTCCACCAGCAGATAAAAAATAGGCGCAAAGATTCATTGGGTTAATGGGTTTTTGGAGAAATCACATACCTCATTTAAGCCTGATACCGAAACCCATTTACAAAGTCACCAGAAAGACACATGACTTTACATGGGGCCTAGAGCAACAGACGTCCTTCCAACAGGATAAAGACGCATTGCAAAATTACATCACGCTGGGGCCCATGACAAAAACTGATCCTTTTGAATTGGAAATGCTTGTCTACAATGACGTGGCTGTGTGGAGCTTGTGGCAAAAGCAAGGACAGAAAAGAGTGCCACAGGGGTTCTGGTCAAGGAAGCTCACAGATCCTATGACAAGATACACTCCGCTTGAGAAACAAGTTGCTGCAGTGTATTGGGCTCTAGTTGAAACTGAAAGAATCACAGGCGAGCAACCAGTGACAATTTGCACAGAAATTCCAATCATGGGCTGGGTGCGTGACACTGCTGCAAGCGGGAAAAGTGGCAGAGCACAAGACGCCACTCATGTCAAATGGAAATGGTATTTACAGCAACGTGCGAAAGCTGGCCGCACAGGGGTTTCCAGACTGCAAGAACAAATGCTGGAGGCAGTAGATCTGGAAGCGATGCCTGAACCAAACACCCCTGTGGAGTTGCCAGAATCTACCTTCAAAGTCGCACCCGCCTATGATACATTGACAGAGGAAGAACAAAAGTCTGCATGGTTCACGGACGGCACCGCAAAGTATGATAAAGGGCAAAGACACTGGCAAGCTGTTGCATTCCAGCCCCACCGAAAAACACTGCTAATGGGAGAAGGTGTGGGAGGATCAAGTCAGAACTGCAGGCGGTGGCCTCCGTGATTGAACAGGTGAAGGAAACAGAGACTGTTTGGCCACATATCAAGGCCTGACACATTGGGCACCGACATGGAGAAGAGATGGTTGGCAGATCAAGAACACTCCGATCTGGGGAGGGCCAGACATCTGGGAAGAGATGTGGTGCAAAGGTGAGAGGTGCAAAGTCTGCATTGGGCATGTCGATGCACACATGCCCCCCGACACCTCACCGGCTGCCCTGTTCAACAATGAAGTGGACCAAATGGCAAAGATTCGCCCAGTGACAACACCGCAAGAGGCTGAGGTGCTGCAAGGGATGGCGGATTGGGCACACCAAACCTCAGGGCATCTAGGGCAAACAGGAACTTATCATTGGGCAAAAAAGAGACAATTGCCCATTACCATGGATCAAGCCAGACAAGCTGCCTCCCAATGTTCCGACTGCTGTGAAGTGAAGCACTACCCTCTGGAGAGGAAGCCTCAAGGCCCTTTGAGAAGAGGTGAAAGAGCTGCTAGCGTATGGCAAGTTGACTACATTGGCCCTTTACCGCCCGAGAATGGAAAGCATTATGTGTTGACCATGGTAGACACATACTCTGGACTGTTATTAGCTTATCCAGCCGCCCATGCAGATCAACGGGCTACCTTGCAAGGCATGGAATACCTCATCAGACACTATGGCATCCCGGATGAAATCCAATCAGACCAAGGCAGCCATTTTGCTGGACACAATGTGCAAGACTGGGCACTAGAGCAAGGCATAAAATGGACACTGCACATCAGCCGGTACCCAGAATCCTCTGCTCTGGTGGAACGTAGCAATGTGCTGCTCAAGCAACAAATAAAGAAGCTGACTAAGACTCACACTGTCAAGGGGTGGTCCAAACATCTGGCACAAGCGCTGTTTGAACTGAACAATCGTCCGCTGGGAAATCGCCAGACACCCTTTGTGAGACTGAAAAGTGAGAACGTGGAATCTACAAAGACTCTTGTTGTGTGGAAAACCGACAAAGAAGCTAAGCTGCCTGTGCAAGCCACTGCAGGCAGCATTGGACTTGATCTATCTACCTGTGAAGATGATGTCATACCGGCGGGGCAAACCAAATCTATCTCGCTGGGTATTGGCATCAAATTACCGGCTGGCACTTATGGACGCATTGCTGCACGATCCAGCCTGGCAAAACAAGACATTGACATATTGGGAGGTGTGATTGATCCTGATTATAGAGGGACTGTTTCGGTACTTTTACATAATGCTGGTGCATCTGCAGTACCATTAACCAAATATGACCGAATTGCACAATTGATTTGTGAACGAGCAGTTGTCCCCCTAGTGGTAGAGAGCAAGCAATCCCCAGACACTACATTGAGGGGGGAAGGAGGCTTCGGTAGCACGGGAAAAAAGATGTGGGTGCACCATCCTAACAAAAAGCCTGAGGCTGGGGAAGTGTTAAGTCAAGGTGTTGGAAGTACTTATGTTGTACTTTTGCATAATTCTGACGTGCCTGTTTATATTCCCGCTACTATGCTCACACCACGAACGTAGAGCAGTATGAAGGGGATGGGACTTGCCTTGCTGTGGGTGCTCCTGGCCTGCCAAACCAACGCTTTCCCTGTAAAGAATGGGTTGATGCAAGACGCTAGAGAAATGCTTAATCGGCCTACAGCACACTGTACATGCTTCCAAATCGTGGAACTGAGTCAGCATTTTCAGGCCTCACTTCGAAAGGGGTGGAATGTCGTGATAAGCTGCTAGGCGCTTGCAGTAACCTGCATTTGCACTAACCCACTGAGCTATCTTGCGTGTATTAGAGCCTATTCGAAGCGTGGAGGAAAATGCTGACATCAACCAGGCCTCTCGAACTGGGTGAGCCTGCATGCTTGCAAGGGGTTAATTGCGAAGGCCTTTCCTGAAGACATAAAACATCTAGCATTTGCAAGAGGCTCTACGCAGCCCTTGGGAGCCAAGCACAGCTTTGCTCGTCTTCACTCTGCGAGTCAGGTGCACTGATAAGGCAAGAATGTCAGCTCTTCTCAAAACACAGTGCCCGAAGCCTGGGAGCCAAGACTGGCTGTTTCCAGTCTTCTAACTTTCCAAGCGAAAACATGTTTACTGCCCAGATGGGTGAGCCTAGAAGCTTCTCGAAGAGCTGACACGTCATGATGATTGACGTGCAGCTCCTAATAAGAGAACTATACTTGGACCAGGGAAGGGAGGACTCATCCTGGGCTGTTGGAAAGACGCGCGTACCAAGAGGAACAGTACCTGGACGACCAGCTGTGCACTATCTGCGCCGAGACTCCTAGCATCACATCCCCGCTCTGGTGTAGGACTGTGTGGGCTTGGCCAGTCCTCCCCTCCTGTTCCGAGGAGTGCCGGGCACCTGTAGCGGCGAGGGTCCTGGGTATGATCAGATCGTACCTTCATCTACATTTTATTAGGAGCGTAAGACCAAATGATTGCATATTCATCTGTGATTGATAATTGGCATTATATAGCTTGCACTTTCTATTTCCACATTATTGTAAATTGCTGCTTAGTTCTCATTAGACACTGTAGATAATAAATGCAAGCATCATATATTCTGTGTGATTGGCTTTTTTCCAGACTGAGTTCATCGTGCGTCTTAAACCTTATTTGTGTGGGAAGGTAATTAGGAGTGATTTACTTTGCACAAAGGGCTGGTTCCCAGGGGGGTGCGGGTACTGTTTATCACTACAATACCAAACCCAATCTAAATACAAAGAGTGGTTATTACTAAATTATTTTGTTTTTGGCGTAAGAAAATACCGCTAGGTCCCAAATCTACACAAAATACCCAACAAACTGCCTCTGCAACCCCTGCGTCAGGGGTCGCGAGATAGTGTCAAACCGAAAGTAAAATATCTTTAGAGTGGCAGTCATTCCAACCCATTATTCCTCCCTGGCACCTCAGCAGGCACCCATTGGCTATTTAGGGGTTGTGGGATGGGCAAGGAGAGGGAATTCTGTGCTGTTGTGCTTGCAGGAGTGGGGTGAACCAGAGCTTAATTTTGGCCCGCTCCAGCACTGTGGTTGAGAGTAACAGGTTTACTTTCCATAATTACTGTTGCTTACGTCATGTGTATTCTTGTGTTGGGGTGCATGTCCAACGTCTCAACAATGGGAAGAGGTTTATACTGCGCAAATTATATTAGTTAGGAGCGCAGAGTGGTTTTAAAGCAGTAGTCGCCATTTTAGTTTAGCTATGCAAAGCACGCATTTTATTGAAAGGAGTGTTGCAGGAAAAAAGGCAGAGCAGCAGCATTGTTGCAGAGTAGAAGGTAGACCCAAATGGGGTCAGGATGGTTGCAGCTGATCAGCATGTGGGGTGATACATACCAAAGAGTGTACAACGTGCGACACTGTATATTTAGGGAATTTTGGTAATTAATAGTAGGCCAGTATATGTGGCCAGTAGTAGATCTTTAATTAGCATTTAACATAGATGGAAGCGGCGTAAGGTGGGTAAGCCGCGATAGCCAGGGTCCCGCCATTTTGATGTAGGCAGCGATGGAAGTGCAGCAGTGAACAACTAAGAATATTAGAAACACATTTGAAGTTGGTGAACAGCTCTACTAAGCTAGAAATATTCCTCCTTCCCACAGCGATTGTGCAGACGGCTAAGGTTGGCACTGGCAGACCAGGCGCTGAGTTACGATCAAGGGGTGATGCACAGCCAAAAGCCGAGGACAAGATACATTTGAATTAGTGTGAAGTATGTGTGCTAGATTAGCTAGACACCTGCCAAGCCAAATCTAGTGAGAACAGGACATACTAACCCAGCAATGTTGAATTAGGGCACCCAAGTGAGACTACACTGCCCCCAATGAGCAATGGCCGTTGTGTGAACCGCAGGAAGTACGTTGCCTTAAGCAAATAAATAAGCAAAATTAATTCCACTGAGCGGTGCACGGCTGCGTTTTTCATAAAGCCATCTGGGTCTGCACACATAGCATTCCACAACAGCGATATCTTTCAGGATGGGAGTGGCATGAGGTGATGCCAACGAGTGAATTTACAAAAGTCAAAGAGATCGTCTAGGGATGCAGATGTGCCTGGTTTTATGAAGGCGCCATTGTGTTACTAAGGGGATGTCTGAGGTAGGTGCACATCAAACACATTGTCAATCAAATGAATAATTGTAATTTACTGCCTGATCAGAAGAAACCAATCACAGTGGAGTAGCACATGCTGACGACATAATTAAGTATTTTTATGGTTTGTGCTTTTTGATTATAAAAATAGTGATATAAATGTAATGTTTAGGGTCTTTGCATAGAGATTGACCAATCTGGAACGTCGGACTAATTGTTTTTCTGATATGCAAAGAGGTGGTTTTTGTGCATATCAGCTGTAACTTTGTTGGACGTGGTGAGAGAGTTGTTAGTTCAGTTCCAAGGCACTCTCTAGTGCTCCCGCACATATTTGCATGTAATAAAACTTGTTTTTCTTCCAAGAGTTGCATTCTTAATGCCACTTGGATTATTGGATATTGACCAGGTGTGGGTTTACCCTACACTTGTGCACCAGAGGCTTTAAGTATTTGGCCATTGTGATCATGGTCCTCGTGCATATATAACATGTGCGCAACGTGTTACCTCAGCTCAGCAGCTGTCATTACAACATGTGCACCACTGTATCTTGTCTCTACAAGTGTCAGGCAAGACTCAGGTATCCTGGTGCATGCGTAGTGGAAGGGAGACGGATTAGAAGAACTGACATGCAATCTGGCAAGCTGGCCACACCTTGCACACCCTCCCACCCCAATCCCTTCTCTCTCCTCCCACACCTGACCACTCTCTTAACTCCACTGTGTCTGCTCTTGACTTCGCCCAATTCTTCTCATTGATGGTACTCTCTCTTCGTCAAAACATTGAAGCACCCCTAGCTCCAGGCTCATCACCTCCTTCTTTTCCTATTCCTTCTGTCTCTATCTCTCACTTAGCCTCTATCTCCAACACTGATGTGCTTCTCTTACTTAATAAAGCCCACCCTACTGCTGCTCCCACCGATCCAATTCCCTCTGCTCTTATACTCAAGGTCTATCCCCTTCTAATACCTTATCTTGTCTCTTTTGTTAATGCCTGCTTCTAGACCTCTGTCTTTCCTGTCTCCTTTAAACATGCAAGTACCATTCCCATTTTTAAAAAACCCACAGCTAATCCTCTGGTTGTCTCCAATTACGGCCATATCTCTCTTTTACCCTCTCTCTCTAAACTCCTTGAGCGTCTTGTGTATTCTCAGATATCATCTTTTATCACTGATCTCTCTCTTCTTCCTCAATTTCAATCTGGCTTGCGACCTCTACACTCTACTGAAACTGCTCTGATTTCTGTTCTCAATTCCCTTCTCACAGCTCGATATTCTAAACACTCTTATTTTCTCATTCTTCTTGATTTATCTGCTGCATTTAATAATAATAATAATAATAATAATAATAATAATAATAATAATAAATAAATAATAATAATATTTGACACTGTGGATCACTCCTTGCTTCTGTCTTTGATCTCTTCCTCAGTCTTAGGGGTTCTGTTCTATCTTGGTTTAGCTCTCATCTCTCTTTTATTGGACTTTCTCTGTCTCATGGGCAGGCAAAACCTCTACATCTCTCTCTTCTGACCATGGGGTACCCCAAGGGTCAGTCCTAGGCCCTTTTCTCTTTTCATTGTACACTTCACAACTCGCGGCTATTACCGCCTCCTTTTGTCTCTCCCATCACTTCTATGCAGATGATACTTAGCTTTTTCTATCTTTCTCCTCCTTTGCTCCTGAAATTCACCACACCCTCACAGCCTGTCTCACTGCTATTAAATCTTGGATGTCTTCTAACTTTCTCACTCTTAATGCAGGAAAGACAGAGGTTCTGTTCTTCCCTGCCAACACCCTTCCCCCTCGTCCCCCACCCCCATTCATTTCCTTCCCCCCCTCCAATCTTCCAATCTCTACCACTGCTCGTAATCTTGGTCTCCACTTTCACTCTAATCTTTCCTTCTCTCACCACATTTCTCTCACCTCTCGCCCATGTTGTTTTCACCTTCATAACATCCGTAAAGCTCGCCCCTTCCTCACTTTTCAGGCATCTAAACTCACTGATCTTCTTGTGACTCTTTTATTGTTCTTCTACTCTCTTTGGTCTTCCGAGCTCTAGTCTTGCCCCACTAAAGTCCATCATTAACTCTTCTATTCGTTCTCTTTGTCTTCTTTCCTAGCGAGACTCTATTTCTGCCTCGCTTGCCCCACTTGGTTTGCTTCCATTCCATTCTCAAGTCGAATCCTACTTTCTTTGTCTTGTTTTTTAATCCCTCCACGGACTGCCTAATTATCTCTCTGTGCTTTTATCTTTCTATACTCTGACCCACTCTCTTTGTTTCTCCTCTCTCTTTAGACTTTTGGTTCCTCATCCTCCATGTGCCCAGTCGCGCTTCCGATCCTTTCAGCTTCTTGCTCCTCTCAAATGGAATACCCTCCCGCTCTCACTTCGATCTATCACTGTTTACTCTCTCTTCCGTGCTTCCCTGAAAACCCATCTCCTTCAACATCCCTGAATGTGTGCTATCTGTATTTGATTTGTTTATTGTGTAACCATTTTTTATTGTACCGTTTTCTGTTTTAAATGTTCAGCACTTTGGATTAAGGCGCTTTATAAAACATAAATAAAATACAAATACAAAAATACAATCCCCAGCAGGCAACTGCTGTCGCCAGCAAGGCCACGAATGCTGTCTGTGCTAGTGTGTGCACTTGACATGAAAGTGACAGTGGCAGCAGCTAGCACTGCAATGTGACCGGGCAGGACGAGGACTTATGTCTGGTGAGGATGACTTTGGCACTGCTCCTGCCACTTATCTTAAGCAGCCAGCACTACTCTGGTCCTGCAGGCGAGTCATGCTTTCCCTTGCCCCTGCAAGGATTGGAAAAAGAAAAAGAAAAGTTGCCCGACCGGGGCCCAACCGCTCTGTGCACACAACCCGACCCTTTGCGGTTTTATTTTGTTGACAGCAGGTGAGTACAGCTATGCACAGTTTGGTGTTACAGGGCGGCATAGGCTCAGTGAGTCTTAGACAACCCGGCACACGCTTATTTTCGCAAAATGGACTGGAGTACAGCCTAAGCTATTGTGTGCACAGCAACACATTGATGAATCGGCGTCGCCCCTGCAGCCTGTGGCGCTGACCTGCTGCCGCATGATTTATCTCACACAGGCTCAGGTAAGCGGAGTGAGTGTTTGTTTAAAGTTGCCATGTTGCCATAATCAGTGCAAAGAAAGAGCTTCTATTAAGTTGTATGTGTCCCTCACTGCCTCCTGCCTCTTGCCCCACATCCACCCATTAAGCCCCTCTATATTGAACAGCTGTTGTCGGCTACACTGATCAGCTAGGAGGAGAGAGTCTATGTGTGTGGGTGCAATGTTTTCAAAGGGCTTTGTGGGGTTTGTAAGAGAGTACAGACTGGCAGCCCTTTAAACTGATAGTCTTAAAATGAATCACAGCAATATAACACTCATGACAAAACGCAGTTTAAAAAAAAAAAAGAATCCCTAAGACGAGCAAAGAGGGACTGGTGTATGTTGTGTCACCTCTTCCTGGGAGCATGGTATCTCCCATGGCTCGTGCTATGGTCACATGATGGGGATCATGTGACTATGATAATGAAATGGACGAGCCAGTTCCGGCTCGTCAGTTGATACCATGGAGCGTGGCCTGCTGTGTCTGTCATTGCAGCAGAGCGATGCTGGTGCTGCAGAGCAGGCGGAGGGCCTGCTGCTGTAGGACCCTCCACCTGGACAGTGCCCCTGCTGGGCAACGCTTTCCCTGATGCCCCCCCTCCATGTCAGCAGAGGCCCTGCCGGGCAACTCTGGATGAAGGTGCAGATGCCCCTCGCTGAGCAACTCTGTCGCCATGTCCGGTGTCAGACTAGGTGCCCCCAGGCCATGGAAAAGACTGTGTGCTCACAGGCTGGCAGGGTGCCCCCTGTCAATTGATGTCGGCTGGGTGCCCCCAGCGTTGGTCGGCCTGGACTGCGTGACTGCAGGCCAGGACATAACATTGGCGACGAGGAGGTTTGGCCCTGTGCCATGTGATGAATGTGGCTTCTGCTGCTTGTGGAGGTGGAGCCCGCAAGACCACTGTGGCTGTCCGGCGTTTAGTGCTGGGCCCCGTTGAAGGGGTCTGTGTGGTGTTTTTTCCCCGCCCAGAATAAAAAGGAGTTAAGGTGTGGGCCCCATCTGAAGGACCCGGGCTGCTGGCAGTGACGGGAATGCAGCACTGTGTGTGGGCGCAGTGGGGGAAAGTTGCTCAAAGTCAAATGGCCCTCTGAACATCCCAGGCCGCACCCTCATCATGGCTCCCAGCCCACCAGCTGTGCGGTAAAGTCTGCTTCGGTATTGGAGTTTGAAGAATGAAGGCTTGCGGCTGGGGGTGGCACTGCCGGTACATCCCAGGCCCTCTGGCAGAGAAAGAAATGGCGCGCTGAATGCGGCGCAATGACATTTGGATGTACAAGTCCCTCCTCTGCCTCGGGCCCATCAGCGGTGAGTTGTGTCGTGCTCCATGTCGGAGCCTTTGACAGTAGAAGGCCAGTGATAGAAATGACATCCCGGGACACTGGCGGTGAACGCTATGGTACTCCGAAACCAGAGTTTAAAAAAAACAAAAAAGAAGGAAGTGTCTCACCTAGGGGAGAAGGCAGCGCTCTGCCGCGGTAAATAAATCTCTCGCCGGAAAGTGGTGTTCCCTGTGTGTGCCTGGAGCCAGTGGCGGTGACGTTCAGATCAGGGGAGCGTCTGAAAAGAGGTGTGCCCAGTTGCAATAGTTTGGAAAAGGGACAAGAAGAACTGATCTAGCACGGGAGGGTTGCAGCTTTTTATTGAGTGCTTGTGCGCCCTCTACTCCAATACTGACAGTGTCCTGCCAACAACCCCATGCCTGTTGTGGGGTATTTAAGTGAATGGTGCTTCCCCAGGAAGAAGAAAGGCATCCGCCTTGAGGGCGAGAACAAAGTGCCCCAAACACCCTTGCCACCAGTAGGGTGTCGCTCTTCTGCTACTACTATCTATGGACTAGGCCGATGTGGACCCTAGTGTCCCCAGGTGCAGCTTTGCCAGCCCCTGAACTGTAAACTGAACTGTCCTGAATAGATGTCAACGGAAGTCAGACTGTTCTCCTGTGGACCTGCAATTGCGCAATATGGACTCAGTAGCCATCCCCATTAATGCCGGGAGCCTGCAAACCCTGGACTTGCTTAAAATGACCCAGTCAAGTGGCTGTGTGAAGCTGTGATCCTGCATATTGTGGGCATGCTTTAATTGGTGCCCGGTGCTAATGATGATGGCATTCAGTTAGATGTGGAATTTCCAACGTGTCACCAGCAATCCACCAACCCTGACTATCACCCCACATGTGTACCAAGGCTTAGTAGATGTGTTGTGTTTTCAGAAGTAGTGTGTGTCCCAACCGAGGTTCCTATGTATGTGAACAGTATTTGAACCTAGATGCCAAGCATTACTGTTTGTGTCGTTTGATTGAGTTAATGTCCGATTTGCTTGTTTGATATGGAAAAGGAGGAGTATGGTGTGTCACCCCTTCCTGGGAGCATGGTATCTCCCAGGGTTCGTGTTATGGTCACATGGTGGTGTCCATGTGACTATGATAATAAAAGGCACGAGCCAGTTCTGGCTCGTCAGTTGATACCATGGAGCCTGGCCTGGTGTGTCTGTCATTGCATCAGCGGGATGCTGGCGATGCAGCAGGACCCTCCACCTGGACAGTGCCCCTGCTGGGAAACGCTGTCCTGATGTCACCCCATGTTAGCAGAGCCCCTGTTGGTCAACTCTGCATCCCCATGTCAGCAGAGGCCCTGCCGGGACACACTGCATGAAGGTGCCGGTGCCCTTGCTGGGCAACTCTGTCGCTGTGTCCGGTGTCAGCCTGGGTGCCCCGAGGCCATGGAAGAGCCCATGTCCTCACAGGCTGGCAGGGTGACCCCTGCAATTGATGTCAGCTGAGTGCCCCTAGCGTTGGTCTGCCTGGCCGGCGTGACCGCAGGCCAGGACATAGCAGGGTGCTAATTCACCCCTATTCAAATGAGCATTTATCAGTGACGAATTGTTTGCTACAGAAATGCCCCAATAAAATATGCACAAGCAGGACAAGACTATTAGTAGCATCCCCGGCTGCGTACTCAATGTGAGCTGTGGAGGCAGGTCGTGTATGGCAGTGGAGAAATAAGGAGATGGGGTTGAGAGATAGGGAGGGAAAAATATAGGGTAGAAAGATGAGTGAGCTAGTGAGGACGAGAAGCAAAGATATGGAGACGCAATGTAAAGAGAAAGAGAAAGTTAGCAAGAGGCTGGTATCTATAATAGACTTATGTCTGCTTTCATACCTATCTGTTCCTTCATGGATTGTAACCTTCTGTGTTTTCACGCCTACCAGTCTACTCCTGTTATGTCCCCGGGGTCAAAGGCCATGTGACATCACTTCTTCCTGTGCTGTCTTTGGGTGTGTGGTGTCACTTCTGCTACCCCTGGTCTTTTGCTGAACTGCCGTCACTGATCCAGTTGAATTCTAGTTGCGGTAGTTTGGCTTTCCCATCAGCTGGTATTTTTTCTTTCAGGCCCCTACAGGCAGATATATGTCTAATGCTAACAGTGATTTGGGCAGCCCCATCCCATAGAGTCCTATTGGACTCCATGGAATGGGGAGTTACGGGTGTCTCCGCCACCCATACTAACCCTGTAATACCAGGATATCAGCTGTCGGAGACGGTATGGTAGTTCCACGGAATTATCGGTGGGATACTGGAGAACTCATAATGAGCCCATACATCTTCGTACATTGCTTTGACTCTAAAATGTAGGAGGCTCTGAGGATGTGCAAGGATCCCACTCTTGAGCCAGCAATCATTATTTTAAATATGGCTGAGCATTCCATTCCGTAAATGAACAAAATGAAATACACGCAAGTCAAGGAAGAAGTCTGCATGGTGTGCGAACGCTATATGGAACACAACTTAGCTTGTTCCAACTACAGATGAAAGTCAATGTAGAGGCTTGGCCAATACCAGATGCAGGAAGACAACACGTGAGTGTTTCCAATGTGGCAGTCGAAACTACTTAGCCAACAAAAGAACATGCCCAGCCACAGAAAAAAGTGGATGGAATTGTAACAGTTTATTGAGAGGCCACCCTCAACACAGGCAGTTCATTCCCTCCTCAAGCTAAGTGTCACACAATAACCGGTCAATGTCAGTTCTTTTATTCAGACCTATTTCAGTCTCATTTCATCCCCCTTGGATCCCTCCCCCTGAGCTACCAATGAGCCAAGAACCAGGCCGTGTACAGGAAATATATTTATTTAAATTAGATGTTAAGAAACTCGCACTAAAATGTCAAACACCACTTTATTCGTGGCACAACAAAATAAACGCCTCTCAACATAAATAAATCACACAAATTGGTTGAACAGAACACGAATCACAATTCTTTACTTTCAACAAATTTCACTTCAAGAAATAATTAAATTGATCAATAACAAAAACAATTACATATGCAATGCACTTTCAAGTTTCCTGCACATTTGAAAGTCAAGCAGGTGGGTTTATAGATTGGAACAAATGCATATGGCAATAATGATTTCACCCACACTTTTGGTTTTAAAATAACACAGTAATAAAGCGGTTTGTTTTCAGACCCTCACTGAAAGATCTGTGCTGGGGAATTTGAACAGTAAAAATTGGGATAATTTGAGAATCTTGGGTTTTCAGACCCCCCTCCACTTAAAGGCCTGTGTTGGGGGAAGCTGAACAGCAATATTTCCATATTAAATTAGAGTCTATAGTTTTCTGTGCATACTGGGAATGAGCTTTGCTAATTTCAAATTTTAACAACATACACCCATTGGTGTTCTGCCAAGGGGAATTAATAAAATCAATATTTTTAGTTAAAAAGGCAAAGGATCTACACAGTTTTGCACTCTCCCACTATAAAAGAAAAGGATTTAAGGCCAGCAGATTCCCCCACCATTTGGTTACAAAGGGCTTAAGTCTACCTACATGAAAACGCCTGTTTAAAGTTCAGGAATCATGTAGAGAGGGTCGTCATGACACTAGCCTGTCCCCACGGGACCTACGGAATGTCGTTCACTGTTACCTAAGAAGGAGAAGATGCTCTGGATATACATACATGGATTTAGGGGTAGGTGGGGGTCGGGCATTGTGGGCATTGTGGGATTCTTTGATGTTGTTTATGTTATGGAAAATGCTAATAAAAAAAGTTTTTTAAAAAGTTCAGGATAGCCAGCTGCATATCAGGACCCTCTTGGAGAACAAGGCAGGGGTATGGTCACTCCACTCTCAAGGAGTGCCCCCAGCTCTTCACCATAGGACCCAAATTAGCTTTTTAGGCCTCCCCAGAAATAGACAACTCTACCCAGTGGCAATCCCTGCAAAATCCCCTTTTAGCATTTCCTGGCAGCTGTCAGATGGCAATATTCATGGCAATATTCAGCAATTCTCCTCCCGATGATAATGTTTGGTCCTCTCCCTCTCTCTCATAGTGCATCCACTTTATATATGTGGGATGTCTTAACCCACTCATCCAAGCCCTGCAACATCACTAGGCATTGCTGGCAGCAGAAACATCATAATGGCCACTGGAAGGCAAGCTGCTCGCTCGAAATCACCAGAAAATGCGCAGTGAAAACCTGAAAAATAGGCTGCCATCCACTTTTGCCTATCTTAGTGAGCACCGGAGACCACTGCCAAAACCCATCCTTTGGCTGCTCACAGAGCAAAATCTCTGCCCAGGAATACAGAGCTGTCTCAAAAATATGTTTTTATTTGGTGTCAGATTTGCTAAAATCATGGCTCACAAACCACCTAAAAAGATCCAACCTCCTTGTTGGGTGTTCCACATCATTATACTGCAAGAATCCACATAAATCCAATGTCAGAAAGAATCATGTGTTATTAGAACAAAATCCACTTTTAAAGATATTTGATGGAAAGACAGATGTCAAAATGGGTGTAGTACTGTTACTCGCCTCTGTCAGGTGCTGGCGATTTATAATTCTGACAGGAGAGCTGTGTTTCAGAAGTTAAATATACCAAAGAAGAGAATTCCATCAAAATGCCATATAGAGTGCCACACAGTGATTTCATTGTTGAACAAAAACTTGATTTAAAGATATGTTGCTTATTGTGAGTTTATAAATATATTTTTTTACAAGTAAGCATGTTACAATTGATCAGAAAGTAACTTGATGCTGTTAAAACTCCAAAAGGCTTGCTTCCCATGAGAACTCTTCACACCTTTTCCCTGGACAAAGGAAGCCTCTCCTGCCCTGGGATAAGAGATTGACAGACTGGTGTGAACAGGAACTAGCCAAGGCACCCTGGCCTGCTGCTCTCAGTCAAGACAATGGATTCTTTGGGATGAATAGAATATGCTGATTTGGGTGTGACTGGTCAACAACTGCTCTGGGAGAGACAGGACATGTGACCTCTGAGGAAGCCAGATTTAGGGGCGGAGACAAACCAATGTGGATTCAGGTAGCCCAGCAAATATATGTTTTTATAAAATTGCACATAACAAATTTTACCAAGCTGACAAAATGAAAAATTCACCCACAATTTAAGACTAAGCTGGACGACGTGTGATATTCTGAGACCAAAACCCGGAATTATTAATATTGCAGCTGCAGTGTTGTTGCTATGAACATAAGAACTTACAGTAATATGCCCAGTGAGGATTGCATGCATGTATCAAATTTGGTGCAGAACCAATATTTGGAAACCCACCAAAAGTGTGAATAAGTTGTCATTTCTGAACTAGAGCTCTTAGGAAGATCAGAGTTGGACAAGAATGTACCTTAAGTAATTTGTGATGTGTATATGTATTATGAACACCTTGTGTATCTGGGAAATATGTTTTTTGGGTAAAATTGATATTCTCTGTAAAAGCAAAGGGGCGGGATTTCAGTTAAGCCATAAACATGACACCAGGTGACACGCTGATTATTTCTCCAGTCAGGGGACAGAGAATCCTCTAACCTATCAAATCCTTAGGGGGTTGGGCATAGAGAATCAGCCTACCCAACCACTTTGGAAACACATAAAAAAAGACTGTTTAGGACAGATAAGGGACACTCATTTTTTCCACTACTCACCGATTCCTGTGAAGCACTCTGCCAGACCAGATCCAGACAATATCCAGACAGAGACTCCAGACTCCAGATCCAGAGACCAGAACTCTAGAACCAAAACTCTAGAACCTTGAAGCAGAGAGGCCTAAACCAAAAGCTTAACTCTTCTCAGCAGGCCTGTAGAATCTAGCAACCTGATTCTCACATTCAACAGCCGGGCTGAGCTGTTCTATTCTAGCCAGGAACTCTGTGCTAGAACCAACGTCCAGACCCAGAAAGAAGAGCTGTATCCAAGACCCGTCAGATCCAGTTCAAGAGGCCGCAGACCGCCGTGCAGTGCTGAACGCAGAACACAGAGGGCCTGAGACCTGTCCGGTGGTGAGCGTGAAGCCAAACCCCTTGACCAGATCTTTGACGAGGCCCATTCCATTCCAAAGCTAGGAGTGAGTATCTAGTCTAGAACTGTCCATAACCAATCTCTTAGTTTAAAGTAATTCTCTTCCAACCATTTTAACCTGTCCAGAACTGCATAATAGAATCTTGTGTCCATCCTGTTGATTTCAAATCTGTAAAGCGCATCTGTCATTTCTAAAATCTTGATTTTACTTCTGCAAAATCTACCTTCTCAAAAACATCCGTCACTTTTGAACCACACAAAATTTAACTGCCATTTTAAAGCTAAGATCCTAAGCTTTCCAACAAACCCAAAACGACATTCCAATTCATTATAGTTTTTCCGTAATCGCGATTTACGTACGCAGAAAAATTGCCGCGAATTGCAATTTGGCTCAATTTCATTTTCTGTCAAAATAACTACTTCTTGTTTTCAATTGCTGAAATTCGTTTTCAATTTGATAATCATTCATGAATCATTGCTAGTGTTGACCTGAACCAATCTAAAGTAACTATCACTCATACTGAATCTCTTTTAGTGAATTAAAATCATTTTAGCATATTTCCCCTTTCACTGCAATCACATTCAAAAGTATTTTTGCCTGTTTTAAAATCATACCTGTTTCTCTAAGCTTGCTGGGGGAACTGGGATTGAACTGCATTCTTGATTGTCTTCCTGAAACCTGTGTGCCCTCATTTCCATCTCTTCATATTGCATAGGGGGGGAGTGAGTAGTCACAGGGGAAAAAGTGACCATATTGTCTTTTGTTTAAATCATATCAAGTTTATTTCTGGGTTGCATTCTTTCCCATCATTGCATTTCTTTGAATCATATAAAGTATTCTCTGCTACAATATCCTTCATATTCACACTCTTAAGTGATTAAAGAGATTGTTACTTTTGTTATATTACCCATTGGTGATTACCGTCCATATTCATAAGTGTGCTATTCAAATAGTATTTTATTCATAAAAGTGTGATATATATATATTGTTTAATACTTCAAATAAATCTTTTAATTTGCAAAACAAACCTACTTCTTGGCTCAGTGAGGTCAGGGGGATGCAAAGAGAGAGGCGTTATATAAGGGTTCATCATCCAGATTTAAAGAACTTTGACATAAAAATATATAAATAAGGGCTTCCATTGGGCATCCCATCCTAAGCATTGACTTAGTTGGATTGCTGGATTGAAGTCACTTACAGATTGGGGGCTCGTCCGGGATTCTGGATTAGATCTACCACTTGGGCAGCTTAATACAGTGTGCTAACTGACAGGATACACAAATCCTGTTGGGCTACTACGCTGTGTTACACTGTAAAAGCACCCCTCAAAAGGGAACGCTCTAAGGAAACGGTCTGTTTTGCAAAATAAAATAACAAACTTCTGTAAGTCAGGAAGGAAATCAATTTCCAGAATGACGACACTGGTAGACATCAAGATAGCTAGAGAGCACCTCTTACATAAGCTATTTGTGAGAGGTGAGTGGACTGAGCAGGACCAGAATGGGTGGTTGCAGGCAATCACACAACAGATCACTGCAACTGGATTAGATATCTGGAAAGATCAGGGTCCCTTACACATGGCCCTGAGTGAACTATATATGGCCTCTAAGGCCAAGGATGAGCACGTCAGGATAGCGGCATATTTATATTTATATATGGGAGCCATACAGGACAAATATGTTGAAGGCCAAGATCTGGCAAGTAGGCAACTGTTGGCATTAAAGAAAGCCCAATCTGATCTGGACTCTTCTGAGCAGAGGCTGCAGAGGAGCCAGGAGTCAGAAAACGAAAGTAGGCAGTATTTGGTTAAAATCAAAGAGGATATGGGTATCCTGCAACAGGAAAGGGCAGACCAGGATACCAGAATTCTGGCCTTGCAGAAGGAGTACCAAGAAGGTTTGGACTCCATACTGCAGAGCCAGAAAAAGCTGGAGCAACAGATAGATTTCAACAGGGCATGCACAAAGCAGGTAGCCACCCTGCAAAGCCAATTGGATAAAGAAAAAGAGGAGAGCAATACATTGATTTTGAAAGACCTGGATACCCAGGCAGAGTTTGATGAAGAGCGCCGGAAAGCTGGTGCTCTTCAAAGGCAGAGGGACGACCTGGTGGCACAAAGGCAGGCTCTTGCTCAGGAAAGGGACACCTTAGGCCGGGAAGTCTACCACTTAAAAGGGAAGCTGGAAGAAAATCGCCTGGCCCTCCAGAGACTGGGTGATCTCCAAAAAGATCATCAAAACTTGTTGGAGCACACCAGGAGGGTGGAAGATGCTCTGGCAAGAAAGGAGCAGGCCAGTAGGGACGGGACTCAGGAGGTAACCCTCCTGCAGCAAAGACTGACCCAGTACTCCAGGACCAACCAGGAAGCATAGAGGGAAAATGAGGCTCTCTGTCAGCACAATGATAGGCTCCAGCAACAGGTAGCCATGCAGGAGAGACTGAAAGAGTCTAGTAAGACCTTGATTGAGGAACTGAAAGCACAGGCTCTTGCATGGAAACAGGGAGCAGGGGCTGATAGAGATGGGGTTCGCTGGGAAAGGGAAACACCTGAGCATAACCTCAGGAGCCATAGTACCAGAGGCCTTCATCTCTCCCAGTCTCTGGACTCTGCCACCCCCATGTACCCTGATGCACATGAGCCCAGGGCCACGGGGATGGCAGATTACTATCCAGCCAGAAGTATGGGGCTCATAGGCCAGTACCTCCCAGGAATGGATGGGTGGGCATCTGGGTATGGGCACCCAAGTACTGTAAAGTTTAGTGGGGAACCCCAGGAGGGTAGGCCCACTAAGGGCATCCTGAAAACCTCTACCCAGTTAGGTCAGTGGGGGGGGGTACCCATCAAATCCTGGGAGCAAGGAGGAATCAGAAGACTCCTCTAAGCATCCCAGGACACAGGAGACAAGGTCCCCACATTCTGCTAGCCATTCCCAGGCTCGCAGAATCCGGGAAAACCTGGAAGATCAGATGGGCACCTCTGGGAGCAGTGCTTCTGAGTTAGAGGATGAATGGACCAGGATTACCCAAACCGAGAAGGCCAATAAGGCAAAAAAGGGCCTTGCTTAAGGACCCCTTAAAACAGATCAAAGCAATAAGGAGCGTCATCACTCCTTATCATAAGCACTCCAAGTATTCTGTTTGGGAACACTTGGAGCTCTTTGTGCAAATGATGGAGACTTTCCATTTGAAAGACAGCAGTAGCTGCATTCAGTGCGTAAAATGGACATTCTCCCCAGAATACTCCAGTTTCTTTGCGGGGCTGGAGGTCCAAAACCATTCAAGATGGTCCACATATAGGGCGGCCATCTTAAAGCACTTTTCTGTTCATAGAAATCCCGAAGAGGCTTGCAAGGCAGCCTACAATTTGCAATGTGGGGAGGATCAGGCCCCACAAGAATTTGTGCAGGAGTTGAAGCGTGTCTTTGCGCAGACTACCAAAAGGGTGCGCACGGACAGTAAAGAATTTGTTAACACTTTTTTCCATGCCTTACCCAAATACATCATGACACAGCTAGTGAGAGATTTTCATGAGAAAAGGTCACTAGACTGGGTCATTGAACAGGCCACCCGAATCTATGTGGTGCAGAAGCCTATAGAAAATAAAACTAATGCTCCGAAAAACCCCAAACCGACCAGCGCCCCTGCTAAGGTGGCAGAGGTAAAGGTTGCCCCCATTTTAGATTTGGAGATGGGGGGGCCTAAAAACCTGCCTGCACCGAATAATTCCAAGCCCAGAAGGCCCTCCGGCCAGTCAGAGACAGGGAGTCAAGGAGGTAGTCCCACAAATGGGGTCCCTCACTCCCCTGACTATGTAAGTCCCTGCTACAAGATAAACCGACCCATCCTGGGTTATGTGTGGACTCCTCCAGCTTAAGGGGGGGGATCCAACCAAGCACCTAACCCAGGGAACTTCCCTCCTAACTTTCCCCAGGAGGGCAAAAATTCACCAAATCCTGGGCAGAACTTTTTCCCCAGGTATCCACAAAATTTCCAACCCCAAAATCATCCATCCTTCTTTCCCCACTTCCCTGAGCCCAGACCATCTAATTCGGGAGAGGGGAGGCCAAAGGTGGAGGGGTAACCAAATCTTCCCAACCCGGGTTACTACCAGAGAAGGGATAGCTACCCTTCCCGGGATTTGCCCAGGGGAGAAAAAAGAACCCCATATCAGCCTGAGCGGGTTCCACAGTTAGAGCGCCAGGTCCAAAATATGGCACAAGATCTGGGTCGCATGCTGAGGGCTCAGCAGAACCCTCAGATGGGCATGTCAGCGCAGATTGCCCCAAACTCTGGACCTGGTGCTCCAGATCAATGACGGGGCAGCACCCCGACAACCCACCGGTTCCCGGGGAGGAGGCACAAGGGGAGGAGGAATGTAAAGCCGTGGAGGAAGCTTCCTTCCCCATTTGTAAACAGCCCCTGGAAACCCAGGAACCGGAAACAAAATCTCCTACCCCTGAAAGTCTGCCACCCAAGGAGCAGAGAGGGGGTAGGAGAAAGAAAGGACCCAAACAGACCCATTTTGTGGAGGAGATACAGATCTTCCAATTTGAGGGAGAGGGATCCTTCAGATGGGGGAACTCCGCCCAAAGAAAAATGGGTCCCAAGAGATTCAAATCCAACTGGGTAGATGTGAGGACTGAGCTAGCGCCGCCCATCATCCCATCCCAGAACAAACAACATCAAAATCCCCTGGTTCAAACCCATCCTGGTGACTGCCTCCAAAAAGGGGAGGTGGCCCAGAACCGGAACCAGGGGAACCCAAAACCTCTCCTATCTCCAGTTGCCAACTTTTTCTTTCATATTCCCAAGACTCTCCACATAATTCTGCCCAAATGTCTTCTCTCTCCATGTCCAAAACCAGAAGATTAGCCCATAGTTGTCCAAGAATGTTCATTATCTGTGCCCCCTTGCGGAGAAGGAGGAAAGATACTATGCCCCGGTACAAGTACAGGGGCAGGGGACAATTTTGGCACTGGTGGACACTGGATCCCAAGCTACCCTTCTGTCCAAAAAGGCCTTTGATGAACTAAATTCAGGAAAGGGGGAGAATTACCAAATCCTTCTCACCTCTCTTCCTGGACAACTTCAGAACTTTGACGGGAAGGAAATTCCCGTCGAGGGGACTGCAGATTTGGACATTAAAATTGGGCGACACAAGGTGAAACACCCGGTCATAGTAGTGACCCCAGAGGGCACCCCTTGTTTACTAGGCAATGAACTCCTGAGAAGGTTGTCACCCCTAACAGATTGCATAAACAAGGTCCTCTGGACCCAGACTAGCCGACCCATAATATTGAAATAGAGTGTCAACCATGTTAGTCTAAACGGCACATGCCACATGGTTGAACTAAAATCTGACCAAGTAGAATTTCACTTCCAGACCAACCAAATTCCAGATGTGACAGTAATAGCAGTAGGAAAACAGACTGGTGATGGGGGAGTCCTCTCTATTTCTGAAAATCAACCTTCCTTCCAGTTTCTATTCTACACTGGAAGGAAATACTCTGAAATTCTTTACCAATCCACAATCAGACATTTCTGCTCCTATAGTCCAGAAAGATGTGAAATCAGCTCAGAGCCTGGCTGATGTTCAGCAAATTGGAGAGCAGTTGTTCATCCCTGCTCAGTTAAATGATGGGAAGGACTCTGTTCTCACCCGAGTGTGTGTGAACAACGGTAAGAGCTTCATCAGCGAAGCCATGTTACGCCAACTCCCAAAAGATCCAGCCATTCCCAAATTCAAACTGATAGACAAATGGGAAATGGATTTGGAAGCACCCAATTCCCAAGCAGGTGTATGCTCAAAATCTCCATTGGCGACAAGAGCATAGTCCATAATTGTTGGGTTGTGCGAGACGTCACTGTCGCCTTTTACTAAGGCAGTTATATTCTCAATCGCTTTTCCATTCGTTTGGACCTAATAAACTTCAAAGCTTGGTCCCGATTAGCGGGTAATCCCATGGGCTTTGATGATCCAGAGAAAGCATTTAGGTCAGCTCAATTGCTACCTTATGCAGTTGAAATTCAGATTGGAGAGGAAGTCACCATCCAAGAAAGGATCCGACAAATCTCCCTGGAAGTGAAAGTTTAAAGAGGACAAAAATTGAAAAACCCTGATGCTTATATTCATCTAAATGCTTCTCTCCAACAGCAAGGGTTGGGGGTAAACCCAACAACATTAGTCAACATACAACATGACACCATTCCAATAGAAGTGGATAACAGCGACTTAAAGAGTATTACTCTAGCCGCAGGCACCATTATTGGAATGGCGGTTGATGACCGACATTTCTCCATTGATTTAGGCAATGAACTGTTAGGTCCAATCCCCAAGGACTGTTTTGACAGTGGCAGTAATGACAATACAACACCAGACAGGATCTTTACCCGGCATGGGGGGAACTTCCTGGTGTACACTTCCTGTCCTTATGGTAAGGAAGATGTGACTTGTGACTTCAGAAGGGATGAGGTGATTTTCCAGGTCCATGAGGGCTGCCTTTCCCACCTGAAGCCTCCAGTCCAAATCAGCACTCTGACCAGGGACTTATCCACCCAGCTGCAGGAGGCTGCTGAGATAGCAAAACCAGAAGTCTTTCCAGGCTTCAGGCAGATGGTTGAAGAGAGAGTCAACCTAGCTGATGCCTGTGTGACTCTGGAGCAGAAGCAAAAGTTGAAACAAGTTTTCTTGGATTTCCAAGATCTCTTTGCGGTGGACTCATATGACTGTGGTCGCACCGACATCCACACAACAACAATTCCCATGGACCCTGGCATGACTCCAGTGTTTGTGAAGCAATATCGCTTGCCTCTCGCATCCATGGAGTCCCTTACTGAAATAATTAAGAACCTTGAGTCCTGGGGAATAATCCATCCAGTTCACAGCACCTTCAATAATACGGTGCTGGGGATATTGAAGCCAAACGGCCAGTGTAGACTCTGCGCTGACCTTAGGGAGATCAACAAACGGGTCCATACTTCCCTATGGCCTCTTCCCTACATTGACCAAGGGCTGGCCCAGATCCAGGGGTCACAGGTATTCACTGCAATAGACCTGACCAATGGATACTGGACTGTGCCTGTCAGTAGGGAGGACCAATACAAGCTGACATTTACCTTTGGGGCCAGCAGTACACATGGACCCGGACTCCCTTCGGATACATCAACTCCGGCAATGAATTCAACATTTTCCTACACAAGGCCATGCCCGACCTGGGTGCAAGGGGTAACCTGGCTTATGTAGATGATGTCCTCATCAAAAGCTCAACTGTTGAGGAACACATAGCAGAGATCTGTTATGCACTGACACAGATGAGGGCCGCCGGAGCAAAACTTTCCTTTCAGAAAGCACAGTGGTGTAGAACCCGTGTTAATTTCTTGGGGCATGAGATTACTCCTCAGGGTCTCTGTCCCCAGGAAAATAAGGTGGAAGCACTCCAGAAACTGAAAGACCCCACAACTCTGCGGGAACTAAGGAGCCTCTTGGACTGACTAATTACAGCAGAAAGTTCACTGAGGGCTACGCAGAGATCACTAGACCCCTGATTCATCTTTTGAAGGGGGGGGTCAAGTGGGAATGGGGTCCAGAACAATCCGAGGCAGTGAGACAGCTCAAAAGAAGCCTCTCACAAGCGCCTTGCCTAGCTTACCCTGTCAGAAACAAGGAGTTTTTCTTGGAGACAAGGTTCTCTAATACATGCTTGACTGCAGTATTATACCAAAAGCATGACAAGGTCAATAAAGTATTCTTCTATGCGAGCACAACTTTATCCTCTGTGGAGGAAAAATTCAACGATTGTGAGAAGGCACTCCTGGCAACGGTGTGGGCATTGAAGAATTACCGCCATTTATCCAGGGGAAACACATCATAGTGGAGACTCCACACCAGCCTCTGCAATATCTCCAAAGTGACAGAATCCGGGCTGGAAATGTGAGTAATTCCCGAATTACTTCCTGGATTCAGTCAATGCAAGGCTTTCCTGTGGAGGTCAGATATGGCCAAAACAAGAAGAGTCCCCTCGCGCAAGGTCTGGCTGACTTGCATGATTGCTCCAGAGAAAAATGTCTCGAGGACGAAAGTCTAACAATCAAGGACAACATGGAGGCATACCTTAATTCCCCACACAAAGTCTTTGAAGAAGACAAGTGTGAGGGAATGCCCACTGTCTATGTGGATGGATGCTCTTACCATGTTGACAACAGCGGGGAAAAAGAACTTGTGGCCGGCGTAGGGAATGTATGGTTGAATGAGTCCCCAGAACCCTCCGCTGGGTACAAGATTGGTCCCCGAAGTAGTCAGGTGGCAGAGTCGATGGCTGTGCATCAAGCCATCCTCACTGCTGTCCAACATCAACCCCACAAACTGGTCATAATCACAGATTCAGATTATGTACGGAACGGGTTCGTGGCGCACCTGGTTAACTGGAAAACCAGAGGCATGTTATGTGCTAATAACAAACCCTTGAACCATGGGAAGTTAATTCAAAATATTGATGATCTGGTCACCTTGAATGGGTTGACCATCTACTAGAAAAAGATCAGGGGTCATTCCAAAGTAGAGGGACCAGACAAAACTGCAAATGACTTAGCTGATCAGCTGGCCAAAACCGGGGCCATCCAAGGGGTTCTAATTGAGGTTGAGTCCCTGTTGGGGGAAATCCAGGTCACTGCTATCACTAGGTCCCAGACAAAAGCTCACAATGATCTCTCAACTGCAAATATGGAGTAAGGAGACCCCAGATGCTGATTTGATTATGGCTCAAAAAGGGGATCCAATAATTGGTAAGTTTTATCAACACATTGAGGACCCTGAGAACTTTCCCCTGACGGATACCGATTACATTGGGAAAGAGGACCTCAGAGTGTTGATGAAATGTCCAAAAATGTTCAGAATCCAAGACGGTTTGTTGGTAAGGAAATCCCTAGCTGGCTATGATCAGTGGGTGGTTCCTACCTCATTCCGAAGCCTTATGTTAAGTCACGCCCATGATGCGGCCACAGTCGGTCATAGGGGGTTTCATACAACACTTGAGATCTTAAGAGAGGTTGCATACTGGCCACACATGGGGCAGGACCTCGACCAATACTTGAAGGGGTATCTCGTGTGTGCACAATTTCAGCCAACATCCCTCACACACCGTGCGCCCCTCCAAAAGAGGGGGATGACACTGCCATGGTCAGATTTACAAGTCGACTTTATCGGGCCCGTGATTCGCTCCTCTAGGGGGAATAAGTACATGATGACCGTGACAGGCTTATTTACTAAATGGGTGGAATGTCTCCCAGCCCCAAACTGCAAGGCAGAAACAGCAGCTGCCCTAATGATCAATCACATCTTTTCGCGTTTTGGACTATCCCAAAGGATTGAGTCAGACAGAGGTAGCCATTTCACCAGCGAAGTAATGACAAAGATGTGGGAGATACTTGGGGTTAAAAGGAAGCTACATATTGCTTACCAGCTAGCCTCTAGTGGGGCAGTAGAACGTTACAACAAAACCATTGTGAGCATCTTAAAAAAGTTTGTGGCAGATTCTGGGCCAAGTTGGGATATCCGATTTCCTCTTGTCCTAATGGCTCTCAGATCTACCCCTTCATCTGCAACTAAAATGTCACCGTTTGAGTTGATGACTAGACGCAGGAGGGTGCTTCCCCAGCATCTACTTTACAGGACCCAAGAGCAGACATTGATCAATGCCTCCACAACTCATGAGTATGTTGAACATTTAAGAAAACACCTTCAACATGCTTTTGCCTATGCTCAGCGAAATCTAGAAAGATCAGCCGATAGCATGAAGACCCACTATGGCTTGAAGACTTCCAGGAAAGAATACAATGTAGGAGACCGGGTTTATCTATACAATTTCCAAAGGAACCAAGCCAAACAGCGGAAATTTCTGGCTACCTGGAAGGGACCTTTTGAAATTGTAGACAAGATCTTACCAGTCGCCTACAAGATCCGCATACCCAAAGGCAGTTTGGCGCAGGGGGAAGATAAGTGGGTACATATTAATCAGCTAAAGTGTTGCCATCGCAGGCACACTCTGCAGCAACTGGAGGAGTCCTCTGGAACCCCAGAGGGGGCCTCTCCAGATCAATAAAATTCCAACTCTAAAACCATTCCACACATAGTCTATAAAATGCAATAATAAGAATCCAAATGTCTCCTGATTTACAAAATATATATGCCCGCCACACTACATTTATAGTGGTGGGGAAATGTCTATGAATATGTTGTTGCCTTTTTGCTTTGTCATCCTAGGAGAGAGAAACCATGGAGACTGAACAAGGAGGATGACCCGGGGACCGGCAGCAAAGATCCGAGGGGCCCGGAGTATCGCTCAATACTCCCATCAGGACTGGTGAGGAGAACCGATCGATCCACCTCTGATGGAGGAAAAGATGCTGAACTTTGCCATTTGTGGAATCTGGAGAGATGATGCGGACATCCCAGTCTTGCGAAGTTCCATCGATGAAAGTTCAACGGCCATCGCAAGAGGGGGGCTTGTGGGATGTCTTAACCCACTCATCCAAGCCCAGCAACATCACTAGGCATTGCTGGCAGCAGAAACATCATAATGGCCACTGGAAGGCATGCTGCTCGCTAGAAATCCCCAGAGAATGCGCAGGGAAAACCTGAAAAATAGGCTGCGATCCACTTTTGCCTAACTTAGTGAGCACCGGAGACCACTGCCAAAACCCATCCTTTGGCTGCTCACAGAGCAAAATCTCTGCCAAGGAATACAGAGCTGTCTCAAAAATGTGTTTTTATTTGGTGTCAAATTTGCTAAAATCATGGCTCACAAACCACCTAAAAAGATCCAACCTCCTTGTTGGGTCTTCCACATCATTATACTGCAAGATTCCACATAAATCCAATGTCAGAAATAATCATGTGTTATTAGAACAAAATCCACTTTTAAAGATATTTGATGGAAAGACAGCTGTCAAAATGGGTGTAGTACTGTTACTCGCCTCTGTCAGGTGCTGGCGATTTATAATTCTGACAGGAGAGCTGTGTTTCAGAAGTTAAATATGCCAAAGAAGAGAATTCCATCAAAATGCCATGTAGAGTGCCACACAGTGATTTCATTGTTGAAAAAGACTTGATTTAAAGATATGTTGCTTATTGTGAGTTTATAAATATATTTTTTACAAGGAAGTATGTTACAATTGATCAGAAAGTAACTTGATGCAGTTAAAACTCCAAAAGGCTTGCTTCCCGTGAGAACCCTTCACACCTTTTCCCTGGACAAAGGAAGCCTCCCCTGCCGTGGGATAAGAGATTGACAGACTGGTGTGAACAGGAACTAGCCAAGGTACACTGGCCTGCTGCTCTCAGTCAAGACAATGGATTCTTTGGGATGAATAGAATATGCTGATTTGGGTGTGACTGGTCAACAACTGCTCTGGGAGAGACAGGACATGTGATCTCTGAGGCAGCCAGATTTAGGGGCGGTGACAAACCGATGTGGATTCAGGTAGCCCAGCAAATATATGTTTTATAAAATTGCGTATAACAAATTTGACCAAGCTGACACAAATATGAAACTTTGGGATTCTTAAAATGAAAAATTCACCCACAATTTAAGACTAAGCTGGACGCTGTGTAATGTTCTGAGACCAAACCCTGGAATTATTAATATTGCAGCTGCAGTGTTGTTGCTATGAACATAAGAACTTACAGTAATATGCCCAGAGAGGATCTGCATGCATGTATCAAATTTGGTGCAGAACCAATATTGGGAAACCCACCAAAAGCGTGAATTAGTTGTCATTTCTGAACTAGAGCTCTTAGGAAGATCAGAGTTGGACAAAAATGTACCTTAAGTAATTTGTGATGTGTATATGTATTATGAACAACTTGTGTATCTGGGAAATATGTTTTCTAGGTAAAATTGATTTTCTCTGTAAAAGCAAAGGGGAGGGATTTCAGTTAAGCCATAAACATGACACCGGGTGACACGCTGATTCTTTCTCCAGTCAGGGGACAGAGAATCCTCTAACCTATCAAATCCTTAGGGGGTTGGGCATAGAGAATCAGCCTACCCACCCACTTTGGAAACACATAAAAAGAAAAAGAGACTGTTTAGGACAGATAAGGGACACTCATTTTTTCCACTACTCATCGATTCCTGCGAAGCACTCTGCCAGACCAGATCCAGACAATATCCAGACAGAGACTCCAGACTCCAGATCTAGATCCAGAAACCAGAACTCTAGAACCTTGAAGCAGAGAGGCCGAAACCAAAAGCTGAACTCTTCTCAGCAGGCCTGTAGAATCTAGCAACCTGATTCTCACATTCAACAGCCAGGCTGAGCTGTTCTATTCTAGCCAAGATCCCTGTGCTAGAACCAAGGTCGAGACCCAGAAAGCAGAGCTGTATCCAAGACCCATCAGATCCAGTTCAAGAGGCCGCAGACCGCCGTGCAGTGTTAAACGCAGGAGTGAGTATCTAGTCTAGAACTGTCCGTAACCAATCTCTTAGTTTAAAGTAATCCTCTTCCAACCATTTTAACCTGTCCAGAACTGCATTATAGAATCTTGTGTCCATCCTGTTGATTTCAAATCTGTAAAGCGCATCTGTCATTTCTAAAATCTTGATTTTATTTCTGAAAAATCTACCTTCACAAAAACATCCGTACCTTTTGAACCACACGTCCTAGAAATGTAACAGTCATTATAAAGCTAAGAGCCTAAGCTTTCAAACAAACCCAAAATGACATTCCATTTCATTATAGTTTTTCTGTAATCGCGATTTACGCATGCAGAAAAATTGCAGCGAATTGCAATTTGGCTCAATTTCATTTTCTGTCAAAATAACTGCTCCTTGTTCTCATTTGCTGAAATTCGTTTTCAATTTGATAATCATTCATGAATCATTGCTAGTGTTGACCTGAACCAATCTAAAGTAACTATGACTCATTCTGGATCTCTTTTAGTGAATTAAAATAATTTAGCATATTTCCCCTTTCACTGCAATCACATTCAAAAGTATTTTTGCCTGTTTTAAAATCATACCTGTTTCTCTAAGCTTGCTGGGGGAACTGGGATTGAACTGCATTCTTGATTGTCTTCCTGAAACCTGTGTGCCCTCATTTCCATCTCTTCATATTGCATAGGGGGGAGTGAGTAGTCACAGGGGAAAAGGTGACCATATTGTCTTTTGTTGAAATCATATCAAGTTTATTTCTGGGTTGCATTCTTTCCCATCATTGCATTTCTTTGAATCATATAAAGTATTCTCTGCTACAGTATCCTTTGTATTCATACTCCCAAGTGATTAAAGAGATCGTTAATTTTGTAATATTACCCATTGTTGATTACCGTCCATATTCATAAGTGTGCTATTCAAATATTACTTTATTCATAAAGGTGTGATATATATATATATATTGTTTAATACTTCAAATAAATCTTTTAATTTGCAAAACAAACCTACTTCTTGGCACAGTGAGGTCAGGGGGATCCAAAGAGAGGGGCGTTATATAAGGGTTCATCATCTATATTTAAAGAACTTTGACATACAAATATATAAATAAGGGCTTCCATTGGGCATCCCATCCTAAGCATTGACTTAGTTGGATTGCTGGATTGAAGTCACTTACAGAAAGCAGTGATGACACTGTCAAGTTTACAATCTTGGGCAGCATCCTGCAAGAGTTCTCGCAAATAGGATTGGACAGTTACCCTTCTCTCTCCTCCCAAATCCAGCTTCTCTCTAAGGATTGGTTTAGGAGTCTGGAGAAGACACATGGCAGCTTCCATTTTCAATCCCCATTTGTTCTCATGTCAACTTTCTAGCAAGAACTAGTTATGTGGCAAAACCTCATAATTTTACTAGTAACGGCAATAACATATATATTTTCTGATTCAGTTAATCAGGGGGAATTTAATAAAACAACAGCCGGGTCTGCGCCATGTTGCATGGCCGTTTGGCAATTTGCTGCCATTTTTTAAAAAACATAATCGTTAGGAACATGCAATTTATTCACCAAATATCTCCACCAGTCTGCCAACTCTAAAATCCAGGGACATGTTGAGAGCAGCCAGGAACACCATTTTAGCTGGTCATTACAATTCCCTAAGTCGCAGATCGACGAATTTTATATCACCAAAATCAACTTGAAATGATCTAAAAAATAAAAGATACATGTATACAGTGTGATTTGTACTTTCTGAGAAAAAGCAACAATTGTCACCATCCATTTAAACAAAGGGAATCTTCATATGTGCAAATATGAGCTTCCCTTCCTCCAGGCCATTTGCCATTTTCCACTCTGGGCCAGCCTGTGACCAGAATTTGTATTAGTCTCTTTGAAGTTGGTTCTTTGAAGTTGGTTGCAGCTTGTAAATACCTGGCATGCACCGGCTAGAGCAATTTGCTCTGCATAAAACTGCCTTCAGGGAAAGCAAGCCTGGGGGTACTTGGTTTTCGACACATTTTATTGCAGTTGTAAACAGTTGGGATGCAAGCCAGGCTTTCAGTGGGGGGAGTTCTTTGTGAATTTTGCCCAGACCCCCACCATTTGTCCTTGGCTGAAATGGACTCACATATTGCATTTTCCTAACATCAGCCTTGATTCTTTAACATATGGTGTGTTTTACTAATCAGGGTTCACTTTGCTGTTGCACTGAAAGTACAGGGCTGTTTCTTTAAGTCATTAATAAAATAAACTTTTAATTATCTGTTGTTCATTTGTCTGCTGAAAAGTGGGTCTGAATTGTCACAGTGCCACCCTTTGATGGCCGGCAGTTTCAGTGAAAATGCTGCATTTATTTATAAGTAAGGGGGTTCTGGGAGTTTCTCTCTACCGGCCTATATCCCGGTTTGAGTCTCAACCAGAGTCTTTAGCTCACCATCCTTTCACAGAAGAGACATTTCCCCTATATATCAGTCTCTGTCCTGCCCAAGGCAATCCAGCACTGAAATGCCAGGCAATTCTCTTCTGAACAAGAGTACCAACAGAAACCCCAGACACATGTTTCAGCCTGGTTGGGCCTCGTCAGTGAGGTGGAGCTGTGCCTCTCTATGAACAGTGAGCAAGGTTTCCATGTCTGGATTACCCTAGTAACTTAGGGTGAAAACCCAAATCTACGTAATATGCATAATCTATGCAGCAATCCGCACAAACTTCACAACAATGCAACAGCAAAACAAACCACACATAGACTTGCACAACAGCACAGCACACGACGACTACGGACCGTAAAACACCCCCAAGCCCAGCCAACGGACCCACTGGGCTGAGGCTGCCAACAGCACATCATTGCTCTCTTGCACTTTTCCAGCTTACTCCCACTAACCCACCCCCTCTTCTCCCCTTTTTCAGAGCCACCAGAGCACCAGGGGACCACTTCGGTGGTGATAGTGCATGGTACAAATGTCCTTTAACATTAACATTAAAATAAGTAAGGGGGGTTCTGGGAGTTTCTCTCTACCGGCCTATATCGCGGGTTTGAGTCTCAACCAGAGTCTTTAGCTCACCATCCTTTCACAGAAGATAAATGTCCACTACATATCAGTCTTTGTCCTTCCCAAGGGCAGTCCAGCACCGAAATGCCACACAATTCTCTTTTGAACAAGAGTACCAACAGCAATCCCAGACCCGTGTCAGTGAGGTGGAGCTTTGCCTCTCCAGCCATTTTTGTTTTAGCCTTTTTCTGTCTTTCCTTTGTAGAAAGATACCCTTGCAAAGCTGTTTTACTGTCAGTGTTTAAAAACCCTGTTTTTCTATGAAAGGGACCTTTGTGAATAAAAAATGCTGCTTTTCCTCTGATAATGACAGGTAGGCCTTTTTCACATGGCCTTTCAGTTCTGTTAGTTTGGGGCCTTTGATTACACCCCACAGAATTCAATATATTGGGTCATTTCACGTCCAAGTGCAACTCCAGAAACTGCCTGCTGTACAGGACGATTCTGGCATGAAAAATCCAGTTGAACAAATGGGGCAATTAGTACTCTGCGTCAATGATAAAGCATACAACCCTCCTTGAAACCTCTTCTGTATGACCCCATCAAGGGTGTTGCAACAATAATTCTAGGAAATTCATAATTCAAACACGCAATCTTACCCCAGGACGGATACTTTTAATTGCTTCCCGGGCACAAAGGAAAAGTACATGTAACTAATATTGCATCAGCTGGATATCTACAATGCAGATGAAGCACTCTCCTATTCAAAGACTCGTCAGCCAGTGTGATGGTCTACATATCTGTAAGGTGTCTGGCAGTATTGGGTTGGGACAACCAGAAAGCAATCTCAAATCATGCTGAGAGGAACACGTTTTCTCCATCCATCAGGGGCCAGTGACAAACTACCTCACTCAGCACATCAAAATGTTTTGAGAATTCACTGGACTCTCGAATAGTATGTACACAATATAATTCTATGCAACAATGATGTTCCATTTAACCACCGGGTGTTCCCTGTGTCTCTCGCAGAGCATGATTATCTCATATTGCTACTTGAAGCCCTTCTATGCAACAACATCATGGAGCCGATTGAGGCCATTGAATGGTTGAGTCCAGCCCTCCTTAAAATTAAGCAAGATGGTCATGGTCTTTGATTATGACCTATGCAGCCTAAACAATCACTCCCCCCAACATCACAGAATTGCTTTAGCTAATGCAGGAGGCCAAGGTCTTCTCATAATTATATCCAAGAGCGCTTATCACCTGATCCGTTTGCATCCAGACTCGAAAGCCTACACAGCATGCATCACTCCTGAAAGGCACATACCAATACTCAAAGACGCCTTTCAAACTCTTGCCTGCAGTAGCAGTTTTTCAAAGGCTCATCACCAATCTTCTTTGTGGCCTATGCAGTGTTGCATTCTTTCAGGAAGATACTCTACTGTACAGCCAGCCATGACGAAGAGTCCCACTGTCAACTTTAGCAAAATGCTGCAGAAAATAGAAGTCAGCTGACTTACTCTACAAAAAGAGCAATTTAAATTTTAACAAATCGAGGTGGATTCTCTTTGATACACCATATCAATGAGATTTGTTTTGTAGATGCCATTGTCAAATCACCCTTTCCTAGCAACAAGGAACAACTTTACTCATTCACTGGCCTAACCAAGTAATAAGTGAAATTTGTTGAAATAATCTTTGAGTTCTTCTCAGAAAATAAGTACCATACAAATAGCCAGAAAAATGCCAGGCAAACATTCTGAAATTCCCAATCCCTGCATCCATTCCAGCCAGAAAGCCTACCCATTATCACAATTGATACCAGTGCTTATGTCTAGGGACCATGATGATGCAAAAAGGTAGAAAGGAACTCCTGTGTCTCCTTTGCATCCAGAGCATTGTCAGACTCTATTGATTGGTGATAGGCTGAGAAATGTTGGCATGCGTATGGGTAACTGAACATTTTAGGAACTACATCTGGATCAGGAAATTTACATTAGGTAATTATCACAATCTGTTACTTTATATCCTCAACCCTCGAAGCATTACAAAATCTAATTGTGCTGGTTACGACTAGCAGCAAAGCTGCAGGAATTTATCTTCCATGTTGAATACGACATTCCATAATGGCAGTACAAACAGGTTGACTGCCTATCATGATTGTCCTTGCCACCCCCTAGTGACATGGATGGAACACCAATGACAGCCATTGGTGACCACTGCACATGACGGTGCTGTCACATTATCCAGTATTTTATCAGAGACCTAAAAGCAAGCATACAGGAGGACAACATGCTAAGACTCATCAATTTGTACACAAAACAAGGATAGCAAGCAGAAAACAATCTTCCTTGCGGTTTGTGAGTGTTCAGCATTGTTGCATCTACAACTACTGAAGAATGCGATCTTAGACACGACAAACTAATTCTGCCAGCAGTCCTATTTCATACATTGCTATCATTAACCCACAATGGGCATTTAATATCTAAGTGCTGGATTTGCAAGCTGTAATGGTGGCTTGGAATATACAGAGAGATGGAACGCCACATTACTGTTTGTTCTGCAGGTTGAGATGGAGATAAAGGTCTCATCACGCATACTCCACAAATGACATCAGTGGAATGGACTGGAATTCTATGGAAAGGGTAACCATTGATTTTACAGCATGTTCCACATACAATGTCAATGGGGATCACAAATATATATATATATGAGAATATGGGTGTAAGGGAATACTAAAGAAAGCATTTTCTAGGTCTATGACAGTCAACAACACCACTTCTGGGGGAATGTTAGATCAAATGGTAGCTGGATTATGGACCACAAGGAACTCTGCCTGTACAATAGCATCAATAGGGAGGAGGTCTTGCACCACCCTCTGGGTCGATCCATGAGCTTTTTTAAATGGGAAACATCGGACTGTTACATGGAGAACATGCTTTATATATCAATCCCTGCCTTTCCAAGGCCTGTATAGTAAGCCGTATACCTTCCCCCGCCTCCTTTGACATGGGGTACTGCTTTACCCTGGGTATGATAGTTCCAGGTGTTAGTTAGATCTGTGCAATACCAATACTGGTCAAAGGTCCCACCTCATTTGGATCAGCAGTCCAAAGTTAGGAGGGCACCTTGTCTCAGTAGTTTACTATGAGCTTGGGATACCAAAAGGGATCTGCCTTGATTGTACTGGTACAAAAATCAGAATATCCACTTCAAACACCAATTATATCTCTTGACCCTGATCTTGATAGAGAAGCTCGTCAGTAAGGTTTCATAATTAAGTTTTATATGACAGACTGAGGATGCCCACTCACTCGGTGCCCAGTTCATTAGTTCCCATTATGGACAACCATTCATCTATCACTCTAATCCCTTAAAGCCATAAAATGATTGTGTCCTGTTCATCTCCCTCTTTTGGTAGTGCTGGGTGAAAAAGTATTTCACCCATATTACTCTGATGCCCTCCCTGGGGTGGTAACCTGTGATCCCTGCTTCAAATTGTGCCACAACAACTGGTTTTCCTCTATAACACTTTTGGGCCCCCTCTGCTGTGTGAAACCCTATAGTATGGAGGTAACAAATCCATGTGGTTGCACAGATAAGCCCTTCTTTGGTGCATGAAATGTTACAATTTCATGCACCCATCAAATCCCAACCCAATAAAATGACTCGGGATAAGAAAAGGCAGCTTACTAGTGGTGACACCCACAGTAATGTCCTGGGGTTTGGTACAGGGAATCGACTGTACTGCCCCATAAAAATCTAGGGTGTCCATGACCTGATGTGACAATGGGAATTGGCCCTCTATAATAAATGATCGGGTAATCCCTATATTTATCAAGAAAGAGGAGGGCTGCTCATTTATCGTCACCTCAACTTCGGGTCCACTATCCACTGTCAAAATGGGGCAAACCCAGGTTTTCTTTGGGCTGTCCTATGCCGGGTATCCACCATTTCCCTGGAACCATATTTGCCAGGGATGGATGACTGAAAAACATTTTGTGGTGTAAAGGGATTACCTACCCTTATCATTACCCCTAAGAGGTTAGGCCCTTGCATCGCTCCTAGTCCTGGACCTGCTACCTGAGGCTGATATTGATCTTGAGAACACTTGACCATGTGGCTGTATGGGGGCACCAGAACTAGTGACTTAAAAGGGTTGTTAGTCCCTAATGTTGAGTTTAGCCTGGAGCAGCATTTATCAGGCAACATTACCAGGTTTTCCACAAAACCAACAGTCTTTATTCTGTCTATTTCCTATAAATTGGCCTCTGCCCCTCCTGTGCCCCTCTCATGTTTGGTACTCCCCGTCCTTGTCCATAGGGCCTTCTGTCTTATTGGGTGTAGAAATGTTAGTGGGGTAGCCCGGCACAGGAGGATGTAAGTGATTTCAATCCGGCACTTCACCTAAGTCAACGCCTACCGTGTAATGCACAACTGAAATCCTTATTTATGTGTGTCTAAAAGTTCTTTTATTCTGAACGATGTACCACTCATATCAAGCCCCTCTCTTGGAACCCACCCCCCGTCACACTGAACCAGGAATCAGGCTGGTTTGCAAAGTTAAAATATTTATTTATGTATTCACACTAAAGTTACACTATGTTTTATGGGTATACAATAATCACCATTGGGGTGATGTAACACTAAGCAATCTCTTTAATCATAAGGAGTAATAGTGAGCAAAACAATTCAGCACATAAATACTACTTTTGTGTATGTTCAGATCAAATAGCAGTATGGTTACTATTTCACTATTTCCCCCTGCACACCCCTCAACCCCCAACAGACAATGTAAAGAGTTAGGAGGAGAGAGAGCAGGTATTCAGGAATGCAGAATTCGAACAAAATATCAATCCCAATTTCCCCCCCAGCAAACACAAGAGAAAAACGGAATTGATTGGCAAGCTGTCAAAATGGTTTTAAAGTTATCTTTGAGAATGGAATGTGCAAAAACACTAAATCTGGTTTAAATTGCTGAAATTGTTTAAATTCTTATGGGAGCCACTTTAGATAGTTGCAGACAAACACTAGCAATGATTTGATACTAAGGAACAATGTGAAATCTTAAAATTGAGGTCGGGTGCAATCAAAAGCTGTTTTACACGTGTCAGAAATTTCCAAAACCAAAATTTGCTGCAAACCTTTTCACACACAGTAATTGCGATTGCGGGAGAACTATATGGATTTAGAATGTGGTTTTTGGTTCTGTGGATGTTAGCTACAAGCAGAAGTTGAAATGTTGTTTCTAGCTTAAGAATTGAGAAAGTTATGGACGTTTTAGTTAAGGTCGTTTTTCTGAGATAGGCGCAAGAATGGGAAAACAGGGATGCACTTTTAAAAGACAAATGGGATTTCTTATACTAGATTATGACTATAGAAAAAGAGAATGCCACACATGAATCTCCACAGTCCTGGCCACAGACCCTTCACGTGGTGGATACTCACTTTCTTTCTGGGATTCAATTTATTTATTCACAATACTAATGATTTATGATTTTAGAAAATAAATGAGAGAAACATAGCGTAAGAAAACACTCTGACCATTCAAAAATACTCCTAACACTGCCGTTTCTGAATACAAGAGAGGATGGGTTTAAGACAGAGATTACTATGGACAGTACATATGCTAGTGACACAATTCTATCTATAGATACTCACTATATGTGTTTCAAACGGAACCGTCATGGATTCTGGTCAGGGTTTATGGTTCTAGGACCGACTGCTGGGCGCACCGGATTGGACTGGGTCTGAAATGGTTCTGGTCACAGCTCGGCACAGGACTGGATCGGGTCTGCAATGGTTCTCTGGTCACAGCACAGCACAACTGGATTGGATCCTTTGGTTCTGGTAATAAATCTTTTAGCAGCAAAGCAGTTACAGCACAGCCCGGCTGTTTCTTTTGTTCCCCTTAGGTTTTGTGGGATTCTTTCTGGTTCTGGAAATTTAAGGCCTAGTTGAAAATGATTCAACTAATGGAATGGGCCTTTCTGCTTGCCAAGTGTCTGGAGTCAGGAGCAAGGAAAATGGATGGTTCTCTTGCAGGGTGCTCCGCCAGCAATCGGTTAGTGGGTGAATCTGTGTGTCTTTCTAAGTCCTCAGCTTTCTCTATTTATGCTTATGATAAAGGGGGTGTGTGGTGGTTTCTCCTAAGCACGCCCCCTTAGGCAGACGATTGGCTAAAGACTCTTCTCTCCCTTGATTATACAAGAAATCAGGGGTCACCATGATGGTGTGAGTTTATGAGTCAGAGAATCCTCCCCTTGTCCATTGAACATAAAATCTACTTTTAGTATAATACATATTTACATGTGTGCAATCTCTATAACAATAACATATATAGATTATATATTTTGTGTAGCAGATACTCCTCCAAACCTCGTCGCTATAGGATCTTGTGTCTGCTTTTGACAGAATTTTGCCCTTTTTGTCCAGAACACAATATCCAGTTTATCAGAAAATGTGTACAAATGTGCGCATTGAATATGGGCATAAGAGTATGAAGTTTCATGCTTTTGGCATGAATACATTTGGGGTAAAACCATATTTTCCGCTACTACTTCCCAGAACATCTCACAGAGTTCTGGCGTCTCTCAAAACGTGCATCCAGAAATCACATTAACAATGCTGTTTTTTCTATAATTTTCACAATTTTACACAGTAATATATCAGTCTTTTTAAAAATGTGCTTTTGGCCTTTGTTAAGCAGAAAATGCTGGTTTGTCTCCGCCTCCTTCTTAATTCTTTCAGCTCAGAAGCAGGCTCCTCCCAGTTCCTCCTGGCAGAGGCCATTTACGACCCTTCATGATTAGCATCTCCTTGAGCTGGAGGAAGTCCATTGTCCTCTTCCCCTGCAGCCCCAAATTCTCCTCCCCAATCTAATCATCACAGAGGTGTGATTTCCTGGTGGAGTGAAGCAGAAGGGGGATGCCTGGCCTCTGTGGGGGAAGCTGTTGGACTGGTTGGATTGCTTTTATGCAGCCTTAATTTCAATGTAATTCTGTTACATTTTTTTCTTGGTTTAAAACAAACTTGCAGTTTCAAAACAAGCAGCTAGAACACTTATTCCAGAATCTAAACCATGGGATTAAACAGTTACAACCTAGGTTACTCTCAATAACAGGTCACTTAGTTTTCAGACATTAGATTTCAGTTGTACAAGTTTAAATACTATCATGCAGTCTACTGACAGCTGTCATACAGGCGGCCACGGGTACTGCGCCCAGATTTTGACAGATTTCACAGGCAGGCACATTTTTGCTGTGAATGTTTTGATGACAAATTCAGCTTTTCAGGACATTGTCTGTTCATAATGATTTCTTGAACTAAGTGACTTGTAGCACCCAGCAAGAATATTGGATATTTTATGGTGTTTTGTACCGGCATTCTGCAGTTTCAGCAACCAAGAAAAAGATTTAAAACAAAATTCTGGATTTCTTTCAGCAAAGCATTGCTTTTCATGCAGGCTCCATTTTTACTTGTTGGGCAGCCCAGAGAATGTTTCAGGAGTGAGATCTCCGTTCCACCACTGACAACATGCATGGTAGATTTGGCAGCCATCTTTTCGTGTTGCGAAGCGTGATTTCCATAGATTTTGGAGCGCACAGGGGTTTTGCTGCCATATTGATAATTCTGGCACCACCAGAACACAGGGATACCACAGGGTAGAGCATAAGTGGGTTAATACATCACACAAGGAATCATGGGAGTAATTGGAGCCGCATTAGTAAGGACGGCCCCTTCCATGCTTACATTGTGCAGTTTCGTTTGAACCAGGTTAGCTTGAGCCCTTTGAGTGTGTTCTCAACTCTTCTTTTCTCTAGCCTGTCTCATTTTTCAAAAATTCACTATATGCACCTGCATCTCTGCCCAGGGCTTAGCTTCCATCCCCACTACTTTGTCCAAATTGGCCTGTACCTCTCGGGGTAGCCCTTTTCTAACTACATAATAAAATAAAATTGGGCTGCCACATTTCCTGTCATCCCTGAACCACCTTCTGCCTCCATTGCTCTTGCATTCTCCTTATGGACTTTGCTGGTTCCTTAGTAGATTACATTGTGTGGGACATTAATGTCCCTATATCTATTTTGTGGGAAAAGCCTCATGCAATACTTGCCAAAACCTAGTTCTATATTGGTTAAAAACAGCTCAATCAAATTTATCATCCGTTATGGTGACAAGAGGATACCCTCCACTGGCCCATAAAGTATTAACCTGTTCTCCAATGAGTGAGCCCAATAAACTCTTTACATCCCTGACCGCTAATCTAGTGCCAGCTGCTTGCCTCTCAAATGGATATATCCATTTACCAGCCCCTACTGATTAGGGCAATTGCCTCTTTAAATTCTCTTTATCCATATGCGGCCATGGGATATACTTGCACTTAGGCTGTATGAATTAAGGGCATTTGTCTTGCCTACATAACCAAGAAGGCTCTCTCTTTATTGGAGGTTCGTGTCACTTACGTCTCTCAGACTGCAGCATAGTCTTCCATATCGGGTTAAGCCCAATTAGGATTCCCTATACCCTCCTTTATAGATTCTTCCGCTGTGTCTATATTTTTGGGTTGAAAATATCCTTCATGGGCCAAGTTTTCCTATCATGGGACCCTGCTCCTCTCTCCAGCCACAAAATGGATTCCAAAATCTCCATTCACTTTTGTCCCCTGCAATTTCCTTATGAGTTCTGTAGTTTTTAATTCTACTACTAATTTTATTAATCTTTCCCTTTCTATTAAGTGGTCAAGTGGCCACAGAGACTGGCCTGGTGCCAGTCTTCCTACTGATATTTTGTCCTACTTGGGGAACAAACCTATTCCGTGAAACATACCCTTCTTTGCACTCTTCCCCTACAACCTCCTGCTCTTACTCTGATTCGTCATCTGCCTCATCATCATTTGGATTAGGGATATTTTGAGTATTCCATGGTGTTTGTGAGGCCTCCAATGCATCCCTTAAATTACGTACCACAGTGTTCGTTCTTGCCCACCCCTGGAAACGATCCTGTAAATGGTCATGAAAGTTATTGTCAATTCTAAATAAAACGTGTCCCTTCCCCCACTTTCTAACTTCTATTGCTCCGGGAACAGGGGACCCACTGATTGTTGGGGGTGGGTGGTAATGTCTCTCCTTGCTCCCATACTTATTTGTCTAGGGCGCCCTTGTATTTCCCAGAGGGTGTCATGTAATTGTTGACTTACTTGATCATAAGGTCCAGCATTTGATGTGGGCAAAATATGAGTCTCCATAATATTAGGATGTGGCGGACTGAGGTATTCTACCTTGGCTGTGTCACAATATTCCAGGGCAGGTTGTAGTACTGGAAAGTTATTTCCCAAAGGGTTGTAGTGGGGTGGTGCAGTGGGGCTTTGTGTCTGTGTGAAACCTAGATTCTACTCGCCTTCTGATGTGGAGCCCTCCTCTCGAAAGATCTGTTACTTCAATGCATAATTTCCAAAGACCCAAAATACTGAATTTCTTTTCTAGATTCTTAGCCTTATATGAAGTTTCAAGAAGTATTGTCATATCATCGAAAATATCTGCATTACATCTTCCTTCATAGGGGCATGGATTTGTCAATATACCTTGGGTTGCTTTAGCCCATTCTTTGTTATATTTTGTTTTTTTTTCTCTATCTGTACACAACGTTTTACACATATGTTCCACAGGTACATCCATTACTATCTCATATACAATAATATAATTAACCAATAGTGTAGACTCGTCATAATTCCTCTATAGCTCAGGATTAGGGTACTATTTCCTCCTGTTTTCCCTTATTGTGACAGGGCACCGATTGTGGATCACCAGGGATGGAGAAGAAGTCTTGTAGGGTCAAGGATAGCCACTGGGATAGCCACTGCCATCACGTCGGGGGCCGCCAAATGGTTAGCCAAACTCGACCCTGCAATGAGAGACGGACATGAGATCTCAGAAAGCAAGTGGTTAATCCCAAATGGCCGGGAGATCAGCCACCCTCGTAAGGATGGAAATTGAGCTAAAAATGCATACATCTGACTCGTATTTATACACAAAAAAACGCACAGCATTAGCACACCGTCCAGACATTACTTGTGCCACAAAATTCCTCCTACTCATACAAATCAAATAACACATAACTTGGCCTTCCCTGATTAGGTTTGCAGAAACAACGAATAATGCATTAACAAAATACAAGTGTATACATTTCACTATGCACATGCATATGATTGGCGGACAGAAAGCCTTCCCTATCGCAACCTTTATGTACATGACCTAATTTTGTTAACAGTTTCTTCCCTGCTCCCTTCTCAGCCCACAAGTTAAATGTTGACCAAGTTGCTGCATTTCTCTATATGCTCAGCTGACTGTGACCTGTTATCTTGTTTAAGCAAACATACCTCTCCGTTCCCTAGAGTCTTTCATTGTGTTTGGACAAGCCTTTGCAGAGGGCATGTACATCTGCAGAGATGCTCCGTTTACCTTTGTCAGTTCCCAAAAACAGCTTGTGATTCCCTTATGACTCATCAGTCAGCTTTTCTAAATATGTACCAGCCTTAACCAGAATTCTAACCTTTGCAGCATGGGATGTACATGTGATTTTCTTAGTTTTGGTTCTGAACTATTTTCCCATTTTTCTTCCCCTTGTATGTGTGAAATACTGTTCTTATACAACTCTATTTTCCTTAACAGTAGTTTGGCTTCTGTAAAGACATCCAAGGCAGTATCAGCTGTTGGTGATGGGTGTACCAGCAGACCTTCAAATATCCTATGTTCTTTGACACCTATGTTTTTCAAGAGCGTTGCTTTCTTTCTTGCGTCAACATATTCTGCTCCATCTAGGGCTTCGACATATATGTTAGATACTTTCAACCATCTCTTCCATGGTATGGAGTAGGCATGCGGATTGGGTAGGAACGCTGGAGGGGATTGTGCTCCATGCCTTTTGCCTTACTTGTTGCAGGTGTTTTCTGTCGATTTGTATATACCGTCCTCGTCGCCAATGTGGTGCTCCAATATTCCCCACCGTATACAGCATATGATACACCCACCTTCAAGTGAGGACCACAGATTACTGTGAGGTTTTCTTCTTTAATATCTTCATCCAGTAACCCTACATAATAACACATTTAGTTTCCCGTCATAATATGAGCTCACAGAAGTGTTCTTTTCTTGATGGTGCAATCATAGTCGGCCTTATGGGTGGGCTGTACGGGTGACCTCCCGGGGCACCCTGCCATTAGACCCCCACCACACCACCTTATGGGAGTCTTTCAAGGTCTCCGCGAGCGGCGTGGTGGGAGATGGCGTGGATGGCTGTTAGAGAGAATTCTCATTTATGGCTAATTTCCCTCACCTATTGAGTCTCCCAGCAGCTTTGCTGGACTTCTGGAGTTTATTTTTTTTCACTTGGAAAGAGTGGGAGCTTTTCCCCCACTCTTGCCCATGTTTTGCCATGTGTCTTTTACCTGTTTTTATGATTGTGGACTCTGAAGTACACCACTTCAGTAGTCCCCTTCTTTTGTGTGTTACACAGCACCTTCAGTGCAGTGGCACAGGGTTGTCTTTTCGACTTCCCACCGACTCCATTTCTGGGGCTGACTACAGTCCCCCAGAAAAGGGTAAAGTTGCCATTAACTTTACTTAGTCAAATTACCACAGATCCAGTACACCCCATCTTCCATGGAGTACTGGAAAGGGTTACTTCATACCCCTTTGTATTGTCAGGTGTATTGACCCACGTTTGAGTCATTAAGCTGCAACATTCGGTGCTGTGGGCTTAGAAAATCCAAGATTGCCAAAAAGCCCACATGTGCGCCAGAATCCAGGAGAACAGCGCAGTTTGTGCGCACACCAAAATGGTCGCCTAACCTTCCGCCCACCAGTGCGAGCGTGATGGGCCAGGGGTGCCATGAGTGGAATGTGTGCCAAAGGAAAAACAGCAGTGCCTGTTAGCTTAAAAAGCCCTTTGAAATCACCTTGGTTTCTCTGAATGCAAGCTCAAAATGCAAGCTTTCAAACATTGCAGGATATTCAAAAATCTCACTGAACACCAGCAGACATTTGGCAGAATGAAGTTTTGTGTACATACAAAATCTGGAAAGAAAAAGAGCCCAAAACAATGTTCATAACAAAACTGGCTGAGCTGTGGAGGTCAGCAGCTTAAGTTAAACTGAACTGAAAACCACTAAAATTGAAATGTTTAAATTAAATGAGGGACCTACTTTTGAGTGTCACATAGTTTGTAACTGTTGAAATGTCATGGTTTTGAACTTAGAATCAGCATTCTAGCTGCATGTGTAAAAATTGTCAGTTTGATTTGAATGTAGAAAACTGGGAACAAAAAGTGACATTTAGCTGAAACCTGGCTTAATGAAACTGGATTCTGCCTGACAACTACCCCCGACAGGAGTTGAAACCTGCTCAGCCACTCTTCCCAGGCCTAGCTGCATCCTGCTTCCCCACCAAAAGGAGTTGACACCTCTCTGATTGAATTACCTGGGGACTGCAGGAAACTGAACAATGGACTCAGGCAAATGTTATATTGGGGGGGGCCGTAAAGTGGCCTCCTCTTGGGAGAAGTGGGAGGAGAAGTGCCTCTGGGAGCCACCCGAGCTGGAGGCGGGGGCAGACAGAAGCTTCCCCCATGTGCTTTGGAACCTAAACCACACCCATCTGGGCCAGAGCATAATTTTAAAAAGATAGATAACTCATAGTGCGGACTTGTCAGAATTATATAAGTAATATCATTGTTCTTGTGATTTTTCTGTGCACGTTTTAAGATGCGTTAGGACCCTGTGGTGTATTCTGGGGGGTTTCTAGCAGAAAATAGGGTCTCACTCCAAATGTCTGCATGTTAAAAATCTGACACTTCATCAATTAATGTCCATACTCCGTGCTCACATGTGTGTAATTTTTGGTAAATGTCCGATATTGGTAAACCAGTCAAAAAGCACAAAATGTTGTCATTTTTGAATGCAAGCCCCCAGGAAGATCAGAGGCGGACAAGCATGGACCATAAGGAATATATAATGTGTACATGTAATGTCAACCACTTGTGTATCTGGGAAATATGTATTTGAATCAAATATAGATTTGTGGGCAAATTGACCAGGGGAGGATCCTCTGACCCATAAACAGACCTCATCACTCTGACTCACAACCCAATTCCCCCAATCATGGGAGAGGGGAGAATTGGGCCAATGAGAAGTAGAGAGGGGCAGGCTTAGCTAGGCCCAGGCACACACCCATTTTCAAAACACATAAAAAGAGACTGCTGGGACAGGTAGAGACATTCAATTCCATTTTCTGCAGGACGCTCTGCCGGGAGACTCCAGACTTCACATCCATCAATCTCCAAAGACCAGAACTTTACTTCAGAACTTAAAGCAAGAGCCTAACCCCACAAACTGAGAACTATTCTCAGCAGGCCTCAGCATCCTTAAAATCATCTGCAAACTATTCCACAGCCGGGCGAGCTGTTTGACTTCTGTGCCAAGAACTTTTGCCGGAACCGCAGACCAGACCCAGACCGCTGTGAGCAGAACCAGAGATCCGGATCGCTTTGAGCAGAACTGGTGCCTGATTGACCCGCCGAGCAGAGAGAACCGCCGCTGGACGTGTTGACCAGATCCGTGACGAGGCCTATTTCAAATTTATATTGTGAGTACCTAGCAGAACTGTGCAGAACCAATCTCTTAGTTAAAATAATCTAATCCAAACTATTTTAACCTAAGTAGAACTGCCTCCTAGTAATCCTGTCATCTGTCATTCTAAAGCTGCGAGCTGTCATCTGTCATTCTAAAGCTGCAAACTGTCACCTGTCATTTTGAGTTTTACTTTAAATCCGAAAATCTACCTTTATTAAATCGTCTGTATCTCCGGAACCGTTAGTCCTAGGAACGTGGTTTGACTTTCATTTTAAAGCTATGATTCTAGGCTATACTCGTTCCACAGTCGCGATTTACGCACTCGCGAAATTTACTGTGATTTGCGATTTTGGCTCAATTTCTCCACTTGTCAAAATAGCAGCTCCATTCTTTCCTTTGTTAAAAATCCGTTTGCAACCTGGTAATAACTCATAGAGCATTGCTAAACTGAGCCTGAACTAATACCAACAAGCATCTCTCACTCACCCTGAATCTCTAGAGGGAATTAAAATCAGTTAGCACATTTTCCCATCCATTGCCATCACATTTAAAAGCATTTTGGGCCTGGGTTTCAAACTTCTGCCTGTTTCCTCTAAGCTTGCTGGGGGAGAACTGCATTTCTTATTGCATTTTGTTGGGATTCTTGAAGACTGTGTGCTCTCCTTCCATTTCTTACATTGCATAGGGGGGGAGTCAATTGTCAAGGAAAAGTGATTACATTGTCTTTTGTTGAAGCCATATCAAGTTATTTTCTGTACTGCATTTCATTCATCATTGCGTTTCCTTGAACCATATAAAGCATTCTTTCCCACCGTATTCTTCTGTTCCTATTCATAAGTTACCTCTTGCTGATTACTGCTCATATTCACAAGTGTAATATCCATTATCAATTTATTTATAGAAGTGTGATATATATATATATGTATATATATATATATATATATATATATATTGATATATATATATATATATATTGTTTACATTTTCAAATAAACCTTTTAATTTGCAAAACAAACCTACTTCTTGGCTCAGTGGGGTCAGGGGGATTCTAAGAGGGGGGTGTTATACAAGGGTTGTCATCCAGAGTACTGAACTGGACATAAAAATACATCAATAAGGGTTTTCCTCAGCATCCCAGACTAGGCATTGACTTAGCTGTAGTGTTGAAGTGAAGCCGCTTAACAGTATCTGTACTTCCTTCAGGCGACTGGGTGTCTAGGTGGGCTGAATGTGAGGGAGGGGTGTAGTCACCCTTGCACAGGGTATCCTAGGAAACCCAAGTTGCACTTTGTCATGATTGGCTGAGGTGGTAGTCCGGGCCGGACAACCCCCTGCTGCGTGATTGACAGCCAGGCTGTGTGAATGGGGGATTTTCGCATAAAAGGCAGGTCTCTTGGGCTCGAAGTGAGACTCGCCACTGGAACTACAAGGAACCAAAGAGAAGCGGAGAAGAAGACGACTGCTGCAACTACCCCGTCACGGTGGAGCCCTGCTGCAGGTCCGAGCTATCTACCCTTCGACGACCAGAGAAGATCCAGTCCAGAGCCTTCTTCCCTTGAGCTTGGTGGGGATAACCAGCTCATCTTCCACAGCCAGAGGATCCTCTTCTTGGTCGAAATCACTGCACACGGCTGTAGTGGTCCGGAGGAGCGCACCTTTTATTCATCGTCGCTGCTGCCGGCTTCATCCCTGTGTGGTGCAGACCCCTCCAGACGTCCTCCTTCACATCGAAGCTCCAGGAACCGTGGGTCTGCAGGAAACCAACAGGAACAACTGCCAGGGCACAAGCTTCTCCATTCAATAAGGTACTGTGTTCTGCTTGAGGAATTAGGGTGAATCCCTTTTCTTCATCTCCAAGGCTTGCTCTTGTCTTCCCTCCTTCTTATAACTTTAGCTTCCTCTGTTGACAATATCTAAGTACTCCTGGCAACGTTGAATCTCAAACTATCCGACTGTGTGATCCTCGACAACAGGAACCCGGTTCCGCTTGACACTGGCCCTGGCCAATTGACTCTTGAATTTCTGTCTATGAGTGTTCTCTGATTCTGTCTGCCTTGTCAAAAGTATTGCCTGTGATTTTTGCCCCCAACTCTCTCTGGTTAACCCAGGCGCTAAGTGTGTTTTTGTTCCGGTAACAATTCTTGCCGCGGATACACGTTCGTTAATAAGACCGAACTGTCAAAAAGTGATCGCAAGTGTATTCCCGGCAATGTCTTTTGTTTCATAACACCGGTCCGTTAAAACACAGGGTACTTACCTTGAGTTAGAGTGTACCAAAGTGAATTGGTTGGTTGTAGTATATTTTACGTGTGGTTTGCATTAATAGAGGTGTTGTGTTTAGAACGAATGGTTTAAAAATAAATGCACTTATATTTTTTTACCTGAAACCTTGAGTCAGTGTTTGCTTGAGTCACAGTAATTGTGGTCCCTTTGTTTAATCTCTGCTACTGCTCATATACTCCTGAGATAAGCCTGGCTGCTCCGCTACTGCTACCACTTTAACATAGTAGTACAGGCTTGTACCAAAGGTAAAAACCTGTGCCACCTGTAGTCTTAATTGTGTGTAGTGGTCCTAATGCCCTGCACAGGATTCTGCGTAACAATGGCGCCTTATTGAGATAGGGAGCTGATCAGCACCTATTGAAAAATGTGGTGCCACGTAACACCCTCCCCGCCAGGTGCGCCACATTTTTGTTTTGCCGCCCAGAATGTTGCGCCTGCTAAGTCCGGCCCTGGGTGCATTGTGGGAGCGGCGTCCTCGCCACACTCTCAGTGCCGCTCAGGCCTTGTGCAACTTAAGCACGCCATCATGCTTCCTTTGTAACGAAGGATACGTCCTCCCGGACAGGGCACAAGTGGAAGATGCGCGTCACACTTCCGACAGCAATGCTGGTGCAGCAAGAGGACGCACAGGGACAGACAAGAGACGGGCATGAGAGGACCTCACCCGGGTGTTAGCTTCTCGTGAAAGGTGCAGAGTTCTCTCTGCGTTTGCCTCCCTACCGGGTGCTGGAAATTGCGTGGACCTTTGCGCTTCCGTTAAATAAAGAATACTTCCTACAGAGCTCCACTGAGTGATCATTCACCCACACCTTCAGAGGTGTTGCTAGGAAGGGGGGGGCGTGAGGGTCTATAGCCCCGGGACTTTTGGTTTTAGCCCCGGATAGAAGCTCAGGTGCTACAACCAAAATGCTACCTAGCCCCGAGTCCCGCCAGTCCTGACATTAGCTTAGCCCCTGATCTTTTCCAGATCTAGCAACACCCCTGCACACCTTACCATCTCCATTCAATGTTGATGATTTCACGTCACTGCCTGGGCCCCACCAAATACATTTATGAAGTTGGCACACATGTCTGGGGGAGCATGCTGTGCAGGGACAGGTGCAGGGGCAAGATCAGACCCTGGCTAAAAAGGGTCGCCGTAGCCCCTAAATCTGAAAGGCATAGAAAGGCAGATGCTAAATACATGAAATCCTGCTCCGTTTCGCCAATGGGTGAGCGCAAGGCTGCACACTGCCCCTTTAATAATGCTGCGGCTGGGAAATGTAGCGTTTCCTTTGCTGCTCTCTCTCCCTTCCTCGCATTGCTACAAGCCCAGCAGCCGCCCCCACCCACCTCCGGCCCGGTGAGACGGGGAAAGAGAGAGAGAGAGCCTGGCGGAAGGAAGGCAGGAAGGAAGGAAGCAAGCAAGCAAGCCTGGCCTAACCCCGCTTCCCTTCCTTCCCATGCCTGCTCCCAGCCCCCCAGGCCAGAGCCAGGCAGAGAGGGAGGCCTCCCTCCCCAGGCGCTGCTCTGATCCCGGCAAGGCTGGCCACCCAGGGCAGGGGAGGAGAGCCGGCAGCGGGAGAGGACAGCTGCACGCCTCCCCTGGCTCCGGGAGCTCCCGGCTCCCCTCTCTTGGCAGGAATCCCCCTTTCTTTTCTGCTGCCGGTCAGACTGGCCGGACACTTCACCCGGCCCCCACCTGGCACCCGGTGAACAGCACCTAGCAACTCACAACAGCTGAGCCCATGTAAGTACCAACAACCCCTTTTCCTCCCGTGTACCCCGCTCCTCTGCTTTTCTTGATATCTGCGATTTAAATTAATTTGCAAACACAACCGGTTCTGGGTCTGCTGGGTAAATACCAGCTCAGGTCTAAACACCGGTGACAGCATCGTTTCATTTCCATTGGGGGCGGGTCCCCTCCACCCCCATTAGATGAGTAGGTGGTCGCCTTCAAATCGTACAATTTTGCTTTACGAGGTGTCAAACGGAGGAGAAAATCGCGTTTCATTATCTCTTCAAGGGCTTGCAGTTTCTTTTGTCCCCTTTTTTTTCTCACTGCCCCCACTCCCTCTCTATTGGAATGCAATTTTGCTCTGGAAAAAAAAAAACGGGAATGAGTCACTCAGCCGGCAATAAAAAAAAGACTCATTTTAAAATGAAACACATTTCTGGAAACTAGACTGCGCGGCCAACATGCAGCGTTTTCATTTGGAGCACTCCCGTTCACTTTGGTCCTTTGGCTCACGTGTGGCACTAAGGCGACACCCAGCAAGATTGCGATGGATTGTGGCGGGGAGTTACTTTCATTGGTGGATGAATACAGTGCTTTGTGGATTTCCCCCCCCTCTCCACGCTGTGGGCTGCCTCTGATTTGTCAGAAGCACTTACATGCCAATTCCTGACCTTTCCTGTGCTTTTCATATTGGCTGGCCTGGGTGACTGTCATTTAGTAAATAGCTCTATTTTCTCTCATCATGCTTTCGCTGCCAATGGCAGGATTTATTTGGGACGTTTTTCTGTGTAATTAGCATCCCCCTCCTGCTAGATAGCCAGCCAATTATATTCAGTTGGTGGCATGGCTCTTGTAATGCACTGCCTGCAGAAGTGTGCAGAGAGACGGTATCCGCTGCAGTGAGGTATTACACATGGGGTTTGAGATATTGGACTCTTTGTATCACTACATTCACCTGTACAAGTAAAAAAAAAAAAAAACACTCTTGGATCTTTCCAGAATTTCTGGACATAAACAGAATTCCATATCTGAGTGACTTTTTATTCTTTTATGTAATTGTCATTTGCATAGCGCCAGTCACCATTGGTATGGTCCCAACACGCTGTCGGTTGAACCCGCTCGGGGGACAGAAGTCCAGGTATCAGAGAGAGTTGGAATGCGTGTGTTTAATTTTTTGCCAATACGAAGGTATGTAGGGTTGCCTAAGTCCCTGGTTGCGACCCATGTCGAGTTGGGATTTTGGAAGGGTGCTGAGAGGTGTACCAGGAGCGTCTGAAAGCAGGAAAGGCATAATGTGTGCCGCTATACCAAATTTTTATCTTGGGGTGTGGCTGCATTCTTCTGGAAGAAGAGTTGTGCAAAGTGTATTAGTGTCATGTATGTGGCGGATGGGTGCTGAGAGGTGGGCTGGAGGATATGTGGGAGCAAGAGCAGAAAAACCTTGCGCGCAGCTAGACCACATTTTTATCGTGGGGGGGATAGTTGCATTCTTAAGGCGGGTGTGTTGTGCAGTGTGTCTTACAGTTATTCATGTAGTGGGTGGGTGCTGAGAGGTAATCTGCAGAGTGTGAGAGCAGGAAAGACGTTATGTGTGCATCTAGACCGACTTGTCATGGGGACAGCTACATTCTTATGGCAGGTGTGTTGTACAATGTGTCTTAGAGTAATGCATCTAGTGCGTGGGTGCTGAGCGGTAGTTTGGGGAGAGTGTGAGAGCAGGAGAAATATATGCACAGCAAGACCCAATTCTATCATGGGGTATAGCTGCATTCTTTAGACAGGTGAATGTGCAAGGTGTCTTTGAGTGGCGCATGTAGTGGATGGGTGCAGAGTGGTAGTTTGGAGAGTATACAGGAGCAGGAGAGTTGTTATGAGAGCAGCTAGACCAAATTATGTTGTGTACCGTGTTTTAAAGTAGTGTCTAGTAGTAGATGAGTGGGTGGTAGTGCCTTAGGCTAGTTTCGATAAGCATGGCTTTTGATATATACCCGCGTGTCCTGGCTGGTTACATTGGTTGCACAGACGCTGCTGAATTTAGCAGGGGGTGAAATTCAGGGCGCGGTTAAGTACTACATATTCGCTAGATGCGATACATAGGCTACCTCGGAGAATCGTCTAGATGTGATACATTGGTTACCCTCAAAATTCATCTAAGTGCAATTCATTGGCTATTCTAAAATTAAACTAAGTGTAGTACAATGGCTATCCTCATAATATATCAAGTGCAGTACATTGGTTACCTCTGGTGATTCATTCAAGTGCAATACATTGGTTAACCTAACAAGAATTAAAGCAATGGTTCGCCCAAAAATTTTTATTTAAAAAATAGATTGGCGTTTTTTTTTCGAAGTCCCCATGTAAAATTTTGAGCAATTCAAGCTCAAAAATTGAAAAAGCAAGCACATGGGCGCATCCATTTTGTGAAATGGCTGCCCGCCTGTGCTGGCTTTTGCGGCACTAATGAAGGAAAAGCCAGCCAGCTGTAGTAAACAAAAGCTACCACTGGGTGGCTTTTCCTTCATTGGTGCCGGGACTCGGAAGACGCGGACCGAGACTACAGGCAGAAAAGCTGCAGCTGCATCTCGGTAAGTGCTATTTTTTTTTTTTTTTTTTTAAATAAGCACTAGCTGCGGTTTTTATTTCTAAGTTTTCCGGGCTGGAGGAGCCCGGAAAACTTAGAAATAAAACCGCAGCTTTAAAAACATATTTATGTTTGTGGTCGCTTCAAAAACTTCTTTCTAAGTTTCTCAGGAGCCTGAGAAACTCAGAAAAAAAACGCAGCGTTTTCAAACACAACCGCGTTGTGTTTCTGCCTGCCGTGGCTATCACTTTGGGTCTCCGGTGCTCCCCTCCCCCATGGGAGCACCGGAGACCCAAAGTGAAAGCCAAGGCAGGCAGAAACACAACGTGGTTGTGTTTACATGCCGCGTTATTTCTGCCTAAATCTGATTTCCCATTTGGGGCTCTCGGGGTCCCCACGGGGGGCCCGAGAGCCCCAAATGGGAAATGCTAAATGCTGCAGTGTTTCTGCCTAAATCTGCTTTCCCATTTGGGGCTCTAGAGCTCCCCGTGGGGAGCCCTAAAGCCCCAAATGGGAAAGCAGATTTAGGCAGAAGCACAACGCTGTTGTGTTTGAAAACGCTGTGGTTTTTCTTTCTAAGTTTCTCAGACTCGGAGGAGCCTGATAAACTCAGAAAGAAAAACCACAGCGTTTTCAAACACAATAACTTTGTATTTATGTTTGCGGTCGCTTCAAAAGCGACCACAAACATAAATACGTTTTTAAAGCTGCGGTTTTATTTCTATGTTTTCCGGGCTCCTACAGCCCGGAAAACTTAGAAAATAAAACGCAGCTAGTGCTTATTTTTTTTAAACAAAATAAATGGCACTTACCGAGATGCAGCTGCAGCTTTTCTGCCTGTAGTCTCTGGTCCGCGTCCTCCAAGTCCCGGCACCAATGAAGGAAAAGCCACCCAGTGGTAGCTTTTGTTTACTACAGCTGGCTGGCTTTTCCTTCATTAGTGCCGCAAAAGCCAGCACAGGCGGGCAGCCATTTCACAAAATGGATGCGCCCATGTGCTTGCTTTTTCAATTTTTGAGCTTGAATTGCTCAAAATTTTACATAGGGACTTCGAAAAAAAAACGCCAATCGTTTTTTTTTTTTATGTTGCCTATCTATTTTTTAAATAAAAAATGTTGGGCGAACCATTGGCTACCCTCAAAGGACATCTAGTTGCAGTGCATTGGTTACCCTCAAGATTCATCCAATGCAATACCTTGGTTGCCCTACAAATGAATCTTGCTTTGGCAGTCTCCCATAAGTATGGGGTGCGATATGGTGATTGCATGGTCAGCATGTGTTGGATAGCTTGCTCACAGGGGGAGAGGGTTAGTCAGGGTGCAGAGGGGCTAAACCTTGTCTTGAGGGCCTTTTCGGAAGGCCAAGTGGTCTATGCGTCAGATGCTAAACAGTATAGAATTCCACATAGAGGGGGCTTGGACGGAAAAGTTGGTGCCACCAATTCTGTTTGATTTGAAGGAGGGGGATCACCAGTAAGAGAGCAGTTCCTGAGCGCAGGTTTCTTTTGGGGTGGTATTGAGTGACTTTCTGTTGAAGGTATTTTCTAATTTAGGTCTGTTGTGCGTAGTGAGGGATGCATGTGGCTTTGAAAGAGACATGTTGTCCGACTGGGAGCCAGTGGAGGATGGGGATGGCGGGGTGATGTGCTCCATGGGGGCTGAGTGTGAGCAGGAGCCTTGCTGCAGAGTTCTGGACCCTTTGGAGCTTGTTAAGTTGTTAGGCAGGGGTGCCTAGGTAGAGATTGCGTAGTCAAGCCGGGAGAGGACAATGGACATGATTGCTGTCACTCTGTGGAGGTGGGAGAGGTAAGGGAAGATGCGTCTAAGTATGCAGAGGTATCGGTAGCATGATTTTGTCACATGTGTTGTGATAGTCAGGTTGGTGCCCATCGTGCAGTTCAAGTTTATGATTGTGGCGGATGTAGCGTGGGTGGGCTAGCAAGGGAGGCTAGGGGGCGGGTTGCGGGAAGAGGGCTGTCTTTTTTGCAGATCATGATCTCTTTTTTTTTTCCAGGATTGAGCAGGAGGTGGTTGACCACCATCTAACGGTCCATGTTAGTGAGGCAGGATTAAAGGTCTGGGTGAGGGGTAGAGACTGACTTGGGGATTTTAAAGATTTGTGTGTCGTCGGCATAGTTGTAGCAGGTGAGGTTGTGTGTGGGAAGAGGGCTCATGTAGAGGTTGAAGGGGATAGGCAGGCGCCTTGGGGGACTCTGTTACTGACGGGGCGGGTGGAAGAAGTGAAAGGGGGAAGGTGGGTGATTTGGTGACTGTTGGGAAGGACTGAGGGCGTTCACCTTAGTGCTGTGTCCCTGATGCCAAGGGAGTGGAGTCTGTCGAAGAGGATGCTGTGGTTGATGGTGTTGAAGGCCGCTGCGGCACAGCACTTGGTGTCTACAGTGTTTTTGAGGTCATCCCATATGGAAACTAGAGATGGAAACTAGGGATGATTCAGTTCTAGGGACTGGACGGGGTCGAGGAGGAGGTGGTTGGCTTCCGTGAAAGTAATGAGCTGGGAGTAGGCAGTGCGGTCGGGAATTTGGCTAGGAAAACAAGTGTTGGAAATAGGTCTGTAGTTTGCCAGCAGGAGGGGGTCGAGAGAGGGTTTTTTCAGGAAGGATTTGACATGAGGTGTTTTGAAGGCTGCAGGGAAGATGCCTGCTGAGGTGAGGGAAAGTTAAGGATGGATCTTGCGATTCTGCCGATTGAGGTGAAGATTTCTTTGGGGTGGGGGGGCAAGGGTATACACGCTGAACTAGTGCACTGGATTACAGATGGGAGGAAGATAGTATGTAGGGGGGAGACTTATATTCTGCCCATGGCCATTCCAAACCCTATGACCATTCCCACTCACTATCTGCCCCTCTCCGTCCATAATCCTGTCCTAGGATCTTTTTGAGGTAGATCTATCTATCAGTATCGTCAAACGTTGGCCTGCCCGTTTTATTTCTAAGCAGTCTAATGAGCGTTAATTGCAGCTGCAAATGCACTACTGGTGTAATAAAAATGTCTTAACCAAGTTTACCTTCAGCCACATGAATTATAACTGTTCCCTGTCATGTTAAAAACAAGCATTTGCAAAGACACATCCTTGACTTGTGTATAGATTTTAGATAGGCATTTGCCAGGCACTGCTGACATATGCCAAGGTACTTGCACCATTTCTCAGCAGCTGCCAGGTAGTGCTATTATGGCAGTGGCTAGCAAATTATTGTCTCATGCCTTCACAAAAACCAAATCTGTTTGCCTTGCCAGCGTTGGCTGATACTCTTGTTCCCAACGTTTGCTCTAGTATTTATGCAGAGCGGTGGAGCAAAGTGGGGTGTGGGCCCTTGTATTTTGTACAGAGATGTCTTGTACACATCTGCAATCCTGGTCCTGTTGCTTTCCACTTGACTTCTGAATGTGTGGTTGTAGTGACGGGACTTGCACAGAGTCCCGCTTCCATTGTTACGTTTGAATGATTCAGAAGACGGGGCGCTAACCTAACCAGGCGCTTGGGGTTGTCCAACTCCAGGCCTCGAGGGCCGGAAACACGTCGGTTTTTCGGGGCACCGCTCATTACTATTCATGAGATCAATTTGCATGCACAGTTTTTCTCATGAATATTAAAGAGATATATCCTGAAAACCCATCAGATTTCCAGCCCTCCAGGCCTGGAGTTGGACAACCCTGCACTGAACAGAGCAACAGGTCAGCTTCTGCGATTTTCCCCACCACCGGGCTTGCTAAATCCCAACAACCACAATAAAGCTTGATCTCCAGCTTATCATTGATTCTCCAAGTCCACGAATTCCATCCGCAGCAAGATCCCAGGCTTACAGTGCCTCTAGTCTGCAACTGCAGTCACCAGAAAAGTAGAGTCAGCCAGCATGCAGCCAACCACACCTCCACCACCGTTTGTGCCAAATCAGGGGAGTCCTCGTCCGACCGAGGCAGTGGCTTGCTGGAATCCTGTGATTTTAACGATAATAAAATAAAGAATTCCATTTTAACGAAACAAAAACAATAAAAAAAAAATACAGAATGTTTCAAATAAATATGTGGGGTGGAGTAAGGGGTTAAAAACAAAACCGATATTTTTTCGTTGTCTTTGTTTCGTTTAAATGTAATTCTTTCTTTTTTAATTCGTTACAGTCACATGGATCCGGCTTCTTTAGTTCCAAACTAAAATATGCACGATTGAGGAAAATTATCGTTATTAAATGCTAAAGGTGCCAATGACAGAGAATCTTTGCCAGTTTCAAGTATCTCCATCGCCTGCTGGAACATGGGATGAATGACCCTGTGTTCGAGGAAGGGTTTTGGAGAACGAGCAAACGATTTGCAGATATTGCGATGGTCACCCTAGATACAATAAAGTTCTGTGCCAGAGGGCAAAGGGCAGAGGAACTCGTGGGGCTATGTGGTAAACCCCTGTGAAATGGCTCTTGAGTTCCTGCAGGTGGCCCACGCAAACAACACCAAGATGCCAGAAAAATGCATGCATGCATGCCAGAAACTAATTGTTAGAGGTAAACCATTGCTGTCACTGGTGCAGTTGGAGAAACCATGGCAACAAAATAGAAATAGAAAGGAGACAACACTCCCAGCAACACCACAAAGCACGAGTGACGGAGGAGACCATGAACTGGCAGGAAAGCCATGCAAAGAGACCACACCCAGGAGAGCCCGTTTATCCTCCTGGGACAGTGAACTGGACCGTGTGCAGTCCTATTGCCGACAGGAAGTCTTTTGAAGTGTTTTACTTCGAAATAATTCCACTGAGGGGCTTGGGGAAGGGTGGTTAGTTTTGAGATAGTGGGGCTTGGGGGAGAACCCCCCCCTAACCCCAAATAAAAGAAACAAAAAATGATGAGTTTTGTCAGCAGAATTTCTCCAAGGTAAATTACTTCGAGGGAATTACTGTGAGTGAAACGAATTGCCACAGATGTCTTTACAGTGATGGGCAACTATATTCTGTCTAACCTTCCTTCATTAATCCTCTGCCTCATGAACGCAGTTCTCCGCGCTCTGGCCAGGAAATTTGAGAACCTGACTCGTGTGCATTGGTTCCCACTAGATACCAGAGCCCAGTGCGAGGTAGCATGCCTTCACTGTACAGACATGCACCGTCTCCAGCCAGTCCGAGCCCATGTCTCCGGCGGCCTACATTGGCTTTCGTGCCGTTACCAGTTGCAACTAACTGGAAGCCCGGAAGTTCAACTACTCTTACGCCCTCAGACGCTCCTTTCCAGGAGCAGAGGGTCATGTGTAGGAACGGCCCTCTCGCCCAGATTTAGGATATCGTATGCATTTGGCACCAGCTAAAGACCTGGCTTTAGTCTAAAGGTTTTTGTTAAAAGTTTTATACTCTGGTTATTTTTTACACTGTGTCCTCTCCTCAAATTGTATAAATAAAATTTGATGCTTTTTTAAAAAGTCTATTTTTATTCTTATTTTGGTTGGTTAAATTAGATGAACCTTTCAAAACAATTAAAAAAAAAAACATAAATAGACCAATAGAACAGGTATAAAAACAGATTTTCATAGTACAATTCACATCGCATTACATTAAGAAACACATTATCATTTTGAAATGGAAACATAGGTGCAAAACATCATCAGATTAAAAGGAAAAAGAAAAACGTTCAACAGAAATTTCTGTATTTGCCTTCTGCACCACGTTCATGCCGTGTCCAGGCTTTACACGTGTTTAGTCAGTGGTGAAGGATCATGGAACTTGTAGTCTGAATCATTTGGAGGGCCCCATAACCAGTAACCACGTGTACATCCACTCTTGTGTGGTCATGTGAAGTGTACCCCGAGCACATTTGTCTGGCAGTGTGAGGGTGGCCGCTCAGCTGAACGCAACAAAGATTATATACAATCCATTTAAACATGGCACTATCCAGACAGGTGTCGCTGCTGTAAAATCACTATGGTGATGGGTGAAGTATAGTATAACAGCTGATTAACATAACCTGCTGCAACCCATAGGCAACCCTGCCAGACTGCAATGCATATGAAAGCCTTCAGCAGCTGTGCCATGAATCGCTGCCCTATTTAGTCTCGCTGTCTGTCGACCAGAACTTATCCGACCTGAAATCATGAGCGTGCCCCATTCTACCAGCTCTCCAAAGCCTCCATCTCTGCGTGCGGCTAGTACAAGCCTGCCATGTCCGCTTCATCTCTGAACCCCATGTGTGCCATCTTCTCAACAAAAAAACAGCAGGTTAGTCAAGGAAGGCTTGTTATGCCTGCATTCATTGTGAATTAATAACTATTAGCCTTTATCTGTCCAGATGCTCAAGCGTGCCTTAATGAGGGCTCCAAAATGCAGATGTTGGGTTTGCAGGACCGCATTCACCCATTCGTATTTTATTTATTTATTTATTGCTTGTTAGGCGCTTATACAGCAAGTAAAATACTGTTTCAAAGCGCCCACAGAGTGAGAGAAAAGGGAGTGAAATACAACACAGAACCCAATATTTAATAAGAACAATGGGGGGAAACGGATGAAAGGAGGAACCTAATATGCCCTGTAAGGATTCAGAACGTGCACGTGCAGCAAGGAAGAGGGCAGAGGGGGTAAGTGCTGGGGAGTCCGAGCTCCTGGGTGAGCCACAGATGAAGTGCTAGGGTTGGTGAGTGCTACGCAGCCAGGAGCCACGTTAGGAGTAAGTGCAAACCTCCATTCTTACGGAAGGGTCGCACAGCTGCCTTCCACTAGTCATTGGATGCAGGACCAGGTTTGATGTACTCCTCACAAATGGCGAGCGAGGGGTCCATTATTAAACTCTTGGTTGGATCTCTTTAATCCCTAATTATATATTTGTTAGTGATTTTGTTAGTGTCAGCCCAAGCTGTCTGTGTCCCTTCTCCCCTGTAAGAAAAGGGGTCAGGAAAATCTCCCCAACCTCGCATAAGGCTGCATGCTCACCTGGGCGGCTTCTGGAGACTCCTCCATGAAAGACGCATTCGCAGACATTTTGACTAAATGAACAAAAATGCGCTTCTCCGAGCCGCTGCGGAAAGGGGCATTCTGGGGGTTCGTATTGGTGAAAGCGAATGAAGGCTGCCCCATGTTTTCATGTAACCCCTGAGGAGTTTTGAAAGGGTTTGTGAGGGATGGACTGCCCGATTCCCCATTTAATGCTGCTGCTGGAAAAGTACCGGACCAGTCACAAATGTGCACAAGAGTGAGAGCCCTAATGAACCTCACTTTTTTAATGTCCCTTCTGTCTCCCTTGCATGGGGTATTACTACCCCCTGGCCCCACAAACTCCTGTTTGACTTCCACGACTTCAATACTTGTGTTATTTTAATTCTTCCATCCACATTATTATTGTTTTCAAATTTATTTTTATTGGTTTTACATAATGGATACAAACAGAAACTTGAACACCTGGCAGCCCCTCCCCCCACCCCCCAGGCACACACAGAGTTCCACCAGACCTACGCGACTAAGAGATGTCCAGCAGACGCAACCTGTGCGGGCAATATTGTACTAAATAGTCCCCCTGCAACATGTCTAGGATTGGGGCCCACTCTAGCGGGAATTTGGCTTGGTCCCCCTGAATGGTATAGGTAACCCATTCCAAGGCTACAACGTCCCAGAGTTTATGCAAACAGTCCGCTAATACCGGAGGGTCCGGCACCTTCCATTTGCAAGCGATAACCAGAAGAGCCGCCAGGTGCAGGATGTGAAAGGCCTTCCTTTTGTATTTTGGCCACAATTTATTGTTCATTTTCAAGGGAGTTCCGGCCATTTTTAGTTATATAAACGTGTACATTTATGTTCCTCCGACTCTTACATTTTGCAAATAATCGCGGCATTGCACTACATACATCGTGCTATGTCATGGTTTTTTAAATCTCATATTTGCAGAGTCCTGTCGCTGTGAACAAGGCCACAATGGCTGTGTAGCAGCAGCTAGATGACGCACGGCACTCGACTGAAGCCAAATAGTGAAATAATAAGTGTTAGTAGGGATGTACACTAATTGACCTTTTCACAATTGATCGCGGGAGAATTGACCTTCTGCACAATTGATCGTGAAACTAAGGCCAATTAGGACATATCTGAAGGGGGAACCTCCCGCACTCAATCCAAAACCCTCTACCAAATCTCATAATATAATGTACTAGCCCAAACCCACCCCACACACACATATATATATATATATATATATATATATATATATATATATATATATATATATAGTAAAACAAAGGTAAAGGTCAATTGTGCAGAAGGTCAATTAGGACCACTATTATTAGGTAAATTAGGATAAAAGGTCAATTGTAAAAGGTCAATTTGGGTAATACCGTTAGTAGCACTCAATTCAGGAACAGGGCCACATTGCCCACTGTAGAGCTCCAAATGTAAACGTTGGAACCCTTCCTGAACCTAAGATTGCCCAGCTGCCCTCGATTAACAGGATGAGGTTAACTGCAGCCCAGGTTAAGAAGGAAAGACCAGAATGGGTTATGCAGATAAACTCCCAGAAGAGCGTAGCTTCATCCCAAGAGGAATTCAACCACCCACACCGCAATATACCATCCCCATAAAAATCCTAACAGGCCTCCAGAATGGGCTATGCTGTAGGGCCTTACCAACAGGGTAACTGTTGGTACCATCTACAGGCCCTGGAGAGGGGCAGCTCCTTCCCCCACTTGCCTGGCCCTCTCCCCATCACACACAGAGACATGCAGTCTCTGTCCCCACAAAGGGAGGGAAGGGTGAGGTGTGAACATCACCCCACCCTCCCACAAAACAAAAAAGTGCTAAGCACCTAGAGGAAACAACAACAAGTGGCAGGGGAATCACAATGCATTGCCCCCCCCCCCCAAGGGCCAAGGGGGGCAGACAGTCGGCTGCTGCCAGACGGGGGTTGGACTTCAGCCCCCACTGACACACTTCAAAGACCCAGGGTTACCCCTGGGTCTTATAAAAAGAGCAGCACAGCTCTCGCCAACCACAATCTGTTTGTCGTCCCTGAACGGGGTCCCAAACAGCCTGGAAGTTCACTGTTCACTCAGTGTCTTCCACCTCTTGTCTTTTGAAGTGTGCTTTTAACTAGGCATCTTCATCTTTCCCTACTTTCCCTTCTATTGCAGAGTTCGTTGCAGCCGCAGCGTCTTTGTTTCCACTACCGAGCATTGTCCCTGCTCAAAAAAAGCGAGAAGATTCCCAGGTTCACCTGAGCGACCAGAGGCACGCGCCAAACTTGAAGGAGACGTCCGGAAAGACAAACAAACAAAGGAATCCAAGGCGAGCGACCCGGGCAGGCGGCAGTTTCAATTCCAGCTTGTCAAAGTAAGTAAGCCCCTGCATTGATATTGCGCGGTAACTAAAGGCCTGGGCCGAGCGTTCCGTAAAGAAATGTAAATGCCCTGACTTGGAAGCAAGCCAACACGGAGCAATCTATTGACATTGCATCCATAGTTGCAAAACTGATAAAGGGAGTTTGGAGGTTTTACACGCATAAGGTCTTTGTTACGAACGGGGGACCTTTTTTGCAAGTAATTACAAAACAAAAGAAATTGTACAAGGGATAAGGTTTGATGGATACTTAATAGACGCAAGCACTTTTTACAAAATACAACGCAGGGCTCATTTTACCCAGCTGCATGATAAAAAGCGCACCAGCAGCACATTACGAGCGCGCTGCTGAAATAGAACTTTAAACAATTACAAGAAATACGTGGCCCAGGCTCACGCAGAAATAAAGGAAGCATTTATTTAAATATAAATCCTAAGAAATCAACGTGAAGTTTGTGCAGACAAGCAGTGGCACAGATAAACAATTTTTGGGAGTTAAACAAAGGTTGAGGATTCAAACCTTAAAACATTGTTGACAGCAGCTTGCAAACTAAAAGAATAGACACATCAACAGCAGTTACCCAGTCACGGGTGACACCTAATATTTTACTAGTCATTTTAAACAACAAAGAATAGAACATTTCTGTTGTCCCTTTTTTACCCACAAACAGTCTGATGGCTCCCAAAAGAAAAACGCATGAAGCGACAAATGCAACACCAAAGCCCAAATCCCCTCACCTACTCGCAGCAATTGAGGAAGCTGAACATTATGGTTGGGCCTGGGTGAGGGAAAACCTATATGGTCTACCAAAAGAAGGTGCCCCTATACCAGCTGGGCTAGGTGACAGCCCTCTGCCCTCAAAGAAGAGGAAGTCAGTAAGCAAGCAACGGTAACAAAAGCGGTATTCTGGCAAAGTTGAGCAAAAACATGAGGGACATGCAACAAATGAAGCTGGACATAAGAAACAAACAACAACCCCCCGCTGTAAGTAGCAGCCCTACAAGGCACAGCACCCCACTTGAACTTATAATTATCATCAACCCAGCTGTGCCCACAATGACACAGACAGGAGAAACTGCTGAGATACCGGCAGCAGACGCCCCCCCCTCACATCCATCCCCATCCCAGCACCAACACCCATAAGCCCAAAGGGGCCCATAGCTGCAAACACAGCAGACTCAGATGGTGCACCAAAAGCATGGGCAACCCTAAATGTTAGTTCAACAGGTCAGCCAGAAATAATAAAAAACAATGGTGCAGAAATGGTAATGATAGTAATGGTAAATCTTTTCACACAGAAATCCTGAATAGATACAAAAGATGTTTAGCATGGAACATAGATACTACAATCAAGGAAGCCATATGGGTGAAATAATTCATCGAAATCTTCTCCCTGATATAAGCACAATGGAAAGGGAGAGATGCCTTTTAGGGACCCTAAGAAAATAGAAGAGAAAGCAATAGCCAGGAATGCTCAGGTAGAGCAGACCTGGGACAACTGGCTGTAATCATTTGCCATTTTAGCAACTATATATTTAGAAAAATTTCCCAGGGATGGTGCCAAACTTTGGGCATACATGGACAAAGGTAGAGAAGTAAAAATTGCTCAGAAAGGCAGTATCTGGTTAGCATGTGATATTAGATTCAGAAGGAGCATGTCAGAGAGGCCAGCCGTTGAATGGGATGAGGTGCAGAATAATCTCTACATATTAAACGCCGGCTTCGAGCTGAGGAAGAAGTTACCATACCACACAAACCCAACAAAAATTCTCAAGGGACACGAGTCCCTGACAACAAGAAAGAGGAGCAGCCTTTTCGAAAAAACCAGCCCTGGGCAGCTAAGTCAAATGCACACGGACAGAACAAAAATAACCATGCTTCCAAAGCCAATATTCCATGCAGGAATTTTTGGAAAGAACCTATGCACCTGGGGGAAAGAATGCTGGTACAAACACAACTGTACTAACTGCAATGGTGACCATCCGGCAAGCAATCGCACCAGGCTACCAGCCAAAAATACGAAGGAGTAGCCACAGCACTGTCTAACCATCAACAGACCACTTTCCAAGCAACAAAAGCATGACCACTGTTCTAGAACCAGGGAGAACCCCAATCAACCCCAACCACTTCAGCAAGCCCTAATGAACTACCCAGACAGCGATACCAGCTCAGCAATCCGACAAGGTTTCACATCAGGTTTCAAAATTCCTTTCAAAGGAACTGGGTCCCAGTGCATCCCCAAAAACCTGAAATCAGCTGGAGACAACCCAGAAGTGTTAAAAAGTAAAATACAAAAAGAGCTGAATCTGGGCCGGATAGCAGGACCCTGGGATTCCATGCCATTTGCAGAATACATAGTATCACCTCTGGGCCTGGTTCCAAAAAAGGAATCGGGAAAAATGAGGTTCACCAACCACCACTCCTACCCAAAGGGTCACTCACTCAATGACGGCATTCCTCACAAAGAATCTGCTGTCTCCTACACACATTTCCAAGAGGCAGTAAGGCTCGTACAGGAATGTGGCAGGAATGCACTTATGGCCAAACTAGACATTGAATCTGCTTTCAGACTCCTTCCAGTGCACCCAGAATCACAGAAATGGCTAGGGTTTACCTTTGAAAACAAATGTTATGTTGATAGATGCCTCCCGATGGGATGCGCAGTCTCTTGCGCACTATTCGAGCAGTTCAGCTCATTATTTCAATGGACATTCCAAAAACAACAACCAGGGGTCAAGGTAGTACACTACCTCGACGACTTTCTGTTCATGGGGCAAGCAGCATCAGAACAATGCAGGGTGGCCTTGGCCGAGCTAGAAAATATGGCCACCAAATGGGGCATCCCACTGGCCACTGAAAAAACCACCAAACCATCCACCAACATAATTTCTCTAGGGATCGAGAGAGATTCAGAAAAGGGCCTCTGCAGAATCCCAAACACAAAGATTGCTGAACTCTTGGATAAAATACAAAACTTAAGCACAAATGATAAGGGCAAAATAAAAGAACTGCAATCACTAGCAGGTAGCCTCAACTTTGCAGCCAGAATCATCCCACAAGGGAAGGTATTCTCCAGGAGTTTAGAGCTCAAAACAAAATCATGCTCCAAACCCCACCTCCACATTTGGCTAGGCAATGAAGTAAAGGAAGACTTAAACATTTGGGGAGATTTTTCTCAGAAAATTCAACGGAACCACACTTTGGCGCACGCCAAAGAATACATGGGGGGGAAAAAAGGGTCCTCTTTACAGACGCAGCCCGGAGCAAGGGGTTTGGTGCCATCCTTGATACAGAATGGGTGGCCGGGCACTGGCCTGAAACATGGCACCCAGCAGGATGGACAAAAAACTTAACACTTCTAGAAATATTTCCCATTTGGCTAACACTAAGCATCTGGGGCAGGCAGCTAGCTAACACAGAACTGTTAATTTGGCGTGACAACATGGCGGTGGTAGGCATCATAAACAGAAGAACGACCAAATGTCACTTGGTACTGAAAGTCCTAAGAGCCATCACGGTAGTCACACTACAAGAGAACATTGTAGTTAAAACCAAACATATCACTGGAACGGATAATAACTTTGCAGACGCTTTATCTCGCTTTCAGTGGACAAGATTTTGGGAGCTAGCACCACACGCCCAAGAAAAGATGTCGTTAATACCAGCGGACTCCTGGTCAATAATGGGAAGATGACATCAACGCCATCGCCAGAGAGACATGGCCGGGATGTACAACAAAAAACAGGCACCTCACAAACGGGTGCCAACAATGCTGTTCAAACAAACGGGTGCCAACAATGCTGTTCATACAGATAGCATGAACCCTGGTACAGGGTTCCTTGCAGAGATGGCAGAAAAGGCGCTAGCAAGCACAACCACAGCTCAGTACAGTAAGTGCCTGCAAACAGTCTTTAGAATAACAGGTTTAAACCACGTAGAATTGATAACAGTGAAGGATATCGACATATTTTTAAAATGGGCTCATGAACAGGCTTTCAAGAGGGATTGGGCAAAGAGACACCTAGTAGCAATATCATACCACTCCAAACTACGGGGGGACACAGACCCCACCCAGAGCAACCTGATTTCGTATGCCATGAAAGGCTGGGGCAGAATAGAGGTACCCCAGGTAGACTCCCGCTTCCCCCCTCGATTTTGAAAAACTGATAGAAATTACAAATCAGTTAACCAACATATGTAGTCACCCCTATGAGTCCCTTCTATTCAAAACGGCATTCTTTTTGGCGTACTTTGGGGCTTTCCGAATAGGAGAGCTCATCGCCTCAAGCAGCAAGGTCAATAATGGCTTGGGGATCATGGCGACCAGGGTCAGACATGACAGTGTCTCCATAGACTTACAACAGTCCAAAACAGGGGCCAAAAGAAGCATAAACATGTGCTGCATCGACGATGCAACAAACTGCCCGGTGTGCGTCACCAACCTTTACTACACACAAAGACCTAAAGTGGGGGGCAGGTTCCTAATACACAAGGATACCTCGCTACCAGTTCAAAGGGGTACTATCAAAAGTCATCAGCAAAGCGGAATGGGACTCAAAAGATTTCGGCAACCACTCCTTTAGAATTGGGGTAGCAACTGCAGCTTGCTGAGGGGGTCTTGTCCCACAGCAAGTAAAAAGCATAGGGGGGTGGAAGTCAGATTGCTATAAAAGATACATCAGACCAGAACTAATCTAGTCCTCCCCTGACACCCCCCCCCCTTTTTCTTTCACCCACCAGAAACAACAACCGGGTGGACGGCCCTGCTCCTATCAGCATGGATAATAGGTCACTCGTTAGTTCAAATCTATCAGGATTCGGCATGGAACCTTTCTTTCAAGAAATTTCCACCACCTTAACCACCAGGGGATGCAAATAACCACTTCTGGGGGAACACAGACAGCCGATAACCTGCCCGTGTGTGGTGGCACGGGCCAGAGGGGGTTACCTCAGGACCCGGTGCCCAAAAGTATGCAAATATATGGTTATGTGATTATTGCCATTCATATATGTAACAATAAAATCCTACGGCCTTTTATTGCTAACACTTGTAATGGTGTGGTCCCACATTTTCTTTCAGGGAGGGTGGGTCGGCTTAGGAACTTGCATGCATATGGGTCCAACAGTTACCATCGGGCACTTTGGTCCAGGGTCTTACTCCCAGAGGAGCCACAAACCAAAAGCCACCCTTGTTTAAAGTGCCTGTATTTTTCCTCCCAGATTTCAAAGAGGCTGTTTGGGGGCCTTGGAAGCCATTGAAGAGTGGGTGCTATCCTGGCAGCGCAGGAAGGCCTCCACGCCTGAGCTCATGGTTCCACACAGGCCTTAAAATGGACAGTTGCCTTTCCAGAGTGTTGTCATTACTGTGTATGTCTCCCTTGACCCAGCTATCCTGCTGTTTATTATTTTACAACCTTGTCTCTAATTTAATTCCTCATGCTTCACTCCAGTAGCTTATTTACCAATTCACTGCCCCTAAATGCTGGGTAAACACGACCTAAGTCATTATAATCTTCGGAGAATGAAGAGGGTTCTGTCGTTAGACAGTGCACACTCTCCAGCCAAACGGATGGCAGCCAAAAAATAAGGCTCTGTACGTCGACCCTAAGCTGGAGGAAGGTATTGGGTATCCTGATAAAATTAAAATCGCTGCATATTTCAAGGGTGCAAGGGAAGGCGCCTGTAATGGCCAGGGGGACGCTGTGGGGAGAGGTGGCCACTCGGTTATCTTTGTGGTCTTGGACAATAACAATTCACTGCGCAACTTTTGTTATTGCCTCCAGGTAGTCGCCTATTAGGAATAATGTACCAAGTGTACCGGCGCAAGATCAACTGCATCTTGAGACACTTGATGGGGGTTCACAATCTGCGCGGCTATTAGAAGTCCCCCAAACTAGCGGGGCCAATTCAGAAAGACCAAACACACAATAGCTGTCTGGTGTCGGGAGGTATGGGGGGGAAACCAGCCACCCTTAGCGAAGCATTCAACTTTGCATTAACAATCCTGCTTAAACTGTGTAATTCTATCCACAGGGAGGTGCAGAAACACTCCATTATACTGGAGGTGATGGAAAACAAACTGGTGAGTCGTCCCTGGATGAAATCACAGGGAAATTTAGAGAGCCCTAAAAATGTGGCATCTTACCAATTAGGTGGCAGTCCTGAAGTGGTAGATTTAGAACCATGTGAGAATGTCCTGGAACCTATGCAATTGGACTGCACCGGCCCCCTTTACTTCAACAGGCCATGCGGTTGCATGAGGAACATCTGTATGACTACATCTGGTCTACAAAGGAGTGCATAAAATTGAAAAAGCAGAGAATGCACCCATTGTGCCCTGAAATAAATCACATAGGTTGCGGATAAAACTGGCCACCGAGCAAAGAGGGTCAAAAAAAGACAGGGAATCTGTTACTAAAAGTGAGGCAGTCTAGGGAGAATAAGTCAATGACAAACCCTCACAACACCTCGAAACGCTATTTATAAGCCCCTCGCCAGCTTCTCTTGGAGAGGAGAGGGAGGTGGGAACATCGTTAATAACGAGAAACCCTCGAGTATTGAGGAAGGAAGGTGTGTTGTCTCCCTGCCCCTTATGGTTTCACTATGTCAAGTTTATTTTCATCGCCGATATGCAGGTGAATAGGGGGTGGGTACACCAACCTTTCGGTGACATCCCTGCTCTCCGGGCAGGGTGAAGTGAAGGTTTCGAATATGTGGAGGTTTTGAAAGAGCACAGTCCTCCGATATCGAAGGTGCACTGCTTCTCATCAGAAGTGATGTCCTTAGTGAGAGAAAATGCGGAATCGCTGCTCAAATGGGAGTACGACTATAGATCTGCCGATCAAAGAAGTTATCCAATCCTAATGTGGACCTGGATTTGGATGGCTTTCATCACATGCTTGGCGAATATGGTCCTGCCCCCAAGCCCTGAAATGGAACATCGAAAGGCGTTGGAGAGGACGCAATCATTCAGTCGCATTGGACCAGGTTATCATTTCTGCCCCTGATTAAAAAATCTGCGTGAGCCCTTGTGGTTAAAACATGGAACTCTAGAATGTCATTGCCATTTGTTCAGCGATAAAGTTGGCACTGTCGCCTGGTTAAGTACTGCTGCCACGTGCATGCTGCAAGAAACTTGTCTAGATGGTTTTATCTATCAGAGAATAGCAAAAAAGGGACCACCATCGGGAGGTCTACTTATATTGTATGCAAACAGATATACATCCAACGAAGTGGAATCTGAGGGGACATATGCGCGTGTACTGGCTGTAGTGGTAGTGTTGGATTATTGTAGCCCAATGCCTGTGATTAACATATATGATTCCCCCCCCTGGGCAGTGAATGCACTGACACCACCCGTTTGTATATTATTTCATATAAGTGAATTGCAACAGAAGATGGTGAAGAAGGAATGGATCTTGATGGGTGGAGATTTCAATGCAGAATGAATTTCGAAGTTTTGAGTGGTGATGTTGTGCAGATATTTAAAGCAAGCAGGGTGGGGGTAGCCAGGGGTAAGCCAGCTCGTAGGTGGATAGAGTTTTGTAATGATCTGGACCCCTCTTGAATAAATGGGTGTGTCGAAGGCGACATCCCGGCAGTGCCAACATGGAGGCGTGATACAGCATCATCTACAATAGGCTATTTGTATGGTAACCTGGCACTAATGAATGTGCGCTGGGGTCGCGAAGTGGCGTGTAATTTATTTAGTGATCACGCCATCTTGTGTTTGTCAAAGATGACAAATTTGCCTAATAGGATATGTTGTGATAAGGTAGGTACAGTCGTCCAAGGCATAAATTAGTTTTCAACAATTGATTAGCAGAGTTTGCTAATTACATTTTTCTTGATTAGCAAACAAACCCATTTGATTAGCAATTTTGTACTAAGATTTTTAATGCCACCAGAAGATACTTGTACCCAAGATTTAAAATGAGCAACAATACATCAGTTTTGTATACCGCTGAAGCAAGACATTAGTGAGATAAGTCGGGCCCTGCAAATTCTTCTGTAAAATGGTGCATGTCACCACAAACCCACTTTACCCCCTGTATAACAGCTTCCTCGTTGACAGATGCCAGATTCCAGTGGTACATAAGGTCAAGGCCCTGGGTACGTACTTGGAGACTAACATAGATAACAATGGCCATGTTGAAAGTGCTCCGCCAAGTGGCCCCTCTGGTTTCAGAGGATATTAGTAAGAAATTGGTTTGAGCTGTAACATTACCAAGAGTGGATTATTATAATGCCCCCTTGCAGGAGCGAAGAAGGCAGACCTTCAAAGACTTCAAAAAATTAAAAACGCTGCAGTACGTATCATTTTTCAGATGCAGCTCTTTGAGCCCACCTCAGCAGCCAGGAGGACTCTCCACTGGTTTCCAATTTCGGCCAGAGTGTAGTTCAAGCTATTGATCATCTGTCACAAATGTGTCTATGGTGATGCGCCTATATACCTCAAGAACAGGTTGAGGTTATATAAACCTAGTAGATCTCTCCAATCAGCTAAGGAATGCTCGTTACAAGTTGATCGAGTCAAAAGAGCTTTTGGAAATGGCCGCGCTTTTCATGTGTGGGCCGCATGAGCTTGGAATGTCTTCCCTGTTTCTTTACGTAAGCTTTTGGTATTCCGGAAACAGTTGAAGACCTTTCTGGTCTCATAATTTCTGACCTAGTTACTAGCTCCCATTGGATAGGGCCCTATCTCTCTTCTTTATGGCGCTTGGATGCCTTCGGGCTTTGGCATCTTATAAATAAAAAAAAATGTTGCAAGCTTGATGTAACCAGCAGGCCACAGGACTAGGTTTGCCATCGAAGCATTTGGCTGCATGGTCATGTACATTTTCAAAGGTGTTCACTCTTCAATATGATGCATCTTCCCCAACAAAATGATGACACAGATTTAGTTTCATTGTAAAGCAGGAGACGATGCAGTGTTTTACAATAGCAGTACTGTAATTATGCATTATGTAGCTATTACATTTTTAGAAACGGAATTGAAAGCCTTTCTTAAAAGAAATAACATGCTGGTCTTTGGCAGACAAGATACAGTTAGCTTAACAATATTAGCCCGATTATTTCTGGTTTGCAATTATTTGAAAAATAAAATGTGCGTACCACTCCCACACAGGCCTTTTGGCACATGAGTGAAGGGGATGATTACTGCTGCACTCTCTTTCCATTAGCCTCTTTGAACGTCCAGTGAAGAAAAGAGGGTGGAAAGAGCTCGGAAGGCAAGGCTGTACTTTCATTGAACAGAGTAACTTAGATAGCTAACTTTGCTACACAAGTGCCAATTTAATTAGCAAACCTACAAAATTGCATAGCAAATTGCTCTGCGACACTGCTTATTTTATACCTTGACGTCACTAACCCTGGTGAAAAACATGGTTGGTTCGATGGATGTGAACCTGAGTGCCATCACAGTGTTTATGTCCACCTTGAAGGGCGTGGATTTCACGTCTGACTTTGTGGATAGTCTGGTGGAAAGGGTAGCTAACATTACTGCATATTTCCTCCCTATCCATAGTAGTAAATTTGTGAAACGCTACAGGCACTGAGGTTAGCCTTTTGACAAAGCATCCAGACTAAGAAAAGAGAACTAAGGCAAGTGGTGGGGAACATGTGTGGTTCCCTAGCCCCCGTCGGGGAGAAGAATGAGTGTATTAATAAGGAGAAAATGCAGTAGAACTGGGTGAAATGTTACATTGTCTCTAGTAATAATGAGGTATGGCAAGATATGCACACAATACTGAATTAGGGCTATCGTGAAGAAATTATAGGTAGTGTTTAGAAAATTTGAACCGACAAGATGGCTTGACGCCTACGAATGTGATAAATGAGGATAGTTGGTGTCATTTTCTGATTAACAAATTTGTCAGAGATAAAGTAAGGCCTTTGCAGCATGGCAAAGCACACGTGGAGTTTGACTGTGATAGCATTACAGAGGTTATTCAGGGGCTGAAGCAGTTGCACGCACCACGCCCGGATGGAGTCTCAAATGCTGTTATGGAAGGCAACCCAGCGGAAGGGTAGGACCTAGGATGAAGCAAATTAGCGCTGTTTATCGTTACTGGACGTAATGTCTAAAGTGTACTCTAGCTTTATCCTTAGAGGGTTGGACATGTGGGTTAAGAGCGCCCATGCACTAGTCTCTACCAGACCGGGTTTAGAAAAGGACTTGTATAATATTCTGGTCGTGAGTATGCTATTACAGAAAGCAAGGAGGAAAACTGCCCTCCACTCTATGCCCTTTTTGTGTATTTTGGTGCAGAATTTGATTTAGTAAATCGCTCCCTTCTGTGGCAGGAGATAACAGGACTTGGTGCCCCAGCGGTTTCTTTCACGCAGATCCGCTCCCGCGGGTGTTTCCTTGTAAGCTTCTGCACTCAGAAAACGGGCAAGTTATTGAACGTGTAGAACTGGTAGAGAAAGTTGGGTGGAAAGCCTTGGGAGACACAGCCAACAAACAACCGTTTGACCGGCATTCTTCAAAGCAAGGCAGAGAAGAAACGGCAAAGTTTGGAGCACAAAACAAGTTACAAATCGGTCCACGACGATGTAGACCAGCGGAAGACCGCTGCAGGAGCCCAAGAGATGGCGCAAACCAGGGCTCCGTACAGTGGTGCCGCCTCAGTCTTTGCAAGGCACAAAAGAGGCACACAGTGTAGCTGAGGGGTGATGTGAAGGCATCCTCTTCATTGGGAAGCTACAAAGGCTACCCCACTGCCTCGAACCACAGACCATAACTCGCCTGCAGGATCAAAGGAGAAGCCAAGGGAAACCAAGATCACACTGGCTGGTGCGGCTTTTGCCTCATTGTCCAGTGGGTCAGCCCCGACTTGGTGAGACGTGACCTGCCCACTCAACTCCCACCATCGGAAGCTCGCCACCTCCTCAGAGCGAGAAAAACCGCTGTTGGAGTGGGTACTACATTCTCAGAGAGAATGAGCAACAAACCTGCGGGGGGCCGGAATACAAACGTGAGTGAGGCTTGTTATCAGACCCAGTTACAAGCTCGGCAGACCATGAAAACAAGTACCTGGAGGGCGAACTCTGATACACAGAGCCCTGACATGCAACACCAGTGAGCGCCTGGAGGAGAAGCTCAGAGGATGGGTGTTTGTCAAATCGGTGCGGATGGGGCAGACAAAAGGAAGGCTGACACAATCCCTGGGAAACTGCTGGAACCAACCAGAGCTGTTTTAAGGTGAGCCGCATAGCAGAGTCATTGGTAAGTAGTATAAAAGGAAGACCTGTGTATATATAACTAGTGGAGTGGGCCCCATACAAGTGGATACACCAGGTAGTAACGAGCATACAAGAGCTTATGAGTAAAGTCTACTCCTCCTCATCCTAGTGAAACTGGGAAACAAAAGTTGCACTTCAAGGCAACAAAGTAAACCTGCTCTGCCAAAAACGGAGAGAACATAATTTAAACAGTTGCTCACCACAATTGTAATATTGGAAAGACCAGGGGAAGAGGATTGTGCACGAGGGCAGGGTTCAAACTTCGCACTAGCCATTGGCTAGTGATATTTGACTCTTGGTGAGTCAGAAACGGTGTGCTGTGGGTGAGTCAGAAACAGTGTGCTGTGTTGTATCTATAGAATTGAGGTGGCGAGTGACTTTTGTATGGCTGGCTAGTAACTTGCAACTTTAGTTCTTGCCATCCTGCACTAGGGCCGAGCTTGTAGGCTTTTAGATAATTGGAATAAGTTGATCGGATGGGTATCTGAATGGAGAATATGACGCAGTGGGAAGTATCATTGTATTCAGGGCCTTATATGAATTCAGGTACAATAGTGGTGTTGTCCTGTTTGTTTTCACCCTTGTGTGTCTTATCTCAGTGTGTGTCAATGCGTTGTCTCAAAGTATTCTATACATTAATTTGCAACTATGGATGCCAGCCGTAACTCCATGAAAGTTTCACACAATTGCTTGTAAAACTTAATATTAAATTGAGAGCAGTTTTTCATCGATGCCAATTCTAGTAACATTTCCAAAAATGCCGACTCCTATATAGTAATGGATTGAGCACTTATGTAGATGTCATGTGGCATTTGGGAAATATTGCCCTCTACCAGAAACTAGATCGTGACCCGATAGACGGTACATGAAGTCTATATCAGTGACAGCGAAAGTTGGGGTAAATCATTGAGGGCAAAATCTGCCAAAGATACATAAGAGCCTGATGAAGCCACATGGAAGACTGATTGTGTCGCAGATGTGACCGAGTTTCAGTCATTTCCACTCTAAAAGCTTGGCTGGTCTTAATGTGGTTAATGTTGGTGTACAAACCTACATCCTCTACGGCAATTAGTTTACCTTCAATGAAATCGGACCTGCTTTCCTATTTGTGAATATAACCTGTAGTGTATTATGCTTTGTTACACATAGATGTTACCTTTTATGTAGAAAATGATCAATGGGCAAAACGATAGATTCTGAATGCGTGATCAGCTCCCCGCTCGCTTGTTTCTCTGATTTCTTTACTGTGTCCATTCCCCATATGTACTGTAAAGCACTCTGTTGCTCCCCAAAGCTAGGTCTATGCTGAATAAATACCCCAATAAGAATGGTCCCATTGCGACAGATTGGACTGCCAATTGGACTCTCGTTTTATTTGTAGTCGCCCGACGAGGAAATCAAAGTGCATTTTGGGAACCTAAGAATGACCACCAATATATTCAACATGTCTGTGATGGTAATTCTTCAGGTCTACATGGAACAGCGCTAGGAGGAAGTTCCATCTTATTCCGTCCCAATTCCTCCCCTGATGCAGGTTTATTTCACAAAGGAGACCAATAGGATCGCTACCAAGTACTCTGCCTAAGGTAAAAGGTCCCGCGTAACTAACGGGCATCTCGAGAAGGTCCAAAAGGAGATGAAGACAGTTCATCCTTAAACACTTAAACAGCACACAGCTGACTGTCACCCACTTACCCCATGAAGGTCCTTCCATAACCAACTTGTCGTGCTAGTTCTTTCCGTGCCTAGTTCCCGCTCTCCAGTTCCTCCATCAGCATACTCGCCCGAAATGTGCTCCTCAATTTACATACACTCAGCCAGTGCGCACCGCAGCCATGGAAATGGAAGAGGGGCTTTTAGAGAAAAACACATCTCGTTCCCCCTACACAGTCAGTTTTCTTCTTGCAGACTGGACCGTGGTTATCTGACGTTGTTCTGGGTGGTAATGGCCGTATTGCACTATTGGGCGTATTTGTGGATTTCTATTTCCTTTTTTTTTTTCCGCGCTTCTATGCCTAAGGGTGATGTTCCAGTGCGTTATAAATAAATAAATAAGGTGGGCCCCCCAACCTGGTGGGTTAATAACCTGCCACACACCTGAAAGGCTCTTGCTATGAGCATTCTGATTAACGCGGGAGATCCTATGGCCTAATTTGCATTTCACAGGTTATGATGAGAACTGCTTAGATTTAGTAATTTTTGTTTTTTTTTTGTTTTGTATTTGACATTGAACTGCACTTAATAAAGCTACTAACTGAGAGACGCTGAAGATGGAATCCCCCATACAAACTGCATCTCCCATAATGCACGCTGATGGTGAACTGGTGGTCCACTGCTTTACCTTGAACTGTGCTTGTATAGCCACAAACCCAGACTCAAATCTCCATATATGTGCATTCACGCTTCGGTCCCCCACATCTGTGGCCCCTTTAGATTAACACACTCTTGAACTTGTTGGTGAAGCATGAACCGGTTTCTGTACATTGCTGGTGCATAAACGCATTTGGTCAGCCTTTCTAAGAGTACAGCAATATCTTTTCCTTGTAAAATATGTATGGTAGCTATTGTGCAGCCAGCAGTGGTCACCATGCTGGTGTGCTGGGGCCGCCCAGACTTCTAGACGCTACAGGGCAGAACCCTGTGAGGCCATGTGGGCACGGCCTGGGTGCCAGAGCACCTTGGCTGCCGGCTGCATCCTGGATGGTGGGTGCCTGGGCTGGACACGGCACCAGGCTGGTCCTGCGGGGACCTGCAGGCCCGTGATCACACAGTGTAGGGCTGCAGGCCCACAGTGAGAGACTGAGACAACAGGACTTCCATAGTTGGAGTCTGGAGCCATTCTGTTGCACGTTCCTGCAGTTGCTGCTTTTTCACGTATGTTTTTATTAGCAATTTCTTTTAACATTTTAGAACTACCCCCTGCCCCCTCACCCTGGGTCCCTTCCTTACCCCTTTTCGTCCCAACCAAAGTCCATTGTATTCTTCATTTCCTCCTTGAGGGCATAAAGTCCATTCCCAATGTTGACATTCTCCTCTTCCCCTATGAGGCTGCCTTCCATGATTTTGGTCACCTATGAAATCAGGCCACATAGTTTCATCTTTCTTGGACACCATACTCCTCGAGTCTTTCTGTAAGAATTTCCTTACCAGGTCCCATCAGCCATAAATCCCTGATAGTTCCCTTGTAGGGAGTAGGACACCCATTCTAAGGCTAAAAATTGCACCCCTTTCCCACCCGGTCATGTTCAGTAGGCGAATCATTAGATTTCCATTTCTGCACAATCACCAGTGCCCCTGCCATTATTAAAATCACGTACAACTTGTGCTTTCGAGGGAAGCTCCTCTATTCCTCCCACCCCTAGGATTGCTAGGCCAACATTACTCTTCCGCTTGATCCCCACCCTCTTCTCTATTGCTTCCATAATCTTACCCCAATACCGTTGGATCCTCGGGCATTCCCACCAGACATGACTCCACGTCCTCTCCTCTCTGCATTCCCTCCAACATTCCTTGGACACCTTTCGGAAAGATCTTGGGTCAGTGGCACCTTACCCCGGTTAAACTGCACATCGGTTTCACCCATATTTCCTGCAGTTGGAGCGATCATGTCAGTTTGGAATGATCTACCATAATTGTGGCCGCTCTGCCTCCTCAATCTGTTGTCCCACTGCCTCTTTCCATTGCTTCATATACCGTCTGGGCCCTACTGATTCGTTTTGTTTGATGAATTTGTAGAAAGTCCCCACTTTATTTTTGTCCCCAGAGTCCGCCAATAGTAATTTTTCAAAAGGTGTTGGGGGCTTTATTGCTGTTTCTTTGATAGATGGGTTCAGCAACCGTGTCTCATTTGTGTGTAACAAAATCTCTTCCCTTCGCCTATTGTGAAGTCTATTTTGCACTGGTTAAAAGATTTGATCTCTTCCCCCTTCGAACATGTCGCCTAACTTTAGGCATCTGCCCTTTTCCCATATGCTGAACCCTGGTCCTCCCATTCCCGGAGTGAATGGAGGATTATGAAATATGGGGGTAAAAGGTGATGGGGGGGGGGGGGGGAACTGGCGAGACCCGCTATGGTCACCAATTCATCCCATGAGTCCACTACTGAAGAGCTAACCATGCTTCGATAGAGATTCTGTGGCCTATCACTCTTAGGTTTCCAAAGGATGGTTTCAAGATGACCCCCTGCGACTGCCTCGTCCATTTGTCTCCACAACTTTTGCCTTTTCACCAGTCTCTTAAAACCCTTTTGTGTGCTGCCAGATTCTATGCCCGCATATCTGGTACTCCCATCACACTCCTGTTTCCCTGCATATTCATTACCCGTCTTGCCACCCTGGGTTTTTTATTGTTCCAAATAAGTGTCCCTATGTGACATTGGACAGCTCGGAAGAAAGACCAGGGTACCTTCCTTGGTGGCATCAGCAAATAATATAAGATTTTTGGGAGAATTAGCATTTTTATCACAATCCTTCCCATCCATGATATCCGCATTGGTCTCCATTCTTGTAACTATAGTTTAATATACCACAATAGGGGAGTGTAGTTTGCTGCAGATAGTGAATAGTGACCTCGACCCCTAGGTATTTTATTGCCTTGCCTGCCCAACTGTATTGAAAGAGACTTTTAAGCTCCTGTTCTTTCCCTTCCGGTAACGTCAAACTTGGATCCTGCGATTTATAGGTGTTGATTTTTAAACCAGCTATTTTCCCAAAATTGACTCCCTGTCCGAGTCCCTAATAGACCTTTCTGGGTCTGTGAGCGTTAACAGCAGGTCATCTGCAAATGTGGCTACTTTCTGTCCTTCCTCCAAATGGAGTACCTACTATGCCTGCCGTTTCCCTAATTGTGGGCAAAAGCGGTTCTAAATGAATCGCGTATACCAATGGGGATAGAGGACACCCCTGTTTTGTTCCTCTCGTTACCTCAATTGGACCCGATAGTTGCCTGTTTATCAGCAAGCAGAGCCTGGGATTAAAATAGTTTGCTTTTATCATTGCAAGGATTTTAGCCCAAAACCCCATTTTCTCCATATTGGCGAACAGGAATTGCCACTCCACTCGTATCAAATGCTTTCTTGGCATCTTGGAGGGGATGGGGGGGGGGATTTCCACCAGTCATAAAGGCCCTAAGGAGCACAGGTGCACCACTATCCCTCCTGTGACTGTAGGAAATGGGAATGGGAATGGGTGATCTATCATGTGAAGCCTACCTGTAATTTTGAGTTTTGGAGCCCCAGCCCCTGAGATGGATACAAACCTTCCATCAGCACTGGCTGGAGATGTGCTCAGAGGGTGCGACCGCATAAGGGCACCCCACGGCTTACCAAATAAAGGGCACCTTGCCTCCAGCTCAAGTGTCATTTAAACAGCGCCTTTTAAGCATGAACCTTGAGCTGGAGGCAAGGCGCCCTTAAAAACACTTTACAAGAACAGCCAGCGACTTGCTCCAAGGTACATGAGCATTCCATCAAGAGGCCAAAGGCTTGCTAGAAGGACAACTAGCCTCCTCCTAAGTCCCTACTGAAGCTCCACAGTCCCTGCTTGAAATGAAGCATGAAGCTCATTGCTCCCCTCATCTCGGAAAATGCTGGTGCTCTGTTACCTCCCTTTCATAGATGTGCGTCAACCACCAGTTGCGTCTCAGTAGCTCAACACCTAGAACATAGACCTCTTCCTGGAGTTTGCATTGTATTGACAAGTTCATCCAGACCTAGCCGACCTGAGAGCTATATAATTAACTCCAGGTACATGTGGCTTCAACTTGCCAGGCCGACTGTACTTCACGACCATGCCCTCATTTCAGGCACCAGATTATCTGTCACCTGTGGTCGGACCACATTACCACTGTGCATATCATGTACGAGGGTGGAAGCAGTGCACAGTTTTCCCATCTGAAGCAAGTTCAACGCAACCAAGTAAATTCTGGATTGGAAATGTCCAGGAGACTCCCAAGTGCCTACTTCAGTCAAGCATACTGCCTGAATACCGCACTACTACTACATGACAACAGGGTTCACAGATCCACCCTGGAGGAAACCCCTCCTCCAGGGGTTGAGGTGGAGGCAGGGGGAAAGGAGGAATCTAGCAAGGCCGCTGAAGAGAATGAGCATAGTGATCCAAACTCCCACGTCCCCCTCGCACCCTCACCACTGGAAACCATAACCACATGTGCACGTCTAGCACTCATATTTCCTTAGGCTGTTACAAGCTTAAAAAACCTAATACGAAGGCTGCCATGGGCCTATCTATACATGGTAGCCCAGGGGCCCTCAGTATACCACTGGCCAACCGTTGATTGACGTTCTAATAGAGTACTTGCCCGTAGCTCCACCAGGGATCAACACCGTCATGGAACATGCCACCTGTAGGCCTCTAGGAACCCAGCAGGGAGAGAAATGCAAAGCTCGGAAGAGCAGGAGATCTGGGAAGTTGGATGGTATTAAAAAAAACTACAGGGACAATGGCCAAGAGATGAGAAGACGGGGATGCACTGCCATTCCAGGTGTGTGTATGAGTGAATAGATGCATTAGTGAAAGTTAGTACAAAGGAGTAAGAAACCGGGAGGTGGATACAGCCCATACAGAAATGAATACTGATCACAGGATCAGGGTAATCTATCCCCAGTGTAGTCTGTATAAAGTATGACCGCACTGAGGACGACTATAATGGTACTGTAGAGGCAAATCCGCGGTTGATTAGCAACCAAGCACTCAATTTTCCTCTATAATCTAATCTACGCACAATCTCCACCCCCAGATACCCTGTGAGTATGCTACAGTAAGAGTGAAGTAGCCGCAGTATCCAAGCCTGTAACTTCTGGTTGCAATCTCTCTGAGAAGAAAAAAAAATCAAAGCTAAAGAACCACAAAAAAAATCTGTAATCCGGCCCGAACTTCTGCCATCACCTGAACCTGCGTTAAATGCAGGAATCAATCTCAATGACATCCTTGCTCCACATTGATGCGACTGCAGCACATTGCTGCAATGCGAGGAGGGTCAGCTGCTGGACCCAAGATTAAGCCAGCCCCAGAACTCATGAGGCAACCCAATCAGTAGGCATTCAATACTGCCTGTGTCATCCTGCACAGCCGGCAGCAGGAGAAACAGAATTGTGGTCCAGCCAAGCCCTCAGAACCGCAGCAGTAATTACATCTGTTGGCATGTCGCACCGCATTCAGGTTGGTGGAGGATTTTAGTTCATGCTGTTAAGGAATCTTGACACGGAAGGGTCCCGGGGGAACAATGGCGATCGGCTTAGTGCACACGCTTTAAGCCCCGCTTAAGCCATTGGTCCTTGCCACGCAAGACAGCAGGTATCTCTACTCCAGGTAGGGATCCAACCCGTATACAGCCCAGAGCCCATCTGACGCATTGCAAAGCAAGACTTGGTATACAACTCTGGCGCAGTTATACCCCGTAGCGTGTCAACTGTCCAAAGACCTGAAGCCCACCAACCGGTTTTAGGCAGAACTGGAAATTAAATTGAAGAGTGGGATTTTATCCGCAGCTTGTCCTGCACTTACTGACCTCAAGCCCAGCAGCTGGTGTCAGGGAGGGTTAGAATTGCAATTGCTTTGATCAAGCTATTTAACATTCTTCAGTTTGTGGTTGAAGTTTGCAAATGGTAACGAGAAAATGTTGTGTTCTCTGTGGAAATATCACCAGCAAAAATAACCCAAAAGTGTATAATATTATAATATCTATTTTATTTACTTTTAAAACATCAACAATTACATTATTTTACTACTCCCAACAACAAAAGTTATCCACCCCATACAAGCTCTTAATATGTGCTTTAGAGTCAACAACCACTGAGACTCCACCCACCTGCTACCACTGTTATTGGCCCCGACTACAACCTCCTCTTCCCATTCAGCAGCCAATGCTAATGTTGAAGGATTTACTCTTAGGCAAGTGTGCATGTCCCTTCTCCTCAAGGGGAAGCCGCCCCCTTTGGGAGTAGGGAGGTGAGTCTTCTATGCAACACACTCACTAGGGGACAGGGCAAGCAGAAACTCACTCGAGGGGACCCTACCTTGGGGGACAAGAAGGGACAGATGGAAAATCTGTGATATGTCCCTTAACCAAAAAGTCTAAATTGTTTTTTTTGGATACATAAGGGCTGATCACGTTAATAAAGTACTTTAAGTGGGCTTGGTTTGGCTGCTGACGCCACCTTATTATCAGAATCTTGGAACCGATGGAGTTGTGCCGCCCATTGCCGAGAGGAACGTAAAATTACCCTTTGTTGTAAGGAGAGAACCAGCTGCTGGGAGAGAGCCAGTAGCTGTGGGAGGCTGAGCAAGGTTGCACACAGTGGAAGGTTGCGCTGTAGCACCGGACCAATCCAAACTGGAGGTGGGGCCAGGCTGCATACACGTGGTGGGTGGCGGAACCCCGGAACCAGCGGAACACGCATGAGTGTAGGTGGGTGGAGAGCCCAAGTCACCCCAGTCTCCGGAAGAGAGAAACCGAACCGCTGCATATCACTATGCTGGACGAAAGCACTGCTGCAGAACAGATTACCCGAGAAGCACGGTTCTGCAGTTACTGGAGCAGTCCCCTCACCCGATGAAGAACACTGCAGAAGGGCAGATATGCTGATCATGCAGAAGATGGCGGTAGAGCTCTAAGGCACTCCAAGTGTGGGGAGGACAATATGAGACGGGCTAGTGGAGACCGTGAAGGATCAACAAGTTCAAGTTTTGCATACAAGTAATTCACTTTCTCAGCTAAGCAAGACTTTGTTGAGGGGGACACTAGGACCTTTTGTATAGAAACCAAAGTAACTTGCTTGAACTGTACGAGCAGGTAAAGGCCTGAAACACCATGAGGAGAATTTTAGATACACTTGGTAGGGGGCCACGTACAAGCCAAATGAAAATAGGGTGTAAGAACAGTTCTCTAGACTAAGTTATATTTTTGTTATTAGTGGCAGGGTTATTTTCTAGGATAGGGAACCTTCATCATCACAGAAGCAGGGATAGTGGAGGCTTGTCTTTACCTTGACCCTTGAAAACATGTCTTCTTGTTTGTCTCCTATGTCTGACATACCACACAAGCCAACTCTCGGCAGATTGTAAAGTGAATATTTTGGAGAGGCAAGGGTGTTGTATGGCAATTGCTTTATAGCGCTTCTTGCATCCCGGTAATGGTATGGTGGTTTCAGGGCACAACTCCCCCCCCCCCCCTCTCCGCCCCCACCTCCACACCCCCATTAGCCTTTCAGTAGGAGCTATTTGAGAACCTGACACCCCCCCCCTCCAAACCCAGGATATGTGGAGGGTGAGAGAGGGCCACCTATCCACAATCCGTCTCCTGCCTAAGAGAGCAGACTGGCTTAAGTCCCAGCTTCAGTAGACGCCTCAAGCCACTACTTGTTGATCACCAGAAGCCCTCCCTTTGTTTTAAGTCACCCTCCTTGCTTGGCACTTTGTAAACCACTACTCAAGTGTTATCTGTTCCATCCTCATTTGGTCTGTTATCCTGAGTGGATCATTCATGTGGAGGATCTCTGCGGTCAACCTTCCACCCCCTATTTCCCAAACTTGTGCATCATTGACTGACGATAAGCATGTAGCGCTACATGTAATCCCCAATCAGATTTTTGCACCCAACCTCTCCAGCATTGTTGCATTGCCTGAGATATATATATATATATATATATATATATATATATATATATATATATATATATATATATATATATATATAAAATTTGGCCAACATGCACCTTGTCGATAGATCAGGAAAATTCACTTCCTCGCCCAAGTGACCACCCCTCTAGGTGGAAGTGTTTAAAAAAGTAAAGCCAAGCCACTAGAGTGATTAATGAATCTGTGTGGACCAGTGTCCCAACTGTTCAACCTCTAGTTCAACCTAGTAGCGCTTCGTATTGTTTTTAGTAGGATTCTGTTCATGGCTAGTCTAAATTTGTGGGGTAAACTTGCTACTATTGTCAAAGAGCTACTTTTGAGGTTGTAATGGTGGTAACCTGCCTTTTGATATGACTAAGCTCCTCCCACCACCAATGTGTAACTAGGCTTGACCCCAGTTTATCACCCGCACCCTTGCCTTCAAGTCCGCTGGCATTTCTAAAAGGCTGTTAGCAAGCATCGATAGTCTACGTAAATGGGGCAGTACGGTCACCTTCATTCCCAGTCCTGCTATGAAGTCCACGAGCCACACTTGACTAGCGAATACTTGGACAGATGGTGTGGACATCACTCTGCTTTGGTCCACATTACAGGTCATGCATTTAGAGAAATCCAACATATTTCCCAGCATGGCTGCCCAAATCCTGTTTACAGGTGCATCGCAGTGTTGCCTATTGGTTACTGATGCCATCGTTTCCATTGCTCTTGAAGTAAGTCTGTCTCATCTACAGCTCTTTATCATGTACTGCCTTTCACTTAAGTGAATCACATTTTCTGTAATTTATCCCCTGGAACCTATCCTTTTAGCATCCAAATCTGTCCTGTAACTGCCATCAGGAACAGGAAGCAGTAATTACTAGAACATAGTTGCAATTACACGCTAATTTGGCAGTTGAAATTGACACATTTTACAATGAGGCCCTCAGCCCATTCGGCTAATGTGACCAGTTCATCCTCCTCAACTTGGATGCACATTCCACAGCTGTTTTTCACTGCTTTAGTCTGTGACGTGGGCAGGAAAGCTTTTCATTACACCTTCTGAAGTCGGGGACTCTTAGGGAGAGAGGACAACTATAGAACCATCACTCTTGAAGTAGCATCAGTTTTGAATCTGTCCTTTAGGGAACCGCGACTTTCAGCTAATGTATGGGTTTCTGCAGGTCCTCTTCCAAGCAATAGTATGTTACTCGTTCCTATCTTCAGGATGCTCTCCTGCAAGAGACCACGGTTTTCCCTTTTGTGATTTCTGTATCTTTGTTGATTGGAATTCTTATCATTTTCAACATTCAATAGCTTGACCTGCGCTTGCTCCTCGATTCCGATTTGAGCAATTTTGGAATGATTACATTCTGAGTGGAACTTTTTGCTGGTCAAACCTATGACCTGCAGACGTCGCACAGATTTATGTAGCGAGTTCTTAGTTAACTGAATTCTCTCTTTGTTATCATACCGACTTTATCTATAGGGATTTACCTCCAGCAACAAGCTGGAGGTGAATCCTCCACTTTGCCGCCGCAAATGGGCAGGTTCACTGCCGGTGGTAAATCTGCCAAAAATGTTGCATTGTGGGAAACGTTACTGTAACAGAATTACCGCACCGCCAACCTTGTAATGAGGCCCAATGTGTTTCATGTGGCTGTATTGTTGTGTCCACTTCTGTTTTGTCCTCTTGTTAGGGTTTGCAATTCTGTCGCTGGATTCATATTGCTAGAACATACTTTTTAGGTCTGGCTAAAGACAGCGCTAGCTTTCTGCCAGAGTCTTGAAGTGCATTTATTGCAGAGGCGTCATCGTGCTCTCTGGTGCAAGAGCCATCCTGGTGCATCCGGCTGAAAGCTCTGTTACAGTGGCGGCCAGAAGCAAGTACAGCAGTCTAGTTCTGGGGCCAACTGAGGAGTGATTTTGTTTTTTCCCATGCTGCTTGGTATGTTGATGTGATTTTTCTCTTTTGTATATTATTATTGTATTTATTGAGCACTGACCTAGCTTCGGGAAGCAACGGAGCACTTTACAAGTCATGGGAGGAAGAACACGATCAGTAAAGGAGAGAATCTGGGAAAATGCTGGAAACAAAAACATAGCCGGGCGGCCCAATGTTCCTGTCCTCCTTTGTTTCCACAATTTTTCCTTAGGTGAGGAAAATATTGTAAAAAAGGTAGGACTATACAGCAAGCTTTTGTTTTCGTCATTTTTCTTTACTCCTAGTTAGAGATTTGAAGGCTAGTTTTCTGCAAGCTTTCCCGGAGCAGCTAAGGGAGATATTGTTTTGATCGGGCAGGAAGCGGAACTGGAACACATGCTTGGAATCCGAGGCAATGAAGTCCAGCAAACAGAGAAGATGGCAATTTCTCTTTCAACTAGGGCTGGTGTGCGACGTGGGCATTTAGCACTAAATAAATGCCCTGCCTTTCTGGTGCTTGCTATCGGTACACGCGTGCATGCACACTGCCTGCTACTATATGTATCGACGTTTTGTTTGGCTTTATGAACTGCTCTGGTAGCTAACCGCTGTGCTGTGGGCATAAGATTCCCTGGGCAGTATAAGGACACTGCTATTGTGTTTCAGGCAGAAAGCAATAAAAGAAAAAACTAGGTGAAGAGACCCCTTTCACTCCGAACAAGGTCTGCTCAACATACCCACCTTCAATCTAAATTTCCATTTCTAAGATGGAGGCAGTTGATGGGGAAATCTAAGATGAAGGCAATTCATCTGAAACTCAGCAATTGATGCAAGGCTGGATCACATTTAGCTAGATAGGATTTAGAAAACTTCCTCTGCACTCAGTCCCCGCCTCTCCATGCATACACAAACTCGCCCATCCATCCACTAACACATCTGTGCAGTGACCACACAAACTCGCCTATCTGCACAAAAGGCTCGCCATACCATCTGCCAACCACACAGCGGCACAAGCAAACACAGAAACCCACTTGTCCACATCCAATTAGCAAATACATTCAATTAGTACTAAAAAGCAAAGTCTATTGTGAATACATTTTTATTTTGTTTTTGACGCTTTTTTGTGGTGTTTGCGCCACAAAATTGCCAAAACCATTGTTCCAAAAGAGAGGGAGGGAGCTTGGGGGTTTGGAACTGAGAATACCTAGTTGGCATACCAATGGGCTATGCTATTGCATGAAACTTCTTCTAAATCACTGAAATCTCTTTTTCCAAACTCCTCAGCGGTTCTACCCATTGAGTTCCCTAATTATATTTGCTCCAATCAGCAGCTTTGTAAGAAGCAAGTCGGTTGCTGGGCTTTCCATTTCCCAGCTGCGCAGTGATTTCATATTGCACTATTTTTAACAGCCATCTGGGTTACTTTTTGACAGCGGATCTCTTTTTCTTTTTTTTTTTTTCCTGAGGCTGCTTTTCTACCCCCATCCACCCTATTCCCACTCTCTCTACCCTTAACGGATTTTCCCTCCAAATTATTTTTCGCTACATGCGGAAAAGGCTGGCTTTTGTGTCCACATTATCTTCCATGCACGCAACTAACGAGGGAAGCCGCTTTGTGAGTATGCATAGTTAAGTGAGCGATCATTTCCAAAGAATTTCTCCTTTCCAGCTACAAATCGGTGTAAAAGATGTCATTTACATAACTTTTTCCAAAGATGGACTAGAATTGTTTTTATTTTGTATGTGATTTATAAAGAGATCAACCAGTCTAATACTTAAGGATCTGCCACAGTACCTACCAAAAGTACCTCTTCTGTGACAATTCAGAAAATGTTTTATTGCCTTTGAAAAAAAACGTATGTGGATTATAAACAAAACAAATATCACTCGTACTGATGTGACTGACAATAAATTCAGACAGGATACAATATTTGTAGATCATAAAAATGGAAACTAAAAGGAACCTCCACTTGAATGAAGTAATTCAAAGACCAGGAGAACAGAATTTGTGTAAGGATGAAAATTGCATCAGAATAACTGCACCGCAGAATATGATGAGACTTCCTGTGCTGCTACTTACCATCCACACTACATTTCCTGTGAACGAAGCTGCAGCAACACTTACTCAAAGCCAGTCTTGCAGCTAAGAGGCATACCGCCACTTACTTTCACTTCCCAAAAACAGGAAAAAGGGCCCAACAAAAACAGTAAACAACGAACATATACATACATCACCCTGCTTCTACCCACACACCTTGATTGATCTGTTCGAAGCAATAGAGTACCAATGGGTACTTCTTGAAAATAAATCCTGCAAAAAAAACAAGGATTCTTCAAGTTTCGAAGAAAGCTCCTTGGTTTATAAATGGTCAACTCCTAGTTTCAGTCGATGGCTTAACATATCTTGGATATCCTATATTCTGTCAACCACAGAAAGCCAAGATTGTTGGTATACTGTCTCTTAACGCCAAACCTTTACCAAATCAAATGGCTAGAGTTAGCAATAAATATATGGGGTGGAACTGTTCCGACTCTGGGCACTGGACACGTTGGACAGACTGGAAGCCATGATTTGGCGCAAAGTTCTGCGAATCCCGTTTGCTGTTCCTCTCGCACCCATTCGATATGAACTGGGTCGAAGATCTCTGGAATTGAGAGTGAAATGTTGGCTTTTGACACTGTACAGGTGTTTATTTGCTCCTGTTTTTAACTCTATGAAGACATTGCAGGTGTTTGGGCATCTTCCCTTCTGACCATATTGACAACTTTTAAAAATTCATGCGAGTGTGGAAAAGACATAATGATCTTTTGGTAAATCCAGTGTAGGTGAAGTTTGCTCTGTACAAATTGGACTGGTGCAATCCAGTTGATACATTGCATGGATACGTCTCACTGAACCATTTGAAGCTTAAGCATAAGAAGTGTGGTGAACCTGCTCCATATGGCATTCTTTTCCCTAATCCCTATTCTAGAGAGGATTGTACTCGATTCAGATGGAATTTTCTGCCAGCTTAGGCTGATAACACATGAGTATGCATTTTGTCGCTTCATTTGTTATAGGGATGAATTGGAAACAGCAAAACATTTGTTAGCCTATTGTAATTCTTTGAGTGTCATTCACATTACGTTTTTTTAGACACTTATTTTTGGGTGACAATTTTACTGATTGTGAACTGATCTGGGTGTCATGTCTTGAGTGGTTGCTCCCTACCAATCTGCCTGGCTGTTTTATGGTTAATTGTTTAAAGCGCACCAATTTGGATGAAATGTAAAGAATGACTCTGTACTATTATTGCTGCTAGATGACGGATTAATTCATTGTTTTTACAATTTTAATGTTGATGTATATGTTTTTTTTGTTTGGTGAGGTGAGTATTATGTCTAATAGATTATTTTTTTTCAACTTTTCAACAAGACTCTTTATTGGCATTTTGCAAACAAATGGATTGCTGTGTACATTCTTTGAGTCATAGTGGACTAAGATTACAACAAACATTTTTTCTGTTTTTTAAACTTTTGAAAATTGAGTTTTATAATTGTAAAGGTTGTATTAACCATATTCAATAAAAAAAGAATCGCATGCTGTGGCCAGCAGAGCATTGGTAAAGGAAGGGATTCTAATATTGCTGCCTATTTCAGGAGGAATTTTAAGAGGAAAGAGCATATTTTAATAGGCATGACGTATTGACAGAGCGATGTTACTTTTTTACTCCCTGAAAGATCATTTGATTCCATGCAGGGAATAACATCTCATCAGAGCCCAACTTGCAACCCTGACATAGGAATTGAAATGACAGGGCACATAATATAGCCTAAGGTTTTGCCCTCTGTACATCACCAAAGCCTAGATAACCTTAATGAGGTTTCTCATGGAGCCTTTGGGAGAAAAGCGCATGCATATGTCTTTTACGTTAGTAGTTGCATTCTCGGAGGTACAGCAGTTTGAAATCCATCTTCTGTGACTAGGGACCCCTCATCAGCAATTCACTGTTATCAGTTAAACCAGATTCATGGGGATGCGAAGGGCACTAAAGACCGAACACGTCAATATATTGAAAAGCCCTCAACTGATGAGCATAGGAAGAATCGGAAGGTGCAGTTTCCTATACTGCTACTAGAGTGTCCTATCCTTCAGAAAACGGACACCACATTTCCTTCACTGTGCTGTACTGCTGAAACATCTGACTTGGTTTTTGAAAGTTGTCAATTTGTTCTTCACCAATAAGGATTGTTCTCCTGGGTCCGTCCCCCACAGGCCTTTCACAGCTCCTGTGCTGGCATCCAATACTAGCTGGAAGGGCTTTGTAAAAGGTGAGGGTTTGCAGCAGTAAACCGCTCACTGGGATATTTGCATATCCACAATTCTTTGCAGTTAAATATGTTTAAAGCCTTGCTGTGATTCTATGGGCAGTTTAAGAAAATGACGTGAATCTGCATGTATGCAATTATTTAGCAGTGCAAACAAGATTGTTTGCAACATACACTGCCATTATATTATTGGGTAGGATTATACAAGTACTCCAATGAAACCATTTATTTTTATAAATGAGAGTTTACGTATAATGTGTTACTGTCCATGCACAAAGGACCTCTGAAAACATGGAAAGGTTGCAGAATGTGTGAAAAGTATTCTAGCTGTCTGAATTTCTGTTGCCCTAGTACAATGTACAAGTAAATCCAGGAATAGTACTTTCCCATTACCCCTTATATGATAGTCTATTTATATAGCACCTATACACAATGTGTTTCAAAGCACTTCCAGGCAAGGGAGGGAACAAGGGCAAGTACAATGACATTCTTACAGGCCATGAACAGTAAGGATGTGAAATTAACTATCGTACTCGGCCTGACGACATTTCAGATGGTGCAAGAGCTAAGACATAGATCAGCAAGGGAGGGGCGAGAGTGGGAAGGAAATGGAAACAGACAGGCGACGACCGTACTAGGCCTGATGACATTTCTGGTAGAGCCGGAGAAAAACAAAAGGGGAGGTAGAGGTGTGCAGAAAGGGAGGGGAGGATCAAAACAAGCAACTATCGTACTAGGCCGGGGGACATTTCAGATAGTGCTTGGGGGTGGTGGGGGAACAAGTAAGGGGAGGAGCGAGGAGACAGATGAGGTTGCTATCATACTAGGTCCAGGGATCATTCTGATAGAGTAAGTGCATAGAAGAAAGTAAGGGGAGGAGGGGAGGAAATGGGAAAAGGGAGAGGAGGAGAGAACAGAGAGTAAGCAGTCAAAAGAGTGGAGAAGCAAAAGGGGAGAGCAAATACAACTACAGAAGTCAGTAGTAACACATAATGTTGCAATCCAGGATACAAGATGAAGATGGGAACAGCATGATTCAGGGCCACCATGAGTACAAGATGCAAAGGAAGACCAGATTGAGAGTTGAGAAAGAGTGACACACCGTTAATGAAGGAAGTCCATATATAGGGCACGTAAATGATATTGCAATGTTGTTCTCCACTTATAGGATAATGTTATCAATGCTGACCTAGGAGACACTGAGTTTGACTTTTACTCAACATTCACTGAGGGAAAATTTATATTTGATTTTAATAATGTATTAACTTGCAAGAGTACAGATTCAAAGCCCTTGTGTGGCATATGTACAAATAGGAAGCCTGGGGCGAGGTTACGCATCCAAGTAACCGGCTTACTTACAATCAGTATCTGATGTTGGAGCTCACAGTTGGGTTACATATTGTGGATGAGAGCTCTGCTAAGGCACCATGTGTAACACACATTCTGGTGCTTGAATGTTATTCATATTACAACAGACATAAATCAAGTGGATGTAGGTACAAATCTGGTAACCCTTTGCAGAGCCAACATAGGCGGAGGCAAGGTTGTCTGGTAATATCTAAATGTGGACAGAAGTTACAATAGGTACAACGTCCAAATGTGCTAGAGCCAAGTATACGAGTCATGGGTGTGGATGGTAGGTTACTTGATTGTTGCACTTGGGCATTTCTTATGTTCTAGGAGCCACATTTTCATATTTGTTTTAACCCCCTGAGGGTGTATTCTGGTTTAGGGGTTTTAAGGTCCCGTTTTCATAGTAGTGTAATGTAAATAGGCAACACCAGAATATAACGACTAGTTAGTATAAATTAGTCTTATTAGGAGAGCAAGCAAATGCCAGGTAACTGCTGTGGCGTGTGCCTTATTACTTCTTAAGAATAAGGGAATTGTCTGTGTGTGCTGTTAAAATTCTTCAGAACGGGACTCGGAAGGAAGCTGGGCAAACGCACATGTGCACAGCTTAGAAGGAACATTGCCACTAACCCCCACTCTCTCTACCCCCACCTACCACACTGCCACTCTCTCTACCCCCACCACCAATACGTGTGCTGGTTGAGTTTTGTTTGGGCTACTTTTGACAAGTCCTCCTGAGGCTACTTTGTTCATGTTTTTTGTCCCACCCAACTACCATCACCCACCCACCCTACTCTCTCTACATACACCCACCCTCTCTCCCACTTTACCCTGACCCTACCCCAATCCCCCTTTCTCTAACCCCACTTTTCTCTAGCCCCATCCACCCTATCCCCACACTACCCCACCCTACCACCACTCTCTCCACCACCCCGACCCACACAGGCAATTCCCACCTTCTCAAGAACTGAAAGAAGCACACGCAACAGTAGTTTATTTTTTTGGCTGTAATAGGAATAATTTGGAAGCACTAGAAATTCCAAGCCAATTTGGCCCTAGAAAAAGCATCACTTACACTATCTAACCGTCAGCTCAAAAATCAGATACTGACTTTAAGTAAGCAGGTAACTTGGTTGTGTGAATTCAGGCCATGATTCCTAATCTTTCTACATATGTCACACAGGCGCTTTGAAGCAGTACCCATGCAAATTTTAGTGCATTATAAAACTCCAATATGAAGTTGCCCTCTAAAGGATTTTGAGTAGGCAAATACCATGCTCGGTGTAAGGGATGCATGGTATCAAAAGCAAGACAACCCAAACAATACGTTTGGAAAACCTTTATTGTTCTCGAGAAAGGGGTTGGAAGAATGCCCATCTTGCCCTACATCTAGGATGGGAGCATCTTGGACCATCAAATAATAAATGACACAGTCCTAGTGGAGTCTGTCAAAACAAGATGGCCTATACTAACAAAACCTAATGCCAGCCCTTACTATAATGTAACAAAGTGTGTGTGTGTGGGGAAACCTGTGCATGCAAAAGGAATAATGTTTAAAACTATAAAGATCAATGTGGCTGAGACAGCTATCCTCCCTGTTTTGAACAGCACGAGGAAAGACAGCCCCCGTAGACCGGATGTGGCTCAGGTTCTTCAAAATTAAAGGCAGTTCAAATCGAGGCCCGCCTGGCCTCCCACGCTAAAGTCTTTCTTTCTGCTTCAATATATAGTTCAACAAAAGGTTCACACCAAGCTTCTGTCAGGCTGGGATAGTCTCAAAACACATATGTCACGCCGGTCTCCCTCAGTCGGGCTCACACCTCATCAAGACACACAGTTCTGGTAAGTATCCCTCTATCGGGCTCAGACTGCAAAACGAAATTCACCTACGTGCCCCTCTGTCGGGCTCAGACCTCTTCAAACAATGTTCAGCAAGACTTACAAGGGGGCTCCCTTCCCCCAGTTTATTACAGTTAGGGTTTCCATCAGTCAGGCTCACACCGCTTTTGAATGTCGAAGACTTTCGAATGTGTGTGGCTTGCTTTACAGACCTCCGCAGGACCACTTCAACAGTTAATTCACCGGTCTGTCTTTCTTTGCATCTCATCCACACGTGTGCAGCCATCACTTGCGATATTATGTTGCCACTTCAATCTTTAACACACACCAGTCTCTCGGGGCGCTTGGCAACTCACCAGCTGTGTGGGTTTCTTTCTTGCTTTTACGATTTCCAATTCACAAGTCAAGGTTAGTACCACAGACTTGGCCTCGCCTCCCCAACTCTGCCGTTCACCCGGGAGGGTCTCTGGCATCCTTGAAACACAATGCAGCCTTCTGATGCAGGATCTGGCCTTCTCCATGTGTCCACTTGGTCCGTCGCTCTGCTCCAGTAAGTGTTGTTTGTACTCGTGTTCCGCCTTGCTCAGTTTTTCTCAGTAAAATGTCTTTGGACTCTGTGAGAAACCTGAAGGTGTCTCCCTGACCAGTCCTCAGGGATCTGTCATCCAGGTGGCCAGGACACGGCCATCTCCATTCAGTCCAGTTCCTGGGGGTGGACCAGTGTGGGAGGATCACCTGGATGGGAGGGTCCTCGAGGAGTGGAAGTGTGATACAGATGGGTGAGACGCAGTATCCCCTTATTATAACACCTTTTCCCCATCATACCATTTAGGATACTCCCTCTACCCCGTCCCCTTTTCCGATATGAACACTTTCTTACACCACGAAAGACAGCGGACTAACACAGTTTACCTGACATGTCCCAACACAAGGGTCAGGTAATTGACCAGAACCACACACATCAGACGGCCCTTTCCCTTCCCCACAGGGATAAAAGGTGGAGCACGAGAGCAAACGACAAGCAAGGCAAACCGCATGACGAGACAGCATTCCCAGGGCGGCAGTTCAGGAGGAGGAGAAAACTGTTGAGAACCAAAGTGGGCAACAAGGAGAGCAGCGACCTTACCCTTTTCGACCCAGACTCACAGAGCCTCTGTGAAAGGAATCATAAGACCGCAAACGGTAGCCAGCATGTGTTGCAGCAGATGTCAACAGTACACGGACCCTGCCTACACTGATAATCTGTGCCAGGAGAGAGACTCTTGCTCCTGTGGTGCCGTCTTTGACTCAAGAGAAAAGAAAAGCCAAGCGGTTCATCATAGCCGGTGAGTCGAAGGGTGGACCGATAAGAAACCTGAACTGTGTTGAACAAAAGTTGCAAATGACAAATTAAGTGGAAAGCATGCTGCAGAGGGGTCCGGCACCACGTGGGTGCTCACTCGATAGACTCAGGTCGATTACCTAATTGATGAAACTACCGATATCAGAAGGCCCAAGGAGAGCCACTAAAGTGGTCACACAGTGGGTCTAGCAAAACCCCCTGTATAGTCTTTGACCAGCACGTAATTGAAAAGCTAAGGGAGACCAATCCCGAATAGTGAGAAAGGAGAAGGAACTCTGTGTTTCACAAGAGTAAACCTGACGGAGGGATGCCGACCGAACAGGGCTAAGCATGATGCCCCAATGAACATTGTGTTGACAAGATTGAACCCGATGGTGGGATGTCCACAGTGGATTGTTTAGAAAAATATTAAGACTTGAGAGTAAAAGCCATAGTGAACCCGACAGAGGGAGCCTGCTATTCGAGAGTGGTCTGAGCTTGGAAGAGGGGGATCCAGGGGCAAAAAGCCACCACCCAACATACAGACGAAAGTAACTTTTTATGTTATTATTTTGAACCCATCAGGTCCTCAGAGGCAAGAGACATTTTGTAGAATAGAGACTTAACCACCGAAGAGCCTGATACTTGAGAATGGAACTGTAGTCTCGCGCTGGGAAAGCTCTAGAGGGTGCTATGCTCAGGAGTCCCGCCTTGTCCCGTGCTCAAAACATGGGGAAGGGAGAACCCTGGCTATAACATCCTGACTTATCATTTGTGAACATGTCTTTCTTTCTTGTTAACACTATCCCACACTCTTTTCATATCTAGTTGTAAGGATTGGCAATAGTTTATTTTAGTATAGGCCCTTTTACTTGAAAAGACGACACTGGGACTGCCTTATTATTAATTGATGGTCGTAGCTTGCTCCCATCTTATATTTAGATTTAGAGTAAGCGTTTTTCCAACCTACCAATATACTTTAATAAACAGCCTTGAACTGTGATCACTTGTGTAGGTCTTTACTGTTGCCACCATGAGTTCCTTACAATTCCAAATCCCATAATCCTTCATTCTGATTTTGTTCCCACTTCGCTAGCTCCCCCTTTTGGCAATCTGGTGGTTTTGGTCTCGCCATCTGCCCCTTCAAAAGCCTGGGCTGTCCTACTTTGCCCAGAGGAGGTGCTCTGGTGTGTGCACTGCCAGCTAACCCCAGCTGCCCCTGGTTTGGCTCCCTGGATGTACATCTCCCTCTCCACACAGCAACCTCCACCCGTATTCACAGGTCCAGCAATCTGGCAGTCCTTCTTCCTCCAGGCCTCCCAGAGTCTCGACAGCTTGAGTTTTCACTCTCTGGCTTCTGTGCACCATCCAGCAACCCCAGCTCGGTCAGAGTGTGCCTGTGTGCTCTGCCTTTTATAGTAAGGGGAAGGCTTAATAGGTCTCTTGGTGTGCTATTTAGAAATCTTCATCCTCTCAGTCCTGCTCTTCTTCGTCTCAGCGATTTTGAAAAAGAGAAGTGATGGGGGATTATAGAAGTTGTAGTGTTCCCGGGTAATTATGTGCAAATTGGGTGTAATGTTGTCATGTCAGGGAAGGTTGGTGTATTGTTGTGGACAGGTGGGCTCTTGTTTAGAATATCCCAAGAAGACTGTGGGGAAGTCGGTTAGAGGTGTGCGGGAAAGGGGGGATTTCCGCGTCCCTCCCGAGGGCATTCCTCCCACAGTCCCCAAGGACCCCATGTCCAGGTGATCGTCCCGCACTGGTCCACCCCAGAGTCTGGTTCCAAAGGTAATGGCTGTGCCCTGCCCACCTGAACAAAAAACCCTTGGGATCTATCCATGAGAACAACACCCTCTGGTTTCTCACATTAGGCACTCCTGCTTTAGCATAACTAATGTTACCCTATAAGCAGAGCGCACAATTGCAATATCATCTACTTGGTATACAAATGATTATATGTATGGAATATGCTTGGTACTTACTATTCATACAAAGCATTAGGGCAATGAATATTCCAACAGCTGCATTGCTTTTCACACAGAGTTCCATTGGGCATAGACCTTAACAAATGCAATGGTCATTGATTCACTGCTATAATGGTTTGTGTGCACTTGTATTACGATACCCAACAATATTGGGGATGTTGCAAACAATCTGATTTGCATAAGTGTATGCATGCACACAAGACATTTTCTTAAACTGGCCATTATTTTATGGAGAGGCATTAAATATATTTTGCTATCAAAGTATTGTGGAAAATATCCCAGGGAGTGTTTTGCTGTTACATTCCATAACTTTTTACAGAGCTCAATCAACTAGTATTGCATGCTAGTAGAGAATACAGAGTTGAGAGGTAGAGTGGAGCACTCCTGGGGTGTGTAGAACAAATTAACAACTACAAAAATGTTACATATTTGGGCAGTACAGTACTGTGAAGGGAATGTGCAGTTTATTTGCATTAAAGGAAGGTAAACTCTAGTAACAGTCTAGGAAACGTCAGCTTTTGTTTCTCTCTATGCTCAGGGTTTTTCAATCCAATCAGGATGTCCATGCTTAGAGCCTCCTGCATCCTCATGCATCTTGTTTAACTGTTAAGTGTATTGCAGAAGATGGGCCCTAGTTACAGGAGCACATACATCTATTGTACCTCTGAATATTGCTGCTTTTAACTCAAAAGGCAAAGGTATGCGATTTTCTTCAAAGGGGCTCCATAACAAAAACTTCAGTGAGGTTCTTACTGGATTTCACCTAGGCTGAGGCGAGGAAGGGTGAGGAAAGCAACTATAGGCTGTTTAGTTCAGTAGTTTATTTATTTGTATAATGGTGTATTATGTGCCCAGACATTTCACTTCTTATGTAAGGGTTACAAGCAGTGATCGGATTAGATATTACTCCCTAGTTGGATTTAAATGATGTTTTGGGGAGTTAAAAAGTCATTGTCTTTTTGACAGTCCATAATAATATTAACGCTCCTTCCTAAGGTACTGCACTGAAAGTCACCGATTTGAAAATATTAGGGGAACTTCATGGGAAGAAGCAGGAGCTAGGCTCTGATTTGCTCATTGTTTTCCATTTTCTGTTGGTTCTATTTGTACTCCCCATTTGATTTGTTGGACAAATGTGCCTGTTTTTATGGAGTACAATGGGGTAGAATGTATGCCTATTATCGGTATGGCTAGTTTTGAGAACGCATTTTCAAGTAATGTTGGTGGTATGCAATGTTACCTAAATTCTGATCGTCGTACTCTGTCGTGTAGTTATTCTGATGCAATTATTGGCCTGACACACCGTATGAGAGGCATGTTCTCCTGGTCCGTGCATTACTTCAGTAAAGTGGCACATGAACTCTTATTGGCATGTCTTCAGGCACAATCATTTTAGCTGCCATTGCTTCATCTGATAAAGTATGTGTCTGATTTTCTTGCCAGCCACATCAGTTGTGATAATCAATATTTGTTTTTTGTAATGCAAGTATTTCTTTCCCCAGTGGCATAAAACACTGCCTGCTTTGTCTCTGAGCAACGTTAACAAATTAATAGCTACAAGTAACAATATTGTTTATACTGAGCATGCCATTTGTTTCATGCATACACATTTATCTGTGCATACGAGTACTTTTACTAGGTGCTGTGGCAGACCATGAAGTCTTGGACTGGTTGTTGAGCTCTTTTATAATCAGAAATACAACTTTGTTTAACATATGTCTTTGGAAAAAGAGCTTTAAGAAGTCAATTTTTGTATTTGTATTATAGAGTTAACAAAACTAATTAATTAACTTTTAATACCAACCATCATATTCAATCCAATAAAATATAACACAAAACCATCCACAAACAATATGCATCATTCTAAAATCTGACGAATTCTGCAAAATTTTGTGATGTAAATAATACATCCTTCCTCTTGCCCAGAAATACAGATTTCCCAGAGATGTTCAGGAGCAATAGACTTATCAATACCAGCAGCTCTAGATGCCCTATGATGTAAATCAAACAATGCTATGCATTCAGAAGGAATGTGGGGGTACAGTCTCCGGATGGGGATTTCCACAGAGACAACATATTTAATTCCTATGGTTCTTTAACCAACAGGCGGCGATCGCCAGAATTTTGACAAAATTGAATTTGAGTCTCCGATAGTCCCACACCAGGGAGTTGCCAATAAAATGCTGTACAGATGCAGGTAAATGCTTCCATTCCAATATATAAGGAATAAACCATTTTCCAGTTGTTTTAGTGGCTAAATAGACAATCAGCTGATCAGTGATAAAGAATTCTTAATGAAACCTTCATAGAATGTTTGTAGCCAATCAATGTCATGGCAAGGACATCACCCAGCACTTTTGAGCTCCACTTATCTACCTCCTGCTTTATTCGTGCCAGAACACTTGACTGCATAAAAGATATTTTAATGGAGAGAACTGCAAACGACCAACTCATAAGTGAATCTTTGTGACCATAGGCCAGTTTCCAATGAAGAGTTACGCAGTTCAACATGACACATTGTCTTATCGGGAAAATGTTAAATTCCAAATAAAGCATTTCAGATGATGTATTTGTATTTGTTTATTTGTATTGCGTAACCTGCCCGAGGGCATCAGGGCGCATGTTTAGAAAGGTGGTTACAGAGATAGGTACAAATATTACATTACATTATATATACAAGATTTACAGCAAGAATAGTAACAGAGATCATAGATAATGCATGGACTGGCAGAGAGGTCAAATATACAGTATGTACAGTGGGAGGCCTGATTGCAGGTGACCGCTGTGAGAATTACAAGGCGATGGTCAGTGCATCTTGTTCATGAAGCCAACGTTTAGTTCTGTTTTTGAAGGATTGGGTGGCTGGTACATTCCTGAGATCATTGGGAAGGGCATTCCACAACTTAGCAGCCAGGACTGGGAAACACGAGCCCCTAGCTGTCTGAAGCATGAAGCTAGGGATGGTTAATCTGTGCACCTGTGCTGATCTCAGTGGTCTAGATGCTGTATGTTGTGTAAAGCGCGAGGACAAGTAAGCAGGTGCAGAATTGTTTTGTGCTTTGTGTGTTAGAACAAGTGTTTTGAGTGAAATATGGCGTGTAATGGGTAGCCAGTGTAGGTTGCGCCTAGCGGAAGCAATGTGTGCGCGCCTAGGGATATTGAGGGCAGCCCTAATGGCATTGTTTTGGGTGACCTGAAGTTTGTCAAGGTTTCTTTGACTAGTCCCTAAATAGAGGGCGTTACAATAGTCAATTTTCTCCGACATGATTAGAGATCTGGCTAGTATCAGGCAATTGCCAGTAGTGAGGAAGGGGCGACAAGCTGTGATGAGTTTACATACGTACGATGAGGCGGAGGCTACTGAATTGGTTTGTCTGTTGAGAGAGAGCGTGGAGTCTAGGTAGATTCCAAGTGTTTTTGTGACGTTGGTGACTTTAATGACATTTCCATCAATAATATAGGCGTTATATTTAGGGTCAAGTTTAGTGAGTTTTGGCTGAGAGCCTAGGATGAGTAACTCAGTTTTTTCATCGTTAAGGCAGAGCCCGTGGTGTGCCATCCAGGCCTGGATGACTGAATAGACTGAGTTGAGTGCGTTGACATCGGTTACATAGTCACCAGTGATAGGGATGAGTATCTGGGTGTCGTCAGCATAATTCGTGTAAGAGACATCCAGATAGTCAAGAATATCAAATAGCGGTTTAGTTGTACAACGTGGGCGATACGCAGGAGCCTTGCGGGACACCACAAGGGACATGTGCTGGATCGGCTGTGGCAGAGGTGGAAAAGACCCTCCTAGATCTATTTGCCAGAAAGAAGCTGATCCAAGAAGTAGCTGCGTCAGAGAAGTGGGCAGCTATTTTGAGGTGATGGCAGAGGATTTGGTGAGCGACCAAATCAAATGCGGCAGAGAGGTCAAGAAGGAGCAAGAGAGCTAGTTTACCCTTGTCTTTCAAGTCCTGTCTGTTCTGTAAAGAGGAAGCCTCAAGACTCTTTAAGATCATTGATTCTAATTTGGACAGTTCTTGCATGCATCCTAATGCCCAAACCTCAGCCGCATAGGCCATAACGGACAACATTTTAGTAGAATACAATTTAGTCAGAATTCCGACAGAGAAACCGCCTCCTTTATGCGAGAAAGAGCCAATGACACCACCAAGTTGTGCAATTATTATCTTTAATGGGTCTAAATGGGCAGCACTATTAAGTTTGGAATCCAATGTGATGCCAAAATACGTGTAATGTTGAACTACTACAATGTTTACCCCATTCATATACCAGTTCAATCAAGCAGCCTTCTTGATCGATAGTCAAATACCATAATTGTAGTTTTGGAAGTATTTACTTTCATTGAGTTAACAGCCGATTTTACATGGATTGGAGGCCTCCTAGGATCAGATCCAGCAGAACAATGTCGTCAGCGTAACCCATCCATTGTAATACCTCCACACCTATTTTGGGCAGAATACATTTATGGTCAACCAAGTCATTGCACATGTTGGGTAAATAAAGATTAAACAACATGGGAGCTAATATACAGCCTTGTTTTACTCCCTTGTTTGTCTTAATCCAGTTGCAGGTCCCCCCATCCATTACCTTGTAGCCGTATTTAAACTCATTGTTTTAAACAAACTGGTGGGAATTCCTCAGCCAACCAATTTCTTCCGCAATCTTGTTCTGTCAATAGTGTCAAATGTTACACTATAATCAATAAAAGCAACATAGACAGGTCTTTTCCATATTAACCAAGAATGTTGTAGGGTGGTACTAAAGCAAGAACATGTATTGTGGTGCTTCCTTTACAGGACCCTGACTGGTTCAATGGAATGATATTCGTTCTCTCAGCCCAGTTGCACAACTCCTCAAGGTGTACCCGGGCAAACATCTTGGCTGTGCATCGAGCATTTCCAATGGACAGTAGTTGCCAGGATCGGCAGGTAAACCTTTCTTTAACACAGGAACCAAAATACTGTCATGCCAATACAGAGGAATAATCTGGGAGGTTGAAATACACACAATTAGTTGATGTAACACATCCGCCCAAATGTTATGTTTATGTTAATAAAATCTCTAGCGCGCACGTTCACCCGAGGGCATCTTGGCGTGAGGATGTGCACAGCACGGCAGTAGCTATCCCAGGACTAAACAAAAAAGCTCTGTTTTTAACGGGCGGTGAAAAAGCAGGTGATTTTCAGTCAGCCTCAGTTGAAGCGTGAGGCTGTTCCAGAATTTACTGGAAGTCACTGAAAAGGGCCGGCCACCCATTCTTTAAAGGTGAAACTTGGGAACCTGAGCCAGACGAGCATTACCAGATCGCAGGGATTGACATGGAACATATGGTTGAAACTTGTCCCAGAGAAAGTCAGTGTCCACCTGATGGTAAGGCTGATGGACAAGGCAGAGTGATTTGAAAGCTATTATTTGTTTCACCGGGAGCCAGTGCAGACAACGGAGTACTGGACTGATATGAGAGCCATAAGGTGTGTCTCTGGCTAACCGGGCACCTGATTTTGTAACGGCTGAAGACGATGAATTATGCCCGCAGGTTGAGCCAGATACAAAGAGTTGCAGTAGTCGAGCGTACTGGAGATGAGAGGAGATGACCACAGGGCGAAGAAGGGGGGAAGAAAAGGCAGAACCATCCGAAGGACCCTCAATAGAAAGTGTCTGCTTTGGCAGACTGCACTAGTCTGCGGGGCCATAGATGGAGAGGCAGAGAAATAGACCCCCCAGGTTCTTCACAACAGTGACTGGAATAGGAAACCTGCCCAGTGAAAAACGCCAAAAGGCAGAAAACAAAGAGTTGGAGTCCGAAGAAGTACCAACCACCAGAACCTCTTGTCTTGTCCCCGTTCAACTTAAGCCAGTTGGCACTCATCCAAACCCCCAAGGCCGACAATCACACAGACGAGACGACACCACGCCCCGGTCAAGACCTAATCGGACCAGGATCTGACTGTCGTCAGCATACACGTAACATCTGAAGCCGACGGAGTGGATGAGGCCAACAAGGCAGAGCCCTGGGGGAACCCACAGGAGAGGGAGAACAGAGAAGAAAGTAACAGAAGAAGAGAGACTGATTGGCCCCTGTCAGTCAGAAATTAAGTGAACCACGCCAGGACAGGGACACGAGAGGCCGATGGAGATCAGGCGGGCGCGAAGCAGGGGGTGGTCCACAATATCAAAGGCTGCTGACAGATAGGATCAGGGCCCCACCACCACCGCCATTGACCAGCCTGGCCATGCCATCCCTCACTGGAACAAGGACACTCTCTGTGCCTCTCCCGGGATGGAAACCAGACTGAAAGGTGTCAAGCGCGGAGGAGTTCTCCAAAAAGACAGAGAGGCGAGGTGAGATTAGAGACTCAAGGAGTTTCATAAAGAAAGGTAGTCAAATAAGATAGTCTTTGTAACTTGTTAATTAAAATAGACGATCTGGACCCGGTACTCTGGAAGATTTACTGGAATTGATGAGCTTTCCAATCTCATCTTTCTTTTTCTATCGGTCCAAATCACAGTTAACTGTGTTCTGAACGGAGTCTAGTCCCCCCAGTGTAAAGGTGATTTAGGCAATCCAGACCTGCTATGAAATTCCATTATTGTCTCGTTTAGATGAATGGTTACCATTGATAATGCCCTAGAGTTTACGGTAACCATTTGTCAGTGTAGTAAAAACCGTATCTCTCCATTGTGTACATTGGTCCTCATACCGATGCGATTTCAACCATTTAGTATATTTGTTCTTAACTTACACCCTATGGCATACTGTAATGGATCAGCCACAGCATAAGCCAATATTCGTAATTCCTTATGTGCATCCCTTTTTCTTGCCTTAATATCTTTGTCGAAAGTGTGTCGATCTTTTTTATTTTGACCAGTAGCCCTCCTTTTATTGCGCGTTGTTTGGGGCAAGATGCTGTTTCTAATGAATAAAAGACAACATTCGTATTTCATGCAAATAGAGCCACTAAGCCAGGTGTTGGTGACCAGTGCAACCATGCACTCAATGGGGACAAAGTCTTTCAATGCCCTTCGCACCGTATCAGAAGCGGCATCTATTTTAGTGGAGGTCCAGATAACCCGATTTAATGCAGGGTTAATCGTGAGAAGGGCAGAAGCCCCAGGATTGAGACCCTCCAAGTCAAAGCTGATGATGATGCGGAAAATGGTCACTCTCTGATCGAACACACATCAGTGATCAGAGAGTGTGTGTTTGCAATACACGCATAAACTATTATACTCCCACTGTTCTTGGAGGTCCTGGTGTACTGGGGCGGGCAATCTGAGGGCTCTGCCCCATTGATCATAAGGAATCTAGACTAGAGCAAAGTAGCCCAACTGGTTCCACGCGAACATGCAAGATCCACCCTAGAATCATATGCCATAGAAGAGGAAGTGTTGTCCTTTTCAAACCCCTCCACGTTCATGTTTCTCGGGATCTTGGAGTTAGTCTCCACACACTAAAGTTGGTGAGGTTGGTGAAGCATGACAATACTAAAGTTGTCCATGTAATCCAGGAGACCATCATGCTCAAACAAGTGTTGATGACCCCTGGTATTCCAGCAAATCATTAGGAACAGTGGACTAGGAACATTGTTGCTATCTCTGGCGCACCATGCCGGCCAACTATTCCCAGTATTTATCATCTCCCTCTAGTCCTTGCCCAGTAGTGCCCAAACCCTGTAGACGAGTGGACAGCTCCCAAGCGCCTTCACCGGCCATCAGAACCGAGTGCACAGCTGCAAAAGACTGTTTAACAGGGTAATTGATGCTCATTGTCGCCTCATGTCATTTTTTTTTTTCGGCTGGTACTTCCCACGCGTTTCAACTCTGTTGCTTCCACCACTGTGCACTCGTAACCAAGCCGAAGAACTTGTTGACAGTGCTCTGCCACATACTTGCCGTAAGAAAATAAACCATTGAGGTTACCAACTCCTCATTCTCACATTGGTGAACTATTCGGATATCACTACTTCTGATAATTCGTAGCTGGATAATACATTGGAACAATTCCATAATCTGCGAACGGTTCAAATAATCATGCCGACTAAACCAAAAAAGACTGCATATGTAGAGCCTTCACCTAAATATCCGCTGTATAATCTGAAGTAAGCACTTGATGACTCTCGAAGACTGGGTAGACCTCAGCCTGACTCTCCACAGTCGAAGTCTTACCGTCTGGTGCAGACAGGAATCCCTGTCACAGGCGTGGGAATATTAGAACTAGTGGGAGGCGACACTGATTTGTAAAGAGTTTCAGAGCTTTGGGAGGGGAAAATTCCCCTCCTGCCCCCCAATATAAACCGCATATCTGGTACTGCCTTTTTTCCACAACATGTTTTACAACTGTACTTTCAAGACTGAAAGAAACACAGTGAAAGAAAATACATCTTGAACGACCATTACTTTCAGTCACTGCCCCCCAAAGCATGCAGTTTTATGCTCCATCCTAATCTAATCATCCACCTTTCACAACTCTTAAGGGATATGCCAAGGACTATAGGCACCCCAATACATCACCTACACACACTGTTGTGCCTGCAGCAATTTCAGGTATTCATGCCCAAATACAGAGCACAAACCCAAATAATTTCATGGCTGCATGGGGCTCGGGATTTTGAAAACCAGTGCGTGTGTGATGCTGGAAATGCTTTGGAGGGACAGTGCCTCCTCGTTGCTGTCCCTTTACTTCCCTGTATGTTTTTTCCTGCCGCAGGAGTCTAGTCTGGACCTTTGGCAGTGCAGCTCTTCCTTTTTATTATTGGTGAGCAAGACTCATGGGACACCCCTGTGGCACCCATGGGTAGTGGTACCCCTAACACCCATGGGTTGGGGCACCCCTAATATGCGTTTTTGGGCACCTGTATTTTGCCCACAGAGCAGAGTATGGGCTGGTGGCAGCTACATGCTGACTTTGCATTGGCTCTGGGCCTCTCCAATTTTGGGACACCCAGACCCTGCGTTAGGAATCGTTGGATTCACGAACAAAGGCGAGATTGCCACTGAAAGCCACACGGCTTCCTGCCTTTCCCCTCTTGTTTCTCAAAGTTCTGAGAAGGACTGGCTCTGTCTCTCTTCCCCCTGATTGGATGCTGGTTGGAAGTACCATATATGGCTCTGAGACTGTCCCTGCTAGACTGGGAGACTAGACTGGGGGGAGCCTTCCCAGGGACTGCCTGTTGTGGGCACACCCTAGCGGTGGGACCTGAATGGATGGAAACAGTCTGTGTTGTGGGTGTCTGGTTGTGGTTGTGTGTCGCAACAATGTCTGTGGCCTGAGCCAGCCCTGCCTGAAACTGGAGTGAATGCAGTGTGTACTTTGAACGGCTGGGAGTCGCCCCCAATACACATGCACTGTTTTCAGTTTGTGTTTGGGTGAATGACCTGAATACCTGTGAGCCTGATTGGGTGCTGCAAGAAGAATGCCCTTGTGTGTGATTTGCTGACTGATCCTAGCTCAGCCTATGTGAATAGGGGTATTTGTTTATAACAGAAGACCCCTCACTTCTGTGTGAGAAGCTGCAAGTCGAACCCAGATGTCAGAAGCGTGGAAACCTGCATCCTGAATCCAGCTGGAGTTAGAAGCTTGCTTCTGCAACTCTTCAAGAAATCCATATGATGCTCTGCTGATTCATGGACTGATCAAGTGAGGACCTGGCCAGGCAACCTCTTCCTGTAGCTATGAAGGGACATTGTGCAACGGCTGGTCTTCAGCCGAAGTCTCCTGAAAGCCAGTCCTGAGTGCCTGCTGTCCTGCAGAGCTATATTTGTGGGTCCAGAAGAAGAGTGACCGGACATCTTGAGCCCAAGAAGTCCACCAGCATCGTCTTGTGTCTGGAGGCAGTCCGTGACTGGAAGAAAGCCAGACTACTGTGTATAGCCCGCTCGACGCCTGGAGCTTGCCAAGTTCCAACTGACTGAAGAAATGTTCAAGTGGCACTGCATCCATGACATCTGTCCACTTTTCCACGGCTGAGGAAGTCCAGTGTTGCCGTCTGCAGAGAAGTGGCCACTGGTGGGTTACCCACCATTCTGATTCAAAGAATGAGTTCTGAGGGTCCAAACCTGGTGATAGCCCGCAGAAAACACCAGTGCTCGAGTCCAGGTTGGCAGAAGCCATCCTGTCATCCAGGCTGCAGCACCAAAGAACCGAACGGTGGCCAACTGCGAAATACAAGACACCTATTCCTGTCACTGCACCCGTCAAAAACCAAAGGACCCCTCCTTCCCTCCAAAGCCATGTGAAGGTCCAGAGTGAGTTTCAGCTTCATGGGACATCCAAAACCGGCGTAGCAACCCAAACAAGGAGACTGCCATGACAGAACGTCACTGCTGCCTTAACGGCACTGCCTGGTTCCCGTCTCCTGCTCAACAGAAACGACCCAGTGACTACTTCTTCCAGAGGGGGTGACTCCACGAGGGGCATTGTTGAGTAAAGCTGAGAAACTCCACTAATCTATGTGATGAGGGGGCTACCTTCCACAGGGTCCATCTAAGGGTCCTAGATTCATCTTGGGGCCTGGCTCTCCTGTTGCTTCCTAGGTACTTTGGGGTGGTGGCATCTGTAGAAGCAACATCAGACAATTAACATATAAGGACTTGGCATTGACAAAATCAAAGTATAACTTAAATTTTCGTACAGGTTGCCCAGTTCGGGAGGATCCCCACACAGAATGGCCTTTTTACTCTAAAAAGTATTCCTTCGGTGATCTAAAGTGTTACCTGAATTTCTACATGTATGTCGGTGGAGTTAAACAGTGTTAGTAATGTTAATGTTGTTTAATGACTGTTACCAGTTGGTACATTATTGCTAAACTAAGAATAACTGTGGTATCACATAGTACTGTATATATGCTGTTAACTATTTGAGTAGAATTTCATAGTACAAAGTGAGTCTTATTTATTTGTATATATCCATCTAACTTTGATATCCTTTAATAAAAGAACAGTTTTGGCACATAATAATGTATGTCGACCAACCTGTGTGGAGGCTTGGGGATCCCCTGTACCTAAGAAGCAGCCTGCATCACCTCCCTTGAGTCCCTGCCACGCTTACCAATTGTGAGCTTTAGCTGGGGTGCCTCTGTGCCACTACCCCAAACCTGTAGTGGGTAGTATCAGACACCCCCCCTCCAGTTTTTACAGCCTGCAAGATAGCTCAGCAAGATGTGACTTTAGAGCAATTCCCAATCGGGCCCCAGTTTGAATCCCCAGTAGGGAGAGAAGTAAAAAACCATGTCCTTCACCTGCAATCCATGAACGGTACTTGTGCTGCCACAAAGTAATGCAACAATGGTGTATTTTCCCAAAAAGTGAAGAGCGTGGTGCCATTTAGTTCCCACCCTCTTTGACCTCCAACCATGCCAACCGTTGCAAATAATGTTGCATCTGGCAGGTCTTAAATGGCATTTAATATCATGCAGAACTCTTACCCAAGTACATACACTGTACTGCATGAGGCCAGGAGGATAGCTCAGGGGCAAAGCAAGACAACACAGAGCAAAACAGGTTTGAATCCCGTTCCGCTCTTAGAGACTGATCTCCGGTATTAAGCGCATTATAAAAGTTTAATTAATACGCCTTACACTCATCCTGCACCTAATAAACTTTTTTTTTTAGATGTTTCGTCCTTGAGAAATATGCTTTCTTTTCCAATAACCATATAATTCCTGTAAGTTTACTGAGCATACAATGCGAAAGGAACCACCTTCCCCTGCTAGAAATTCCCCAGCAAACCGTGTCACGTTGCTTCTGTTCCTCATACTCCCTGCTGGGCCCTTGCTTCTTGCTTCTGCAATCGCTTTAGAGGCAGTTGGGCATATCCCTACAGTGCACCTTCCCAGGGTTTATTTTAATGTATGATTTGTGCAGTGAGATTTTGCCACTTCACAGATGCAAGACCATCCAGCAACAGTATTGCAGGGATTACTTATTGGTAATCTTCATTACGCCTAGTCCTGCTCTTCCTCGTCATAGTCCTTACACTCTGAAAGTGTTAGCCTTCACCCCATTCCCCATCCCATCACCCCCTTTTTTAAAATCTCCCCCTTGTCATCCACTCCTAACCGTAGGTACAAATATGGCACCCAACTCAGTGACATCCTGTTGATACTCCAGAAGATGGCTGGGTGGGATGGTCTCAAGGGAGGGAGAGCGCTGGGATGGCAAGACCTGTGTTACCTCCATGTCCACTCCCACGTCCGAGTCCTTAAATTGGAAGGTTACCCAAGATCATCGAAAGAGAAATGCAGAGCCAATATAAGGCAAACCCCAATGTACCTTTTAATCGGCAAATCCAAATTTAAGGAATAACTGTTTGTAAAACAGCTGAAGTAAACGCTTGATCTGCTTGCCCAGGAATAGACTGCCCATAATAGTGGGTGAAGATTTTGGAAAAATGCCACGTAGCTGCGCTACAAATGTCCAGAAGGGCGGCACCCGCGATGTCAGACCAAACAAGGAAACTATGCTAGTAGAACGCCACAACCCCTTCCCGGGAAGAGCAACACCCAAGTGGGAATATGCCAAAGCAATTGTGCCGTTAATCCATCTGCCTATGGTCCTAGAAGAAGCCTTACGACCCTTGTTGGCCCCCCGGAAGGGATGAACAAACCGATCCCACGGCAGAACCCCAACCACCACCTTGGAAGAAGTAGAAAGTTGGAAACCACCATCGTGCAGAATGTTGGGTCACTTCGCAATGTCGCAATTCAGGACAAACAAACACGTATGGCGGAGAGCAAAGAAGGCCCCCCTCCCTGCTGCATCCCCAAATTGCTTAATCCCACGATCTGACACTATAGCCGTCAGAAACATTGTCTTGAAGGCTAAATGTATGATATCGGGTGGCCATTCAGGTTTTAAAATGGGACCCTGGACAGCCTTTAGAACCATGGTAAAATCCCATGCAGGAGTCAGAGACTTAATCCTAGGCCTTTCCATAGAAAGGTTCTGTAGCAGTCTTGCTATGATCAGCTCAGAACCTGCTGATTCTGCCCAAAGTACCCTAACCAGGTGTATGGCCACCCACTGAGCTCTTGGAGAAGAGACCGACAGGCTCTGAAGAAACCCCTCCTATAAAAACCTGGAAATGTATGCTGATCAAACATCAAAAGACAGCCGTTTGTTCTTGGCACACCAATTCGTAAATGTGTTCCAGTGTCTACAGTAAGAGTGCAACATGGACCATTCCTTGGAACCCCTGAATCGCCAAAGAGATGGGAAAGGACAAGCCCTGACATTTGAGCTCTTCCCATTTATTGATTAATCCACTCTTTTCCACCTACTTGGAGATGTTTTCAACATCTACATGTGTCTACAGATGAAAATAATTCGTACCCACGGACTTACCCCCTAGAACTACACAGACGACACACAACCGATTGTGAAAACAAACAGAACCCACGAACAAAATAACCACCTCATCAACTGCCTCACAGGCATCTACAATTGAATGACAATGAACAACCTCAAACTTAACCTGGCAAAAAGGGAAATAATGTTCTCACCAGAAGGATTCGACGAAGGAACCCCATAACTGGAATGGCCGGCCGGGCATTGGGAACATAACCTGAGACTACCAATGTAGTAAATGACCTAGGAATACTAATGCACAACGGACTATCCCTGGAATTCAACGGAATCACCAAAAAATGCTTTTTCCTCCTAAAACTACTCTGAGGATTACTCCCCTATCTCTGCTTTCCTCACAGAACCCTCACAATCTTATCCCTGATAATTCACAAGAATTGAAAAGCGAACAGCCTCTATCTAGGAATGCCGGAAAGACTCACCAAGAAACTCCAAAGGGGGCAAAATACAGCTTTAAAAATGTGAATAAATAAATAAGACACCTGATAGTGTTACAGCTACGGCCACCCGCGACTCTGGATCTCTTATGGACACTATGCACTGAGTCTTACCCATACAGTTGCAATGCACAGGGCCAACTCCTACGTGCAAAACAACACTCAGACGCCAGTTCCTCCTGGTTCTGAATCTATCCTCTCATCCTATCCTCACTAACCTGTTAGAGAGGAAACCATAACCATGTGTGTCCAGTAGGAAACTACCAGGAGAACCTTGACATTGGATGACCTGATTCCCCTCAGGATCCTGGGAATCGGAGGGACGGGAATAAACATGTAAAGCAGACTGGCAGGCCAAGTAATGTAAAGTGCTCCACCCATCCACGCCCCTTCCTCTTGCTCCCAGGAATAAAACTTCCCATGCTTGTGGCTGCAGCATGAGGCAAACATGTCCACCTCTGGAAGGCCAAACTGATGGCCGATAAATTGGAATGCTTGCTGACTGATACGGGGAGATCTCCCTGCTAATGGGGTGTGGCAGGAGTGAGTCGCCTCCAGCCATAACTAGTTCCGCTCGGCGCAGGAACTCCGCTGGAGAGAGACACTGCCAGAGATGGAGAAACCCTCCCCCCGATTGTTTAGATAAGAGACTGATGTCATATTGTCGGTTAGGATCTTCAGGGCGCAATCTGACTGGACAACCGCAGAAGGGCCCAATTAACAGCTCTCAGCTGTCCAACTGGAAATGTTTTGGACCCTCGGGTTGAATATTTCCCTAACATAGTCCTGGTCCCAGGAACTGCCCCCAGCATACATTTCTGGAGTCTGTTATTACTGTTGGTAGAGGAGGGTTGATTGGGGGGAGGGAGAGATCATCAGGGAAGATTGCTCAGGTTCGACCACCATTAAAGAGTCTTCAGCACTGAATCTGACACAGGGATCCGCTACTTGAAATCCTGGGTCATCGTATGCCAAAAGCGATGCAGGTCCCACAGAAGGGGCCTTAAATGAAGTCTTGCCCATGCTGTGACAAACTGTTGCCAATATCAGACCCTGAAAGCAAAACCATTGCCTGGCAGGAGCTTCTCGCGGAAGAAACTTCCAGCATCTTGCTGCTCTCGCTTCTGGAAGGCACACTTGTCCTAGTTTGGTCAGAAATGGGCCTCAACAAACTGAAGATCCTGGACCGGCTTTGGCTGATAGATAAGAAATCCGTACTCTGCCAGTACTGCATAGAGTCCCAGGACTGCGTTCTTCCTCTCCTGATGGGAGAGGCTCCCTGAACCAGGAGTTGGTCCAGGTAGGGGTAGACTTGCATGCCTCTTTCGTGCAAACTTCCTACAATGAGTGCCAGGGTCTTTGCGAACACCCTGTTTGCTGACCGCAAACCTTAGGAACATGCAGCAGGTTGGGTGGATCGAACGCAAAGTTTAGCATCATTAAGGTCTAATGACGCCTGCCAGTTCCCGGTTGAAACTGCCTGTGATGAAATGTTTCGGACTGAAAGGCAACACACCACCCCAATGACCAACCAAATATTGAACTTCTTACTAGGCCTTGAAAATGAGCAAACTATTAAACATTTGAATCTTAGTTTTTATCTATGAGGTCTGCTAGTTTGACATGCAAAAAAGAAAGGATTTGCTTTTATGTCGGTGTTCACATAATTTTAAAACCATGCATAACAAGATGCTTAAAGTTTGTCTAAAACTATTATTTAGGCAGGTAACCTTATCACAATGTTTATTTTTGTGCGTCTTTGCTCTAGAAGTAAAGTAGTATTTAAAAAAATAATGAAGTGGCAGGGTGGTTTTTGTAGGGTCATTACTGCATTCTAGGACTTGTACATGTCCTTTAGTATGTGTACAATATAGCTGCCATGATACTTATTTATCTTAACATGTTTTCATAGTGATGCATAATGCGAATTGGGTACTTTACAAGTCAACTTTAAAAGATTGTGTGCTTAAAAGCCAAAACCTAAATATTTATCCTAAATGCAGCTCAGAAGGCATGTGAGCAGCTGCCTAAATTGCAAGAAGAGGTCTCGGCCAGCGAAGCACAGCTATTCTTCGTGAAGGTTCATTCCAACACAAACCTCAGCTAGAGAGGGCCAGCTGAACGTTAGGAGCAGATAGATGACCCTAGCTCAGTAGGATCGAACTTCCGTCTCCTCCAAATACCTCCTGCTCTGGACTGACCAAGAGTCCTCCCAGAATTTCCAGTGGGAGGCAGGATCAGTCACTTCAGAAATCCCAACAACTGGAAACTTGTGAAGAAGCTTGGTGTTCACAGCCTGCTACATCTTTAGCCCAATCACGTACTGTTCTCTACCAGGGATTTTCCCAGTGTCCCACCGCTGTCTTCTAATTGAACACATAGCCAAGTGTCAATGCCTTATAGAAGCAAACGGGGACTGTGCTTTCGTCGCTGTGCCCCATAGAATACAGTTGAGTTCCACAATGAATTTGGTGCAATTGTACATATAGCTCTTTCACCTTTTCCTTCCTGAGCACCTTATCGGCCCCTCACCCTTATCCCAACTACCTAAATTGACTTTGCTCCTCCCTACCAATACTGAATTTTCTGTTGTCCTCTTCCTTTGCCTCTCTGGCAGGCAAAAGCGCTTTGACGCCATGAACTATGGCAGTAGGCGCTAAACGAATGCAAGATAAAAGAACACTGTCAGTCGTCAACGCCACATATTTAGAAACTGGTGTTAGGCAAGATTGTATGCAGTACCCTTTGGGTGCACTACAACAACCCTGACCACCTGGCAATAGGAACCCAACCTTTGGTATAAGTCTGTACTACACAGGTTGGTAGCGTGATTGAGCAGCCAGGCTTCTCTCAAGAGGGGTCAATGTGAGCTGTAGGGGAGTTACACAGAGATTCACAGTTACAAGTATTCAAATAAACTTATATAAACAAGGTTTCTTGATTAAACAATTATTAATTTATTTAACAGTCAGTTAGAGTAAGCCTTCTTCAGAAGGGGCAATATAATAGTAACACACAAATGCACTCCAAAATGCACACTCTTCATATTTCTAAATCAGTAAGTACCCTTTTGGGATGGCACACAGACACTTCCTACACCCTCAGGTGACTTTAGTAACTAGGACACTCTGGACATTAACATACCACTGTTTGCATTTAGAATCAGACTTGGGAGTATGTCAAAGGACAAAGGTTATTAGAACAAAACAAGAGATCACACAAATATTCAGAAGCAGGTAAGTACTTTTGGGAACCCCCCCCCCCCCCCATGCAAGGTTAGCTAACCCCTTCCTGGAAGGTAGACCAAACACAATGTCAGAGGGAAGAAGAGTCGTTCAGGGAGCTAGTTGGTCAATTGGGCAAAAGTCTAGGTGAGCTGAAACACTTCTTGCAGGTATGTAGTCTTGCACAATGTTTTATAAGTCTTTGTAGAAGAGAAGAAATCAAATCAGGGCCACAAGCTGATTAGGCTTGTGAAGTAGAGAAGCTGTTAGCAACTCTACAGGGCAGCCCAAACAAGTCTCAGCAGAGAACAAGTAAGGTTACAACAAAAGGTAAGTTCTCTTAGACTATACAGTACCTTTGGTTAGAAGAAAAGGGATTTGGCTGGCTTCTGTTCCTGTGCAGCTCTGCAGATCCCGTGTTCCTGGGCCTCAGTCGTGGGGACAAGAGGAAGGACGTCTGGAGGACTCCTGCACTGCAACGGGACGGTCGGCGACAGAAAAGGACCAACTTCTATTCAGTGGCACTTTGCGGTTTCAGCTCCTCGTGTCTAAGCAAATAGCAACACAGCAGACTCTTGGCTGTTGAGATGGGCTTTCCTTGAATCTGGGGTCCAGCACTCTGTTGAGGTGGCTCAGGCTCGGTCAGTCCTGCTTCCTGGGAGTCCGGAGGATCTTCCTGGAGCTCTTGGCCCACTTAAAAGCAACGCACACGATCTGGTGTTCCTCTCCCTGGCTATTCGGTTCCAGCAGCAACTGCAGTGGAATTTCAACCAGCTCCGAGAGGATGTCCAGGTGGTTTACTTTGGAGTTGATTGGTCCCACCAACTCAAGGGGAGAGGTTGTCCTTACAGGGCTTCTCTTGTCAAAAAGAAATTGGAGTTTCAGCACAGCAGCAGGGCTTCACTGGGCAAACCTACGGTCCAGGAGTTGCAGCAGGTGTCCTCTTAAAGTTCTTTTTCGGACTCCTTCGTCCAGTGGTCGACTCTGCCTTCCAAACCAAAAAGCCTTGCCTTTTATGCAGGTTTCTCCGATTCATTCCAGCCTAGCTGTCAGTCACCCAGCAGAGTGGCTGTCCTTGCCGGACAGCCAGTGGGCCAATCACCTTTGGGTGCATTCCTGTCTCCTAGGAGACTAAGCACAGGGAGTTTCGGGTACCTCCTTTGCTTCCTTCCCCCGCCAGACACCCTGGAGCCAGAAGCGGGCTTCACTCATGAATCCTGCCAGCGACAAAATTACCAAAGGGACCCAACCTGGTTTGCTGCGCAGAGTAAATCTCAAGAAGGACTTTTCCAAAAAGAAATGGCGAAAAAAGAAGACCGAGGCCATTTTGACAAAAATTGCACCATTGGGTGCTTTACTGCCACTGCGAACGCAGCCCGCGATAAATGCACACCACGGTAGTTAAAAGTAAACCACTGCCACCAGCCATTCATCGAGGAAAGGGTAACATAAAAATGTTACATGAGAAGCTAGACAAAGGGGATACTAGGTAACCCCTCCAGCAACCTATTGTAAGTTACAAATGTAAGTGAAGTCAATTTCACTTCACTGCTCTTGGGAACAGTAGTTTATCCAAGAGACGGTATTTAAACCTGTGGGAAATCTAAGACTTCCCTGTGCCGCTGCACTGAAGGTGCTGTGACACAATGTAAAAGATGATGCTTATGGAGTTTGTTAGACACCACAACCAAAAGAAACAGAGTTCAAATCACATTAAAAATACAAGAGAGTGGGGAAAAAAAGGGTCTTGCTCTCTCTCTCCAGATAAAAAATCATGGTCCTAGAGTCCAGCAAAAGAGCATGGGGGTCTCTAAGGTAGCACATTTGTGAGAATTCCTCTGCACGCTGCCTTTCCCTTATAACCACCCCCTCTTTCGTTCTGGCAAACCACATGCTACAAGGCCACCACACATTTCAGAGATGCACTATAGAAGACCACTTTGTATCATATTATCTTGCCATTAATTTGGGTAATAACACTTTTATAGCTCTTCGAGGGATGTATTCACCATGAAGCACTACATAAAAAGTGATATGATTAATATTGGTAAACTTGAAATAATGTACCCGGGTTAGATTGAACATTGTTATGGATGAACTGTTGAAAACACTCAGATGGCACATTAAGGTAGACACACTGGCATTTTGGGATAGCAACATGCAGGTTTTTAGAAGCAGAGCCACTCGGGGTGCTGGCGGTTCGACCTCATTTGTTGATAGTTTGGGAGAAATGTCAGACTGTTCAATTCTGTGGTTATGTAACTTTTTAATTGCTTTAAAGATGCAGCAGCAAATGAGGATGAAATAGGCTCACTGAAAAACACACACAGCAAAACACTTTTAAGACCAAAGGCCTTAGGTTTTTTAGTATCTTTTTTGCAACTGTTGGTCATGAGGTAGCTTTTCAGGGTGTGTGTTCACTTGATGCAAAACTGCAAAACTTGTATTTAGTTCAATCTACTCTGAACTTGCTTTATGTCACCTTTTTAAGCTAGTTTGTTAAAATCTACATTTACTGACAGCAGTTGACCCTTATTGGATGTGGATCTGGCGTGACCCCCTTGTTCTATATGTGCCCGCTGGTCCCCCCCCCCCCTCTCTACCCCCACATAGTATTGAATTCTAGTGACGCCACTGCTTACTGCCACGTGGTGATCGGCGTGAGTATCCAGTTTCGCAGCTATTCTTAGACACTCAATGAACAATGAATTTACCGCAATGGTTCCCGCAAATCTCGCAACTTCTCTGCCAAAGGAAACCAGCCAGCGACAAAAGCCTCTTGATCTACGCAGCAGAAAGCTTTTCGGGCGGGAACCACTGCTACACACGTGAAGGGGAGCGGCAGGCTTGCATTGGCCCGTGTCCTGGCATTAGGGGAGCTCTGAGCGTTTCCCGCTCCATGCGCCTGAGCACCATCTAGTCAGGGCCGGCACCAGGGCCTTCAAACCGTTTCCGGTAAAAAAGGGCCTCGAGCCTCATCCGGGCCGGTCGTTTTGGAGCCCCCTCACATCTACAGCCCGGACTGCATCCAGTTTTGTTTCTGGGCATTTTGAAATGTGCAGTCCCAAATTCATCATGGAAAAAATAACCGGATATCGTTTTTACCATTGAGTTGGGTAATGGTGAGAGATCTGCTGGAGTCTTCCGGCATAGTCCACTTTGACTTCGAGCAGTGCCCCTGGTAGACTTTCAGCCACTCGTATACACTGCTTCAAAAATGTAACGCTTGGCACAACTATTTCCAAAATGCACCCAATGAAGTACCTGGACACAAGCCAACAATATTGACTTTGCCAATGCGTGTTTTCGCCACAGTCCAAAACTGGGTGGGAGCTGCAGCCTGGATCTTGAACAGATGTCTTGAAACCTTGTTGTGCATTAACAGTGTGTAAATACAATCGGAGGAGGCATACTAGCACTAGTGTTTTTTTATTTATTTTTTACTTCTATCTCTTGTGCCTATTTTGCAAATCTGTTTTGGAAAGTGCACTAACTGCAGTCCAATTAAGATGGGTGCTACAGAGTACAAACATTGAACCTAGCGCATGCGTACACAGAGGCAGCGAATGGCAATTGAACTCCTCGAAGATGGCGGCGTGGTTAATATAATTGGTACAGAGCAGTTAGAAAGTGGAATGCATCCTCTTAACAGTGTTGCGTGTACCCACGATCTGAGTTTTCCGGGGTTGCAACAACTACTGCCTTACAGGGTATGAACTTGAGGTGAGCTGGGAGCTATTTAGCGCCTACTTGTAACCTAGAAAAACCTGATTAGCTTGACACCAACAGCTACCAGGAGCTACTTTTGGCTCTTCCGGCCAACTGATGCCGAACAAACACACCTCTGGGAATATAACCCAGTGCCCAGTGCATTCGGAACAATCTATCAATAAACATTAGGACCTCTATACCGCACTTAAAATAAGGGGTGATCATTTGCTTGCATCTTATGTGGAGGTTAGATTTGCTGAACGCTGTGCTCTAGCTCCTCGTTCCCCAGTGATGGGTCCAGGGCGCTGCTTAATGCTGGATACCAAGGAGCTGCTTCTAGCGCCTGCTCATCGTATCTTAACTTGGATGCCTGTGCCCAGCTATCAAACCAGTCTAAAAATATATATATATATTTGTATTATTGGTGTGTTCTAGTTAAAAAAAACGGTTCACACATCTTTGTAACATGTATGTATATGTCACAATACAATTATAAACCTTTGGAATAAAAACACAATGTATAAAAGTATAAAACCAAATAAAAAGAAAAGCTGTGAACTTCCAATGACATTTTAATACTTGCATTCTTAAAATAAAATAAAAAAATAAAACATTTAAAACATTGACAAAAATCTGCTGAATTTGAAACGTTAATGTCATCAACCCCTAATACTCCCGAGCAGACTGGAGCCCCACGATGTAGGCTTACAGAAAGTAAGCTACAGACATTTTTTGGTGGCAAGGGTTCCAGGTGAACTGTAGGAGTCACACGAGAGATACTGTTTGGGTTGTATTTAAACATTTTGATTGATAATACCCTCCACACACAGTCGGACCACGAGGATTTTGGCGTGAGAGTACTGTACTCCCAATTTTTTTAATTGGAGAGTCCAATTTCAAGTGTTTCCTCCTCGCCAGAGAGTAAAAACGTTTCTGACAACTATCCAGTTTGGTTGTAAAATTAAAACTGTGTTCGGAAACATGAGTGTAAAAAAACTTGACAATGCGTACTGCCCAAATTCGTCTTCATGATACTTGGACACTAAAAGCCTGTTGAGAACTACTACAGATGCCAGCCAGCGACATCATGAATCAAGCCCCTCGCTCTACCAGCGTCGCCTCTCTGCCTGAAGGGCCTACCGTTGCTGCCTGGCACTACCTGCTTGACAGACACTCCGTGCTTTTGCTTCATCTCTTCTCCCCTTTGCTACTCCGTTTCCCCGGTCTCTCACTTTCTGATGCTGTGCCTCTTACCCTTTGTTGCTATGCCACGTTTTGCGGTCTGTTGCTCTGTCACTCTGCCTCTCTCCTCTCTGCATTCTATTATTACTATTTCCCTCCTATATCTCACTGTATCGGTTGATATTACTCCTCTTACTCTCTCGTGTCATTACTTTGGCTATATCTGTTTTTCCATTTTCTCGGTTGTGGTTGCTACTCCTTTTGCTCATCTTTTTTGCACTGCCCCTTATGTTATTGGCCTGCCTTTCGCTAGTCTTGATTTTCTATTTCCAGCTCTCCTCCTCTGCTGTTGATCTGTGTTTTCTTATTTACTATCTCTATAGTCTCCTTTGCTCTGCTTCAATCCCACACTCCTATTGTGTGTGTGTCTGTTACCCTTCTCACTTTCTTCGTTGTTCTCTTATGTAGCTCATTAGTCTCTCTTCCTGTTGCTTGAATTCCTGTTTTGGATTGCCTAATACAGTCTCAGTTCTCTTGGACCCCTCACCCGCCACTTTGTTCTCCTGTATTGCTTAGGGTCAGAGTTGCTCATCCTCTCCTTTTTGTCTTTTGACATAGCACCAATAAATATTCAAAAAGCAAATAATGCCATCTCCATTTACAAATCTAGAGCAGCTTTACCGTTGGGTGCTCCTTTGTAGATGTGTGGAAACCTTCTTTTGGCCATTAGGCTGGGAATTATAGAGCAAGAGGTTTCTCTGACCAAATTTTGCACTTGCTTGAATGCAGGTGTATTACCACCACTGTATGCCATTACAAGTATAAGAGCCCAAATGAGATGTGTGTTTTGAGCTATTACAAGTATAGCAGCCCTCATGGGATGTGCGTGTTCAGAGCCATTACAGGTATAGCAGCCCTGATGTGGTATGAGCCTATTACAACTTTAGCAGCCCTCATGGGCTGTGCATCTTGAAATGTTCTCAGCCTTTACAGGTATAGCAGTCCTGCTACAGCATCGCTGATGAAATGAGTGTTCTGAATCACTGAACCATTTAGAAGTCCTTTTGATATGTCAAAAGCTGTTGGCTCTGTTGCAATCGAATGTTACCTGCATCTTAAACACGTACCTCTGATGCAGAGGCATTGACTTACCTAGCAACAGGATTTCAACTAACATGTTACACAATGAATGGAGGATAGCACAAGGGCAGTGCGCTGGTCTTGGAAGCAAGACCACACATGGCAACAGAGGTTCGAATCCCAGATCCGCGCTTAGAAACCGAACTCGGGTAATGTATTAGGCGCGTCATAAAAAAAAGATTAAATAAACAAATAAATGATCTCTACAGCGGGGTTATTGACCCACTGAGCTACCTTTCTCAACATGTTGTTGACTTGGAAAGGCACATGGGGTTAGTGCACTGGCAGTTCCATTTGAGACTTGCCTGACATAATTGGCTTGTCAAAAGCTCTGTTTCTTTGGAGTATCCTACATGAGTCAGGAGATTCATAATGAGGATTTGAAATGTGCTAGATTTTTGGCACTGGGATTCTGTGATCGGACAGGGGAGAAGCAGAGGGTTTTTAAAAGCACAAGACCGAGTAGGAGGGATTGAAGTATGACAGCAGTGCCATCCTCTCACACTGTTCGCCAGTGCATCACACCAGCTCGGGAGGATTGTGGGAAGGATCTACGTGAAAATACACAAATCTTTTACTGTGAGGCTGAAAAGGTTGCATATTAAACAAAACAGTTTCTGTATTTTTAATGCATGGGAAGACACCCCCACCCCGACCCCCCTGCAGCCCTCCCCTCCCTATCCTACCACATCCCCCCACTACATTAAATACCCCAACATGGATGCAAATTGGGATTTGTTAACGAGGAGCAAAAATCGGCTCCTAGGTATCCGGCATACCCAGTTAGGCAGGAGCTACCTCTGGGGAATCAGGAGCTAATACAGAGTGCACAGCAAATCTAACTTTGTGCAAGATGCAAGCTCTTAACTCTTGGTCCATTTCATGTTATTCCATATGCTCTGACTGTCCCTTAAGTGTGTTCTATATCGTCCTTGGTATGCATCACCAGACCTTTATAGTTCATATGTAATAGCTAGGTTTGTATGGCACCACTTCCCCAGGAGTTAAAAGTAGCTTCTGGTAGCTGTTGGTTTCAAGCTAACCAGGCTCTCCTTGGTTTTCACCAGGAGCTAAATAGCTCCTAGCGCCTAGCAATTTCAAACCCTGCCCTAGCCAACCCCCACCCATCACATTTTTGAGAGAAATGTGTTTTCCATGCAAGGTTTTCTACCTTGCAGTAATGGGATTCGATATTTTGTAGTGATACCAGTGGGAAGAGCTCAGACCCTTTTCTTGCTCAGTACCTTAGCTTGCTGCAGAAAATGCCAACGCATGTTTGTGCTTTGTCATTACAGCAGCTCTGTTAAGAAATTCTGATACTGTCCCAAAATATAGCAGTCCTGCTCAGAAATGTGGGCATGATGCAATCAGCCCTGCTGTGAATAATTGGCATTGTACAATGACGCTCCTATAACCGCTCTGCTGATAAATTAGGCTACTTTGCCTGAATATACAGGAGTCCTGTTGAGAGGTACCAGTACAATCTGTGACACTGAAAATATATACAGCATTGCTTCTACCTGCATCCATTATACCGGCTTGTGGTGGGTGGGTGATTGCCTGGGTGGGTGGTCAGAAAGGGAGTTAAAGTAAAGTCCAAACCACATGTCCAGCTATTCCTTGCTCTCTAAAACAACATTAAGTACAGTGCCCTTTCATGCATGCAAACGCATGCAATCTTAAGACTTAAAAATCACATCTTCATATAGAACGGCAAAAGCTTTTCCTTCTCACAAATGCCAAACTGCATGCTGGGAGGCTCTCCTAAAACTTCGACATAAAGAACCCCAAGCCATTAAATGCAATTTATGGGCTTCCGTGATGAAGAAAAAAAGTATAAAATACCCATGCTGCTGGAACTGCGCTGCCTCTATTAAAGCTGATTAAAACAGAGGAAAATTATGCAAAAATGCAGCCCTGGTTTAAGACCATTTTCATTTTACACAATACATGTGTCCAAAGGCCATGTGAAAAGCATGTACATGATTCAAAATGCTTTAATAACATTGTAACCTACAAAATGCAGGCTGTTGAACAAAGTGAACAAAACAAACACAAATTCCCTCCTACATTACTCAAAGTATTATCTTGGTAGAAATATTACAGAGTACATTGTTTAAAAAATGTACAGCGCATGACTCATACCAGTTGCTTCTTTCAAGGAACTGTGTGGATTACTTAAGTAAAGAGTAGATTTGCAAGCTGCTGCTGGCCAGGCTGTCACTAGTGAACTCCAAGATGTATGGGGGCACTGCTATAAATAGCCGTGTAAGCTGTACACTAGGAATAATTAAAAGGGCCATATTGACAAGATTTCTGTGCGTTAAAATGCCGAATATGCACCTTATCTGGAGGGCTGGTGGCAGGTGAGTTTCCTCCTCGTTACCCAAACGGGTACTGTCAGGGTGCCTATACAGTGTGCGATGAGGACTGAACTTGGGAAGGATTGTTCACAAAGTTTTATTAAATAAGTAAACCAAAATGGGGTAAAAGATTGATCAAAACCCAGTCTCACACCAGGTGTGATAACATTTCCCCCCCCCCAGTGATGTTGCAGGGTTCCTGAACACTTTCTTCTGACCTTTTTCCTCAAGTGTAAAAAGTCTCTCAGTCCGTTATACAGCCTCCTGGATCAGTTGTTGGTGTAGATACTGCATCTCTCTCGGGGTGAGGACGGTCCAAGGGTTGAATCTGCTACCCATTGGCACTTCACCATTCCCTTAACTCTGGAGCACTTTCTTTTCAAGTTTTGGGCCCCCCCTCACTGCGTCTTTCGACTCCTGCAGCCCTGCCCTCCTTGCCTAGGTCTCATTCTGATGTCCTCCTCCTCCCATCTCCTCAGCCTGCCGTGTACCAACTAAGACTCCTTGGGCCTGCGTGCCCTTTCTGGCTAGAGAGTCTCCCTCCTCTTTCTCCTCCGATGTTCCTTCACACTCATGACCCCTGTCTCTTTTGTTACTTCCTTCTGTACTGTTAGTACCACCACCTTCACAGATACTACCTACTCCTACGTTGTTACCACCCCCTCTGTTTTTACCACATTCTTCTCTGCATTCTGGCTCTTTTGCCTCCAGTAGCTCCTAATAACGCCTCCTAACTATTTTTATTTTATTTGTTTGTTTATAATGCGCCGGAGCCCGCGGGCATCCGGGTCCAGAAGAGAAAAAGAGAAGAAGTCGGGGTCAAGTTCGGGTAGAAATCTGTTCAATGATCTCATTCAAAAAGTACTGTTTTCAATCTTTTCCTAAATGTTGCATGGTTGCTGTCCGCACACAGGTCTTCAGGGAGGTTAGTCCATACCTGTGCTGCTTGTGACTGGAAAGACCTTCCAAGGCCTTCGAGCCAACCAGGCATATGGAATCGCTAGATCTAGTCCTTCTCTTGGAGCTAGAAACACTAATGGAATCTATCGCACCCCAATCACTCTCCACAACCTTCTCCAACAGCTCACATTGAACATCTGGGTCTGTGTGCTTTTATACTATGTACTGTCCACCCTCTAGGTGGGATGCCTAGGGAGGGTTTCCACCAGTGGCTTGCAATTGTCCTTTACCTCCTGCACACAGTTCACTGTTTCCTCTGTAGACCTTTGTCTTTTGCTTCCTGACTTATCCACAATATCCGATGGAGCTGCCTGACTCCAATATGTCCGTCACTCCACTCAACACGGACGTAGTATCTGCTATTTTCCTTGCTTCTATTGCATGTTTCCTCCAACAGTTCCAACCGGCTGTTCTCCTCTCGCTCTCACGGTAGCCTTTATGGGTAACAACCTATTTATTTATAAGCACCTCTGCAGATTTGCTGCTTGGCTTTAATATGGCCACCACCCTCTGCATTACGTGATCTACTCACAATAGGTGTTGCAGTGCGTTCAACAGAGTACGCGTTCATGCTTAACTACGCCTACCATCTTTGTTGTGGTTTCCCTACTTCCCAGTACTGCCGGGATATCTGCTCTCAGGGTGACTTACTTCATCAGCAATTTCCACTTCCATCCTCAGCATTTGTGAACTTAACTGAGGGTTTCATGCTGATGTCTGTCGCAAACGCTTGTGGCCACTTTCTCATCGTCTCCTCGCCAAATATATATTAATTACCAAGATGATTGTTGGATTATGAGTACATTTAATAGCAGATAAACTGACACCAGTGCGACCTGCCGCTGACTTCCAACCGTTACTTGTGCGCGAGATGACATTCCATAGAATTCATTAACAGAACCCAAAAGAAAATTAAGGACCACTGCAAAGCCCTACCACCGCAAACTGGGTCCAACCCTACCAATTCTACTCCCGCCTCAACCAACTCCACCAAACCCGAGTTCTCCTTCAGGGATGTCACTGAACAAGAAGTTATTAATTTACTCAAAAACCTCAAACCCTCCCTCTGCAAAGGTGACATATGCCCACCCAAGCTCATAAAGGACTGAGCAGACTGTCTCGCTCCGCTTTTCACATTCATCAATGCGTCTTTCAAAACGGGCATTATCCAAGCCAGCCTCAAAGAGGCTTGGATCTGCCTACTCCTAAAAAAAAAAAAAAAGAAAAAAAAATAAAATCCCTCGACCAAACAACTACAGACCGATAACCACAGTGCCATTCCTCCTGAATATCTGGACAAAGCCGCTCATAGCCAAATCCAACACTTCCTAGAATCCCACTCCATCTTAGGGACCAGGCAATCGGGGTTCCGGAAAGGACATGGTACTGAAACAGCTCTGGTGGATCTAAAGAACTAGATCACCCAAATCATGGACAAAGGCAAGCCAGCCTTACTGCTTCTCTTAGATCTCTCAGCCGCCTTCGATCTGGTTGACCACAAGACTCTCACATCACACCCTACCCTCTCAGCTAACTTCTCAAAAGAAGCAGCGCGATGGATCACTTCCTTCCTCGTAGGAAGAGCCATAAAAGTTTTCTCAGACATAGCAAACTCTACACCCACGACAATCAACTGCGGAGTCCCTCAGGGATCCTGCACAGCTCCCACAGTATACAACTTGTTCACAAAGCCCCTCTTCAATAAGCTGGACTCACTTGGCATTGCGTATATTAATTACCCTGACGACACACAAGTACTTATACCCCTCTCAGGCTCATACTACGAAGACGCCAAGGCATTCCTTAAGATCTATTCCACCATCCAGGCTTGGATGGCGGTAAATGGCCTCTGTCTCAATGGGGACAAGACAGAAATCATGATACTGGGCCTAAAGAACACCCTAACCAAACTTGATCAATTATATGCCAACTTTACCATTGACGACTCTATTATCACAGTATCTACAGCTCTTAAGACACTGGGAGTATACCTAGACTCCTCATTAACCATGACCAGACAAGTTAGCGCGATCACTTCCTCCTCGCGCATACCACCAAATTAATTAACGCCATAAAACCATACCTATCCAAACCCAACTGCCTATCAATAGCTAGAGCAACCATTGGAGCCAAACTAGACTATTGCAATGCCCTCCTGGCAGGCACATCAGCAAAAAACCTAAACAGGCTACAAGTCACTCAGAACAATGCTCTCCGGGCCACCCTAAGCATCCCCAGAAGAGAGCATATCTCCCAGGCAAGACAATTGAAAAACAAAATGCAATACTCTGCGGTGACCACTGGATGTCGGACTATGCACAGCATGTGAATCTAAGCAGATACAACCATCAGAAATGCTTTTACGGTAAGTAATGCATTGCCATCTCACTCCGTGCACAGTAAAATGTAACTATACTCGAAAGTGTCCTGTAAATATGTACATTATCGCCTTACCTGTAACATTCCTGTATAACAATATATATGTAATTAAGATATGTATGTAGCAAGCGCCATGATGCATTGTAACAGTACTGTATAACAATGTATATGTAACTGAGATATGTATGTAACAAGTGCCACGATGCCCCTGGGCTGCTGCGCGCTTTACAAATCCGAATAAATAAGAACCCAGGGAGGGGCGGTATTACTGGTAGGCTAATGCCCCCTGGGCGATAGTTAAAAGCCTGAGCGAATTGAGGGCTTTAACATAGCCCCAGGGACATTACCCTACCAGTAATGCCCACCCTCCTCGGGTTTCTATTGCTATTAGTACCCTGGCACGTTGTACCATTGTACTAATATGATTTTTTCTCAAGTTGCGAAATGGTTTTGAAACAGTTTCTCAACTCGAAGGGGGAAAAAAGGGAAAGAAATGGCCATCGGGTTCAGGGAGAAGGGCTATGGCGCCATTGAAAAAAGGTAAACCAAAAAATGTCCACCATGGACTGGGGAGAAGGGACTACATGTAGTCCCTTTTCCCTTTCCATGGCATCCAGGACGTGGATGCGACTGGGCCAACAAAGGCTTTGTCGGGCTGGTAACGACCCAGCGAGGGCCAATGAGTTCATTGACGCTCGCCGGGTACTAATGTGAATTAGAGGCTGGAAACGCACTGGGTACTTTCTGAACCATTTGTTTCTACTTTTATATGGTTCACACAGTGAAATCGAAACATTGTTTCCCTGTCATGCAAATATCTTTTCCAGGAATGGAACAATGGATCTGTAACGTTGTCTGAATTTTCAGCGATCCAGAAGTCGATGAATTCTTTGATGTATCGGGGAAATCTGATACTCATTCAACACCTACAGAGAAATGATTTCCTTAAAGGGGAAGGTGTCTTCCCAGGCTGGAGTTTTAGGTCTGCTCAGAGAAAACTTCAGGCTCTCTCAATTGGAAATGGTGTGCCTTATGATTGCTCTGCAACGTTTCCCAAAAGGTTTGGGCAGGAGCAATTCCAGCTGACCTGCTTCAGTTGCCTAATGGTGTGTAGAAGTACTATGGCGCCCTAGGACTGGCCTGTGCTTTGACAATTTGATTGTCTCCTGCCATGTGACTCAGATCAAGGTAGGTTGACCAGGGTATCTAACCCATACTGCCCCTAGGCCCAGCATCCACTGGCTTTCGGTGATACCTCGGGGCACAACAGAACTAGGCAATGGGCTTATTCCATATCTCGCCCCTTTTCCAACTGACCACTGGATTGACAAGGGATACCTGCTATGGTAGTCCACACTGGTCGGGCAAAGAGCCTGTCGTGGACTGCCAAAAGGTGTAGGGTTGGATAGTGAGGAAACGGCTCTGCACCCACTGATTGGTGGTCTTGGCTTTGTGCAACCAAGTCAGAGGAGCATGTTTGGTGACTATGGTATCGTGTCTTCCGGTGAGGTCATATTTAAGTGACTCTATGGCCTTTGGATAGCTAGACACTCAAACCCATTGGTGGCATGATTCTTCCCACTGGTTCAGAGTTTTCTGCTGATGAGTAATATCCCATTCCTAGTTTGTGCAAGTGCTGAGCCCAGACCGACTTGTGACGCTTTCATTTGAAATATAGACTGTTTCTCGAATTTTGCCATGATCAGGAGTGGAGTGTGACATAGGGAATGCTTTAACAGTGTAAAAGGTCTTCTCTATACTTTCAGCCCATTTGATTCTATTGAATTGAACTTTCATCCCTTAAATTGAACCGCCAGTGGGCCAGCCATAGTTGAAATGTTCGGCATAAACATTGCATAATAACTGACCAGGTCCAACAAGGCTCGTAATTCTTTCTTTGGTGTTGGGAATGGGAAGGTCTTGGATTCTTCTCACCTTCGCCGCTTGAGGTTATCAGTTCCCTTCCTGACTTAAACGCCTTGATACGAAACGATTACTGAGCAAGATGACGTTTTGCAGGATTGGCTGCGAATGTGCTATTGCGGGACTTCTGGCCACCACATAAAGATGTTTCAAATTAAGTTGTCTCACATGCTCCACCCACCTGTTCCTGTAGATTACAATATTAACAAGGTATGCTTCTAAGAAGGCCCAGTAGAGTTTGCGCACCACAGCCATCACTCTCTGGAAGGTAGCCAGTAACTCATGAAGGCTGAAGGGAAGCACTGTGAAATGAATGAGACCCATGGGTTTGACAAAGGAGGTCAACGCCACTTGAACATTTCATCAATCCTACAGTCTTGTATAGACACCAGGACAAAAGGTGACACCAGTGATTAAATTCAATGCTAGAACTAGATTGACGCCTATGCCATGTTGGAAGTTTTATATGATCCCCCTGTAGTTGCTCATTCAGAACATACAAGCCCTACTTTTGCGCAAATTGATACCACAGTTCTCCCCGACGTACTCTTATCTTGGCGCGATGCCAGCCCATCCAACTGGAACTAACATTAATTTAGCTAAGATAATACCAACCCTCCCAGGTATCTTATAAGCTATTCGTCCAGGAGAGCTGCTAAACCAGATGCAAAGATGTTCAGGCCGCCAGTCGCCCTCTGCCAATAGATGTTTAATTCATGTGTTTTCCTCAGCTTCCCCACTCCTTCGTAGGGTTATTGCCAAAGTACCCCTACTTGTTTCTAGTTCTACATCATTTCTTTTTTTAAAAAACTTTTATTTATTGATTGTGGTACACGTCGCCTCATCAACACAACATTCCATACATTTCAGTAACTTAGATGTCACGTACAGAAACACAGTAAGACATATAATATTTACAAAGCTGGCTCATTTCAGGGCCCTGTCGGGCTACTACTGGCCAATCCCAACTCGCATAAATACACTCTGAACGGAGCACAAATGTCTTTAGGTTTACTGTTCCTCACATTCATTGACATACGCCAGTTCTTTGAGGAAGTGATTTATGCGTGGCGCGTGTGCACTCTTCCAGTTCTGTAATAATATACATTTTTTAGCCACTACACACGCAACGTTAAATAGTCTTCTGGTGACTTCTGATATCTTCCCAATGTCTCCGAATAGGTATTTTTGGGGTGTTGGGTCTGTTGGGACTTGTGTGATTTCCACTAGAATGTTCGCCACTTCTCCCCAGAATCTATATACAAGTGGGCAGCTCCAGTACATGTGAAATAAGTCGGCATGTTCGCTCCCACATTTCTGGCAGCTGTCAGGGCCGTTCCGTGCAAATTTAGCAATTTTCTCGGGTGTGTAGTGCAACTTATTTAATACCTTAAATCGGATCAGGCGGAGGCCTGCATTACTAGATACCCTCTTGGTTAGTTCACAGTATCTTTCCCATGACTCATCCGATATGGCAGTTCCCAGGTCAGCTTCCCAGGAGGCTTTACTCTTATTTACCGTCGGCATGTTTGTATGTACAACTGCGTAGAGCCCCGAAACACTGACGCCCGCCTGGCTGCACAAAGCCACGAGGCATGGGTGTGGAGGGGGTTTGTCTGGAAATAGTGGCCATCTAGCCTTAAAGGCCATTCGCATCCTGTGATATTGTAGTATTTTCAACTGATCCCTCCCCATCTCAACCTTGAATTCTTCCAGTGTTATGAATTTACCATTGGGGAAGATGTCTCTAATTTTGAATTCTCCCTCTGGATCCCATGATTTCTGAACATCGGGGTCATAAAATGGTGCGATGCCGGAGGAAGTTACAGAAGGGTGCTTTCGAGTAATAAGGAGTTTCCAGTAGGAGCCTACGATAGATCCTAGACCATGCATGTACTGTTGTACTGACTGGGTCGAATGGGCAGTCATCTTTATGCTTAACTTTAAAGATGATGGATCGTAAATCGGTTGGATGTGCTGCGGGTCTCTCTATGCAGATGTGAGGTGAGGTGTTCAGATCATCATACCAGTATCTGGCAAACTGGGCCTGCGCTACCAGGTAATATAATTCAGTGTCTGGGGCTGCTATGCCCCCTTTGTTATATGGCTCCACCATTTTATCCCATTTCATTCTGGCCGCCCCCCCGCACCACACAAACTACAAACATGGATCAGAGGGCTTCGAAAAACTGTCCACCGGGCCATATCGGGATGTTAGTGAAAATATATAATGGCTTCGGTAGGATTACCATTTTCAGTATGGCCACTCGACCAATGAGTGAAATAGGAAGTTTTGCCCACAGACGGAGTTTGGTGGAGATAGTGCTCAATAGGTGTTCATGATTGTCTGAGTATAGGGAGGTTTTATCCCCGGACACGATAATTCCCAGGTATCTTATTTTAATGGGAGACCATTGCAGTCCATGTGTGTTGTTCGGGCACCTCGTGGCAGGGGTTAGGGGAAAGATTTCTGGTTTAGACCTGTTGGCCCTATAACCGAGTATTCGGCAAACTAGTGTATGGTTTCCATTGCTGGACCTAGATGTATATCAGGTTCCCGGACATACAGCAATGTGTCGTCCGCGTATAAGGATATTGATTGAGTTAAGCCGGCCATCCTTATGCCCCTCTGTCCTTGATGTTCCCTGATGGCTGCTACGACTGGTTCCATTGTGAGGGCAAACAGTATGGGAGAGAATGGGCATCCCTGTCTCGTGCCCCTGCACAATCCCAACTAGTCAGACAATGTACGGTTAGTTAGGACTCTAGCTCCGGGGTCAGAGTATAGTAGCCTGACGCATCTCAGAAAGTACAGGCCAATTCCGAATTTCTCAAGCACTGTAAATGGGTACGTCCATGACACTGAATCAAATGCTTTTTGAGCATCGAGGGATACAGCTACCGCCTAGGCTTCAGGTTTCATCTGGGCCATGATTCCAAACAGTCTCTGGAGATTTAGTGCCGTTGACCTGGTGGGAATGAAGCCGCACTGATCTGGGTGTTACTAACGTGGGCATATTTGGTAGGAGTCTCGTGGCCAGGATTTTAGCAAATATTTTGGTATCGCAATTTATTAGAGATGGGGGTCGGTAGGAGGACATCTCGTTGGGTGGTCGCCTAGGTTTCAAAAGCACTGTTATTATAGCCTCTCTCATTGATGTTGGGAGGGTTCCTAATTCTATAGCTTCCTCCCATACCGACAGTAGCACCAGGGCCAGTTCCTCATTTAGTTCCTTGTACAACTCTACTCCCAATCCGTCTGAGCCTGGTGCTTTTCCGTTTGGTTAACGATTTGATTGCTTCTGTGATCTCCTCAGTCGTTAGGGGTTGGTCGAGCACAAGTTTATATTCTATGGGCAGTGTCGGGATAGTGATATTATTGAGGTACTTTCTTAAATCACTGGCTGATTTCGGATCATTATTAGAGTATAGTTCTGACTAAAAATGGGTGAACTCTCTATTTATCCCCTCTTCACTAGTGGTCACTGTGCCGTCTCCTGCTAATATGCTGGAGATCGGTGTATGCTGTCTCTCGGCCTTCAACAGGTTGGCTAAGGTACGACCGCTCTATTCCCTTCACCGTACCTGTGTGCTCTGAGCGGAGTTGACATATATAGTAGTTCCCTAGTTGCTAGTTTATTGAATTCCAGTTGACTGCTTTTTAATGTCTGAGAGGGTTTTGTCTTCATGGGTAACTGTATACCGCGCTTCTAGGTCTCCCAAACGTTTCTCTACCTCTGCCAGTTCTACCCTGACGGACTTCAACATACCCATAGACTTGGAGATTAGTATCCCTCTCACCCATACCTTAAAGGTTTCCCAAAGGGTTGCGTTCCTATCAACTGATCCCCTGTTGGTATCAAGGAAGTGTTCTACTTCTATATGCAGTGCGTCCGCTACCGCTGGGTCCTTAAGAATGTCTGGTGGCATCCTCCATCTCCTAGTCGGGGGTTTTACATTTTCTAGTTTCATTTCCACTATGATAGTGGAGTGGTCTGACAGGGTGCGGGGAAGTATCTCACAGTTATTGATCTGGTGCATGAGGGATGTGGATACCAGCCAATAATCTATTCTAGACTCAGTGTCGTGCACCGAGGAGTAAAACGAGTATTGTCTCTTATGTGGATGTCGTGATCTCCAGGCATCAACCATTGTCAATTGTAATAGGATTTGTTGTAACATTGCGGCTGTCTTGGAGGGAGTTCGGTGTTTGGTAGTGGAGCGGTCTAGCGTGATGTCCAGGATGGTGTTAAAGTCCCCTCCCCGCAGTATCTGTTCACTCCCCGTGTAGCCTATTTCATGTACCACGTATATGTAAAAACGGAGTCATCCAGGTTTGGGCCATAGGTATTTACTAACACCATCTCCCTCCCTGCAATGCTGCCACATACTATGACATAGCGACCCTGAGTGTCTATTTTGCTTTTACCAAATCGAAAGCCTACGGAGGGGTGAATCAGGGTAAGAACACCTCTTGCCTGTATGGAGTATTCAGTGTAATATCTATGCTGCCCCCAGTTCTTCAAAAATTCTGTGTTTACCTTCCGGAGTGCGTGAGTTTCTTGCAGCATGATCACCTGAGGGTGGTGCCTAGTGACATAGGCTCCCACCTTGCTCAAATTAGTTTGGTTGTTCAATCCTCGAACATTCCATGTAAGAAGTTTTAGCTTCGGCCCCTGAGTCATTGGTCTAGTGTGTGCCATGACTGTGTGTCTTATCCCAATATTTCTTGGAAGCGTGTCATATACAGCGGCGCGACCACACATTTTAACTTGCAGGACCCCTCCAACTGGGTCCCAGAACCTCATCCCCCCCCCAACCCGATTCCCATACAGCTTAACATATCTAGGCCTCATATGGCAATTTGACAATGCTGCCCGATAACTCTCTAAACCTTCCCTTTGGGCATTCCCCTAAACTGATGGAACTTTGCTGAGGGTAGCCTGCTGTGGCCATCCGGTTGACCCTGTCAGGGGCTCACGGCTCGAAACTACAATAAACCTGTGCCCAGGCCGTTCTTTGCAAGTATTCCTTTCTTCCTGTGACGGCGAGTAGATGGTTTGCTTCTGTCAGTCTGCTGGATCTCGCCTCTCCTCTCCCGGCTGTGGTCTAGCGTTTTGATAAATTACCCTGTCCCTGGGAGGCAGCGGGATAGAGGCCTCCACATATGCCATGGCTTCTGTGGGGTATTCGAAGAAGTGGGCTCTACCACCATGTTGGATTCTCATCTTCTCATCTTCGCGGGGAAGATGAGGGCATATGGCACGTTGCACATCCGCAGTTGTTTTTTCACCAATTCGTAGGATCGTCGCTGTGCCTGTATACCAGCCGAGAAATCTGAATTCTATTGTGCTCAAAATGTAAAGTGCCTTTGTCTCTGGACAGTTTGAGTATAGCATACCTGCCCCTGTAATTGAGGAGACGTGCTATTATGGTGCGAGGTGGGGCCCCTGGTGTCGGCGGTGGTGCCAAGTGCGGTGGGCCCTCTCCATGAGGAAGTGCTCCGAAAAAGATTCTGCTCCCAGGATATCTTTCAAAAGGTTTTCCACTTGTCGCTCCATGTCGCCCTTGCCAAAAGATTCCGCAACTCCAACAATCCGGATGTTATTCCTTCGTGATCTTGATTCTAAATCTTCGCACTTACTTTGGGTTTTACGTAGTTCTGTTTTGAGTTGGGCTATGTCGCGGCCATGTTGTTAAAAATTGTGTCTTCGTTCGTGCTTATCCTACTCTCCGCTTCCGTGATACGTGTGCTCTCCTTCTCCACTCGAGCTTTCAGGGATCCAGTCGTTGCCACTATGTCATCCAGTTTGACATTGACCGTCATGAATACGTTCTGGACCAGTGTTGCTAGGCGCTCTAAGGGATCTTATTCCTGTCTGTCAGGCGCCTGCGGCACCCCATCGGTCGCCCTATGTGGTTGGGAGCTGGCGAAGGAGTCCATTGGGCTTGTATTTTTCCCTCCTGTGCCCTTCCTCTTGGTGCAGCCCATGTGTTGTGGTATATGGCTTGAGAGTGGACTGTGTTCTCCCAGGTATTAAAGTCAACCGTGAAATTGTTCAGTGGAAAGAGCGAAAAGTATGGAAGCGCTTTCTCTTTTGCACCTTCTACCCACACAGGATGTTTTCCCACTTATTTTGTTCCTTCTATGGAGCCGTAATCTTTACCAGGTGGACCCCAAAAGTCTGATCAGAATGTTTTTTCTTAATGTGGTTCTCAGCGGGGTGCCCCTCCGTACCGCCGCACCACTCCGGCATGAATGGAGTTTAGCCCAGTGGGGGCTGCCCAGCACTGCCCCCTGTATTTCAGGATATCCTTAGGGCACCGGTAGCCATGCCACACCAGGGGTTTATTATTATCCAATCGATGTTTCCCACCATATGTTGGGGGGGTGCAGGCCCCCGTGCCTCCTCAGAAGTGCCAGTACTGGCCCATGGTGTCCACTCAGGGGCACTCCTAGTGATCCCCACCACGCTCCATGTGTTGTATACCCAGGGCCTTATGTTTATCCAGTCGTTGTTTTCGCCTGAATGCGGGGGGTGCAGCGTTTTGGGCCTCCTCAGGAGTGTCGGTACTGGCTTATGGTGTTCATTAAGGAGCTTTCCCCGTGATCCCCACCACGTTGGGTGTAGTTTCCACCCTGGTGGTTATTGTTGTGGGTGGGTTCCCTCCCCACCTCGCTCCACTTACTTGGTGTGAGGGACGGGAGTTCGCCCCCCTCGCATGTCTCCACTCCGCTCCAATGTGCCTCTGGCAGTGTGCCTTCGTGTGGGGAAGTAGGGGCCAGCTCCCCAGCGGCCGCTGCGGCGTCACTCGTCGCACGCCAGCGAGAGCGGTGTACAGCTCCTCCGGAGGCGCAGCCAGCTTCCCGCTTCTCTCCGCCTCCGCCCACTAAGCTTTGGTTGTTTGTGGTGTCCTCAGGCGGCAGCACAACGCACCAGGCTGGGGGCGACCGCACTTCGTTCTTCTTCCCCGGCCCTGCGGTATGGCAGCCACCGCGGCGCCCCTCCCCCAATGCGGCCCGTTCTTTCCCTCCGCACCTCCGCCACACAGTGAATGTCCTGTGGAGCCGATGGGTGGCTACGCCAATGCCTCGGCTGCCAAAGCGCTTCAGGCAGGATAGCACAGCAATCTCATCGCATATGTGCGCAGTTTTTCCAGGTTCTGTCCAGGAGGCCCTCCGCCACAGAAATCTTCCTTTTTTTTTAGCATCTGGAACGGCGTTGGGAGGATTTATTTAAAGCAGGACTTTCGTTCGAGCCGGAGATCGCCTTTCAGGCAGCCAGAGTCGATGCGCGCAACAGCGCCCCCGTTCTACATCATTTCTAACAGCTATGATTAGCCCCCTGAAGGGCATCCCAAATTTGCCGTTATGGCTGGCTGAAGCCACATTTGAACTCCATTCCTAGTTGGAATTGTCATCAGCCAAACCTTCTGGAGGAGCAAAATGGGAGGGTGTTATTGAAAAACTGTCAGAGGATTTCATTGCTCATTAGATGCTTATGGCCTCTTGAGTTCCAAGGCAAGCAGCTATGAAACTCTTCTACCCTAAAGCTGCCGTTTTTAAATTCCTCAGTTGGTTAATTGATTCTTTCAGCGGGAGGGCTAGCCATCGCCAGTAACCAATTCCTGGCGAATTAGCATCACTGAGCCATCTTTCATCCTTTTCTCCCCCTCGCTATTGCTGTTTGACCTTTATAGCTCACATCTTGAGATATTTAGCCCCCCTGCTAGTGCTTTTCTTCTCTTTCCACAATCTCCCCTCTACACTGGAAGCGGGCTTCGAATCTCTCCTCCTCCACTGGAAGCGGGCCAATCTCTCCTCCTCCACTGGAAGCAGGATTCGAATCTCTCCTCCTCCACTGGAAGCGGGCTTCGAATCTCTCCCCCTCCACTGGAAGCGGGCCAATCTCCCCTCCTCCACTGGAAGCGGGCTTCGAATCTCTTCTCCTCCACTGGAAGCGGGCTTCGAATCTCTTCTCCTCCACTGGAAGCGGGCTTCGAATCTCTTCTCCTCCACTGGAAGCGGGCTTCGAATCTCTCCTCCTCCTCCTCCACTGGAAGCGGGCTTCGAATCTCTCCTCCTCCTCCACTGGAAGCGGGCCAATCATCTCCCCTCCTCCACTGGAAGCGGGCCAATCTTCTCCCCTCCTCCACTGGAAGCGGGCCAATCTCTCCTCCTCCACTGGAAGCGGGCTTCAAATCTCTTTTCCTCCAATGCATTTTGTAATTGGCCTTCAATTTTTCTATTTTATGTTGCTGGTTTTGTGTAACCGTTAACAAGGACAGTACAGTAGCTAACAATACAGTATTGAGGCTGGGGGAGTGGGTGGGGGGAGGTTGAAGCTTTTATACTCTTGGGTTAGCAATAAGCCTCATGGTTTGGTAGCCAAGGGCATCTGTGCACTCATTTGATAGTTGGAGGTTGCCCTTTCGTAGATCTGAGTGCACAGTTTCTCAGCCTCATGACAACTGCAGACATTTATGCTTTCCTCCATTTTTTTTTTCCCCCATCTGTTGTCCTGTACTAATTCAGAGTTGGGGCGCCATGCCCATACTCTGTGAAGCCCTGCGCTCCCCTCTTTCGAGGCACCCGTTATTTGAGGTCAGGTGTCCTCTGCCCTTTTGCCTGTAGAGAAGCTGTGGATTTCGATGTTTTCAAGGGGCAATTTCTGTCTACTTGTTGCGCAATGTGAGTTTGATTGTTACAGTACGTTGTATAGATATTGGCTGTTTTTGCATAGTAGCGGTCAGGGTACACGTTCATTGTGAGGGTCAGCTCCCGTACCCAGCGTGATCATTTCATCTTGGAGGTGGTCTCCTCTGCCTGAAGCGACTTCACAGGGGTGGTGAAATATTGTGTTGCGTGCGAGGCAAGGTGCGCATTGTTTTTAAGATGGACTCGAATACTGTTCTTACTGATAAAACACATGTCCCTGCTCACTAATACCACTCAAAGCCAGTCCACTGCATTGCTTCTTTGATCAGGTACTTTCTGGGGTATAGTACATGCATGAAAAGCCTATTGATCAGATGGGACAGTAAGGAGTATAGCTAATTTTTCCTCGCTTGGCTTTGAAGACGGCCGGCATGCCTCTCCCAGGCATTTAGCCAACCCATACAATGTAAAACCTTTTTTAGCTACGGTGCATTGTGGTACAGCATAAGGCAGTTCTACCATAAACACCACAAATGCAGGTTTTCCTCTTTTTGTGCCGTAGATATGCTTTGCCCTTCTATGTTCTAGTATTAGAATCCCTGCCAGTTGCATGTACCCCTCTTGTAACCTGCACAGCCAGCTTTCGGAGATACTACACAAAATACCCAGACTCGCCGATAGTGGAAAAGGTCGCTTTAATGTGACGGCTTACAAACTATGGTAGCCTGGCCTCTCGGCCTTACAGACTAAATCAAACTTTAAACATGTGGATATACCCATTTTCGACCCCCCCCAATTCCCTCCCTTCAAATATTCCTTCCCCCTTCAACTCCCCAACATCTTTCCAAACCCTATCCATGACCTCTCAACGAGCCACCGCCCGCCTTTCTTCTCGACCTCTTCCCCTCTCTTGTAACCCTGGGCTAGCCTGTCTGGCCAAACAGTACTACCCACCCTGCTTACCGGGATAATAATCCTTCGGCTTCAACCATCATTTTACTGACCGTGTCCCCGGCACTCAGACCCAGAGGTGTTCTTTCTGCCCCAACCCCCATATTCTCTCACTATTTACTCATTTGTTTAATTATTCCCTATCACTCTCTTTGTTTTTTTTAAAACACTCCCCACCCAACCCTGACCTCACCATGCTCCTCCCTGATCCATTCCATCGTAACCCGTTGCTCTCGGCCAGAACCTGTGAACTTTTTTCCCTATTTTATATCTTGTTACATACCCGAACTGAAACAAGACCGTTCTTTCACTCCCCACTCCCCCCAGCTACCCTTCCCTTCATAATCTTTAACCCACCACTTCAAGCATCCATCGGCTTTAGTGATCTAAAATAATAAACATGTCAAAATAAAAAAAGTATCCATCAATGCCAAATAAAACATTCCTATGTCCCTTCTTTCTATCAATTGATGGCGTCCCTACCCAACCCATCCTTGAAGGCCACCCCCTTACTGTCAAAAAACCCTGTTACCTTCTTACCTGACCACTGACCTCTGCCCGCCCTGGACACCCGATCTATATACGCAACCAGAACAGACATCGTGCCCCTTCGTCCCCGCAAACAAAATGTCCCTAAGGAAACAAACCGTAACCCAAACTACACCTACTGTATACTGAACATTAATACCCCCACACTGCTAGACACCTTCCATCACGCAACCGCTCCCTTATTCGCTTCTCCAGGGCACCTCCCTCCGCCCCATCTGTGAAGGAAAAAACACATTAAGAACCACACGCATATTAACCCGCCCCACCACGGCACTCTGCTACTCCTCCTCTTCTGCAGCTACCCCTCTTTCTTATAATTCTCTCAGTCCCTCTTGCCCCCAATCCTTCCCATTGCGTAAATCCCTGCTCACCAAGTCCCCCCTGCGCACCGCCCCGGTAATGTAACTCCACAAAATGCCCCCAAACTTTCCCAGTGCCGCTCATGCTCCCAAAAACCCCACCCCACACAACATTTCACCTGTGTCACTTTCTTCCACGCCTTAAATGATAAACTGGCACCTAGACATTACGTTGTTGCCCATTTTGTTGCGTCATAACTGCTCCTCCATATCCCCCTTTGTTTTGCCAACATTGACTTCACTGTCTCAAACATCCCCACTAAACAATCGTAAATCTGACCCAACACCCCCTGTGATGAACAACCCGCCTGGACCCTGCGCCCCTTACCTCATTCACCACATTTCCCCCTACATCACCCCCCTTTCCTGCTTATCCCCCCATAACATAATTACATTTTGGCCCATCTAATCCACTTGGCCCCTCCATAAACTCTTCCTTGGAGTCATAAAAGAAAACCCAAATGTGCCCCCCCCGAGCTGGCAACTTGGACACCTTCTTACCACCTGAGCATGCCACTCTTTGCCTAATCCCTTTCCTTCCCCTAATCCCCCCCTACATGTCCTCCTGTTCTGGGATTCCCCTTGTTCATTTGCTCCCGATTCCTTGGGACATGCTGCCCACCAGATCTCTGCTGTTGCTAACACATATTCCTACCGAACCCTAGTCCCCCTCGATGCTCCCGATACATATTTCCAGTCCTAGACCAATGAGAGCCCTGCAACGCAATGTGGTGACAAGGTAATAAGCATTAATGAAGATATTCCCCCTACGGATACCCTACCAACAGGATGCTCCCCACCCCCAATGACCTACACAATGTTGCTGTGGCCAACCTCTGTACTTTGCCAATTCATCAATTCAACCATAACCTGTCTCCACTCTTCTGCCTCGCCAATGCACTTGAATTCCTTTTATCCCCATACTTTTCCAGCTGAATTTCTTTGGGGCTTGCACATTCAACAGCATCTCAGGGCCATCTAACACCCAACGTGCTCCTTCATGGGTGCTCCCCTGCTCTCCATCCAACACCCCGTCAATACCAAATGTTCCCCTGCTCTTTGCTATGCACCCCTCATTAGTGCTCCCACGCTGCACCAAGAGCCGTACTGAGACCTCTGTCCATGCAGTTTAATTCCCGGTGCACTCCTTATGCAGTAACTCCACCTCCATCCTCCTTTGCCAATGTGCCCCCGTCCCCACCAGCCTGTTACCCCCACTGCACCAGGGGCCATACCTGCACCCTCTGTCCATGCAGTTTAATTCCCTCTGCACACAGTACGCAACTCTACGTCCCTCATCCTCTGCCAATGCACCCCCATGGTCAATGCTTCAGACGATCACTATTCTCGCACTGCACCAGATGCCGTCCGCACACCCTTTGTCCATGCAGTTCAAACCGCATGCCCTGCTACTTCACGAAGCACCACCGCATCCCACATCCACCCAGGATGTCACTCTGTTTCCACCCCTTCACCAGAGTGCACAACTTCTGTAATATCCCCCTCTGCACCCAACTACACTTCCCTCACTAAAGATCCTGAAACCCTTTCCCTTTTTTTTCCCCTTTTTTGTTTTGTTTTTTGTAGCCAGCACTTTGTACCTTCATTAGTGTCGAGAAATGTACAACTCAACGAGTACTGCGTCATCGACAATTGTCACTGCAGTGCCCCCACACCTAATTCTGCCCTTGACCCCCAAGCCCTGACATGCAGGGCCCCAACATTTTATTTTTTATTTATTCCAATTCCCTCACCATACCAAAAACTCTCCTTCACAACCTAGCACCTTCCTCCTGTCCCCTCTCCTACCCTCATGACGGCACTGAATGCTCTTCTGCCCACCTCTTCCGTTGTCTCCACTATGCCCGCCCTTTGGTACTCCTCTACAATGCTCCTCTCCTCCCATTCCCCTGACCTTCATCCTAGTAATCATTACCCAGTTAAATGGCGTTCTTTGCACCCCTCGAAATCAGAGTTCCCCATTAATATAAACTGCTTTGTTGGCCTGTGCTTGGCCATCTTAACTGTCACCCACCCAACATTTCAATTAAGCAACCAAACCTCCCAATATACATGACAAAAAACATATTACTTTGTTGCGGTTCAACCCGAACCGACTGTTCTGCTATATTTCTCCTTACGATTTTGTTTCATGGGTTTGTAAACCACATTGTGATTGTGTTCATAATTGATTCTCTTTACCCTTTGACCGCATGCCTCTATTTATGACATTCTGATTTTTTTCCTGATAATCGATTGGTTAATTATGAATGAACAGCTAGAGTTTGCCCTAATGAAGGACCGTTCAGTTGGAAATGCATTGGCCGTCTTGGCATCGGCTTATTGTTATCCCCTATTAAATTGATGACCTTGCATCTTTTAAGAATTGTGGGAAATCTTGCATTACCAGCTTGTCACACAGTCATTTAACCTATGCACTGAGCCTAGGCCCCACTTTCTATTGACTATAACTCCTGTCAGGTCTACCCAGCATAGTAAATGGGGGGTGGGGGGGATGAGGATAATAGAACTTGTAGTCTCAAGAATCTGGAGCACACCGGTTGCAGACTTCTCTTGGTATCTCTATGCCAGTATAGCACTGTACTCCGGATACCTGGTGACAAGATAATTTTCAATAGCCTGCCTGCAAGCCACACATTGAGATGAGCAATTATCTAGTTTTGCATACGAGCTCAGACAGAGTGTAGAATCACCATAGCCAGCGGGTGCCCTAATTGGACCCCGGTCTGTTTCCTGAAGACTTGCGCGCTCAGATAGGATGGCTAGAATGAATGGGCAAATAAAACAATTTTGGCCAAGGGGTAGAGCGTGATGGATAGGTAGACCAAGGGGCTCTATTATTATTTTTATTTTTTTATTTCATGTGTAGAGCGCACAGCAGCCCAAGTGCATTGCAGCGCTGTTACACCTACATAGGTTACAGTGAAATGTTGAATATGATTATACATAGGTTAGGATGTGCAATCAGAGGCGGTATAGGTAAGTGACATTACAGGTGCAAGGTAAGGCTCAAGTGTGGATGTGGTTTAGTTGAACAGTCAGGTTTTTAGAGCTTTGCGGAATGCCCAGCAGTAGGATGGCTCTGCTCTCGGGGGTAGGTGGCCAGAACCTCGGAACCTCAGGATCCAGTCGAGGAGGGATTTGGAAGCCACGGCCAGCGTAGAATCCTGAGGCGCCAGAGGAGAAACGGAGCACATGTAAAATGGCTGAATAAAGCATGCCCGGCCATTTTACTTTCCCACCTTATCAACTGGTCTTGGCCCTTTATGTGCTGGGAGGAAGGGGTGTTGGGATACTGGTGTGGGGGGAGGGGGTGTGAAGCACCTGTCGGGACGAACATCGAGAAGGGCCTGGGATGGGGGGTGAATGTGTTGCTGGAGGGCACAAGTGTGGGCTGTCAGCGCTAGGTCTTGTATACATCGTTTCTGAATTGAGCCGCTGGTAGGTTCAGGGAAGCGAGAAAGAAATGCAGTAGTAGGAAATGGGAGCGAAACCATGCAAGACAGAGGGGTAACGGGAAAAAAGAGGAGGGCACAAGATGCCATTGGCAAACAGGGGAGGAAGGGGGGCTTCCACCTCTACTAATGACGCAATAATGGACTCGTTCACAGAGGCCAAGAAGCACAGCTGCTAGACGTGACCTGGCACTGGGCCATCTACTCCAAGGAGCTCAGCTGCCAGCTGTTGGGCACAGACCTCAGTGGCTTGGGGATTTCTGCTCTATTTACAGCTGCCCCGCCCACAAAAGTACACAATGGAAAAATCATTTGAGTGCAGCAAATCACGTGTGTGTAGATATAAAGGCGGCCCCAAGCCAGGAGCAACCAGCACATTAGGCATTAGGGCATGAACCAGAGAACTATGCTTACAAAGTCCACACAAACCTATGGCACCTCAAGACCAGCATTATGAGCCAAGTCCACGATACTATTCCAACCCAGAACAACCTCAAAAAAGAAACCCTAAAACCACCCAAGGTGCCAAACGGCCGACACATTACAAATCGAGTCAAAAGCACAGAAGAGCACCAAAACCACATTACCATCTCCAAACCAGAACATGGAACATACGCTATGAAATGGCGGCTAACCAACGGAGCACGTGCCACCGAGATCTGGTTTCCAGTCCTTTATTGTGGCCAGACTAGGGGTTAGGCTACGCATTCAGGAAATGTGGGCGGGGGGTGTGGAGCGGGAGTGGGGCGGGTTCCTGGTAAATGTTTTCAGGAATGGGGAGAGGAGGTAACTATCGTGGGTACAGGCCCCCTCCTACCATTCAGCTTCCTCCCGTTTTGTTGGTCCCTGACACATTCCAGGACTACGCGTTTCTGTTGGCGCAAACTCCTCCAGAACTTAAAGGGATGTTTCTCCCTCAGAGCCATGTATAATAAAGTTGTAGGAGAAGGTTACATAATATTAGATGGGGGGGGGGTAGCCATCTGCCTATGGATTGCAGCAATAACCTTAGCCTCATTGCTGTCAGTCTCAGCAGCACAGCACTCTGTAGGCTCCTGCCCACAGCCACGTTCTCAGTCTTCGAAATCCCAGCTTGCAATGTATAAGGAAATCCTGCCCAGCTCACCCTTGAGGGATATGGTGCCCAACACGCTTCTTTGCTGTCAGTCTCAGGAATACAACGCTAGGCTCCTGCCCACAGCCACGTTCTCAGTGTTCTAAATCCCAGCTCGCAATGTCCTTCCAAGGAAATCCTGCCCAGCTCACCCTTGAGGGATATGGTGCCCAGCTCAGCTTCAGGGACAAAGGGCCCAGATGACCCTTCGGGGATAAATGGGGCAGCTCACGTGGTGGCAGTCCTAGGTTTCAGTTTCTCTTAGACATTGGAGCATCTCAGGCCTCTTAGCTTCTTAAGGCCCAATCTTTTTGTCAAGCTGCAGAGTCGTCTCAATGTCCAGGTCCACTCTCTGCTCCTGCTGCTGAGGGTCCTCGCTGGTGGTTTTCTCCTCCTGGTGTCCCACTGTGTTCTGCATGGCTGCTTGCCTTAGTCTCCAAGTATTGCTTGGTATCTTGTGCAGTTTGTTCAGAGTCTCCTAATAGGCTTCTCTACCTATCTGCGCCATTTAGTTAAACCTGTCGCATGTCTGTCTGCAGGCCGCCAAGGATTTCAAATCCATTGCATCCATCTTGAGATAAGTAGGAGGTCCAGCCTAATGGCAGCCATCTCTTTCACCGCGCTCTAGTACGTTTCCAAACCTGCACGCATTGTCAACATGCCCCGATCACGTGACACATCCAGGCGCCCAGATTTCAAGGTGCAATGTCAGCAGTTCCAATTCCAGCTAGCTCATGCCGTGCTGGCTCATTTACTAAAGCATCGCAAGTTCCAGAACTGAGGCTCTATAGAAAATCACAACCTACGTGCGTTAACTTTAGCAATACCAATAAACAGCAGTCTTCATAGTCTCTACGTGAGGTGTTCAAGCTGAAAAAGAACATGTTGCAAAAGATGATGGAAGCATATGGATCCGAAATGAAAACAAAACATTTTAAATATGCTACCAGACAACATAAGCATCCCTAAATCTGATTCAGAGTAACTCAATATAAACGTACCCAGAACAGTAACCACAGCACAAGTTAGCAAGCTCACCATAATCAAGTCAGCGGACACTAAAGCACTCTTACATGTTTGCCTCGTAATGTTGGAGGGGTTGCATAACCTGTATGGGGCTCGCTACTGGACCTGTAATCATCTTTCCTAGATGCAGGAAGAGGTCGGACTCTGTTATTCATTATGCAACGGGTATTGTTCTTAAAACCTAGGCAGTGCTTTAAGTGGGCCCGGGCCTCCAAAAAGTTAGGCTGAACCAGGGCCTTGCTGCCCCCCCCCCCCTCCCTTCCCACCACTTCACGGCAGGTCATTGTCCCGCCATGGCCGCAGCCGCGACGGGAGATGAGCCCGCCGTCAGGCAGCTGTGACTGACAGAAGTGCAGGGCAGTCACAGCTTCGCTCAAACTAGCTTGCACAAAGCTGCAGGTGGCTGGCACTTGTTAGCCACAACTCAGGAAACACACCCCACCATTAACACCCCTTTGTCTCCACTCCCTGTTGTGCCTTTTACAGCGTAAGCTGAGAGTAAGAATTAATTTCAGCCATGCACTGTAACAGGCACAACAGGAATGGAGACAAAAGGGTGTCAATGGTTGACCCATTAACCCCATGGCTGAGACATTAGCGTCTGAAAGCCTTCACTTCAGGGGGAAAGGCCGCAACCTCCCAGCCATCACTTCTTTCCTTTTGCAAATGACCATTTGCTATTCATGTGTTATTTGCAAAAGGTAGATGTGCTGAAAGGTCAAATCTTTATTACCGGATTTATTACTTTTAAAAGCTCTAGTCCAGAATTCAAAGGGTTGGCTCTTAGTACTATACTAAAATGACCCCTGTTTTCTTTGAAGTGCTGTCCTGGTTGCCTCCCCAATCTCCTGCTAGCAAGGGAGCACGCCATAATAAATCGTGAAGGTGAACTCCTGAAGAGCGTTTTATTTAGCGGGTTGGTTGGGGGGGTGGGTCCGATTTTGTATTAAGTGATTTTATATTATCAGATTTTTATTTGATGTTTTTGTACTTCGAATGTTTGGTATGCAGTGATAGAATCGCAGCAAAAATGTCGCCTGAACAGAAAATTGCGGCAAAAATGCTGTGGTTTGACCCGTTAAAGGTGTACCCCATTACACATGGTGTATTGGGTCCGGGGATTGCAGGGGTGTCCCGCGTATCCTTTACATGGATTGCGGCGGCAAAACCACAGCCTTTTTGCAGCGATATTTTGTGTTCACTGCCATTTTTGCCACATATTTTAACACATGGAACCGAATGTTTTAGTCCTTGAAGCCACATGTCTGCACTCTTATCTTATCTGTGCACTCTGCACTATCTCAAGTAATGGGTATAAATATTGAGTCAAATATTTCTCCTGGGAACATGTAACTCGCAGGTCCCAACTGAAGCACATAACCAAATTGTGTGACGCTTGGGCGATTTAATTTTGCGGAGCCTTTTCAGACACGTGTGAACTCCTAAAAGTAAGTCACCAAAGTGTGCTGTTAAGAAAAGCCTCGTTCAGTTTACTATAGAGTATCACTGACAAACATCATGGATGGTGAAAAAGCTTTGTTTTGGTATGTATTCACCAAAAAAAGCAATATTGTTTCCAAATGTGTTACGTTGGGTGTCTTGGTTATGGCTGCTGTTTCTCGTAGTCCAAAATGGTTTCCGTACATTTAAACAGATAATAGCACGTGTGTTTTGTCTTTAGTGGTGAACGGACTCTAGTAGAATAGTTCAAGATTTTGACGCATACACAAACTTATATTTGAGAACAGGTTTATGCTGCTTTGCACTTAAGAGGCACGATTCAGTTGAGGGGCAGATGAAATTGGACCTCATATTTTGCGTACTAGACGAATTACCAGTTGTGCATTTACTGTGAAAGTAGTGTGTACTGGTGTAAATGCAGTATGGATGCAAAAGCAGTAGAACTCTAATTTTCGAATAACTGAAGCAATGTGCAGCAACGCTGGGAAGATAATCCATTAAATGCATGCTAACAGTAAAACTAGCCCGAGTATGCAATTGGGAATATGAATGTATTTCTGATGTTTGTCAATCTGCTCAGAATCACATGCTGTGAATAGTCCGAAATTCAGTGGTAACCACGGAGTATTGCATCTTTGTCTTTCAAGAATCAAAAGGGGACGTCGACATGGGCGTGCCTGTAACACTATCCCTACGTGACATGTAGTGTACCCAAGATCCCTCACGCGTCGAGGTCCCTCAGATTGTTTTTTTCCACCCAGATAACTAGTCGCCCCTATGCGGAGTTCGTAAAGAACATTGCTATTGTCCTACGACCTTCGGTCGAGTTATTCTATAAATACATTTAATACTACCCCTTCCGTCCCTTGTCTCGATGGCTGTTACCAGTTTCGCCGAAGACCTGAGAATTTCGACGGAGGGTGGTCCTGTCGGCGTCGCCGACCACGTGGCCGGGCCTTCTGCCAGCCTATACAGTAGGGAGAGTGGGGTTGGGTGGACATTTCTTTTTGAAACTGAAAATTCCTTTCCCTTTCTTCCCTCTTTCCCTGTCGGTCTTAGTCGCTCTGTGTAACCTCAGCTACGGAGAGGACTCCATTTAGATTTTGCTCTATTTGAAAGAGCAAATTCCCATGGAAGGATAAGCACAGACCGTGTAAACGGTGCTTGCCGCTCGATCATAAAGAGGAAGGATGTGCAGCCTGTAAGCTACTCTGCCTCAAGACCTTAAAAGAGCATACAGTAAAACGGTGGGCGGCCTACAGTATGTCCAAGGCCAGTACTTCTCCCACTGCTGCTACCACCAAATGTGACGATGGTGAGAGTGACTATCAGGCCTCCTAACCGGAGGTTGTTGACCTTTTGACGGAACGCTTGCGTTCCGCATCGTCTATCCCCGGCCCAGACAAGCACGGCGTAAACTCTGCTATGGGGAAGTCACACCCCGGTGACAAAGACAGACATGTGCATGACACTAAGCACACAACCCCTAGCCTTTCTTCGACAAAAAGACTTCGGCGCCAACGGGTGCACTGGTAACTCCGGCAGCCCTCCCCGCAGCCGTGCCGGACGACTGGTCAATCCAAAACAAAGGGCGCTACCCCCAAAAAACACACTTCCGTCAACACGCATCATTTGAAAGCGTACAGCGATGAGAAACAGGGGGGCACAAGACAAGGCACCGCCGAAGGTTACGGCACTGCCCGGAAAGGTGGCCGACAAGGCCAGGGCCCTGATTCTGCCAAAACAGACTCCCGTACAATCGTCAGATGTACCTACGCGCCTCCTGACTGGTGAGGACGTCGAAGTCGGTCTGGCAAGAATTGCGGCCGCCGAGTCACATAGACGCCAGGCTAGGGACTCTCCGAAAGTCTCCGAAAGACCCAAAGATCCGCGAGATCTAAAGAAAGCGTTCAGAAGCTGAATGAAGGGCAGAAGGATATCCCACCTTCATCGATTCCGCCAGAAGACTTCTCTGAGGGAGAAGGACTTTCTTCGACGCTAAGGCACAGAGCTCTACGTTTTTCGACGGAAGAGTGCCAGGGACACTTTGTCAACTGAAGACTACCAGAGAGAGACTTTTCCACCCATAGACCGTTCTAAATCAGTCTGGACTAGGGAAAAGTTTGAGGACTGCATGGATAGGCTAGACAAATTATTTTCACGTTCAGAACAACCTATACCAAGGAGGCCAGGGGAAGAAAGCCCTGCTAACCCCAGAGCCAAATTCCCAAGGCTTTTTGACCCCTATTTAGAAGAGGACATATATAATTATGACCTTACTGAGGAGGACATTCCACCAGTTAAGGTACAGGATAATCCTTTTTATAACGAAGAGGACCATGAGCCCATTGAAGATGAGCCCATTGAGGGCTGGGGGAGGACCCAGATATGGGTGACCCTCAACCATGGCAATCCCCAGAGCCACAACACCCATACCCAGATATTCTGGCTCTGGACTCTCCTCAGAAGACCCCTACAAGCAATCCCTCTCCTATTGATGATCAACTAACATTTAATGTAAAGTTATGTAAAGCAGCTGATCATTTTAAAATTGCCACGGAAGAGACAACACCTGAAGCCGACTTCGTTGAGGATATACTCAAAGAGAAGCCCCCAACCAGCTAAGCCATCCCCCTACTCAATTTGATTAAAAGACGCATTGCTCCATCTTTGTCTACACCTGCTCTTATGAGAGGTGTAAACCCAAGAATTGAAAAATTCTTCTGCCCTTCTCCGTCAGGCCCTCTGTGCATTAGGTCATTCTACCCCAGAGTCTTTGGTAGTAACTACCACAAGGAAAAGAGCAGGGGTCCCTTTATCAACAGGCGAGGCTCCCCCAGACAAGGAAGGGAAAAGACTTTATGCCCTGAGTAAGAGGGTCACCACAGTGGCAGCGTACTCCTCAAGTATCGCCAATAACACCACTCTATTGGGCAGTTACGCAGATGCGCAGTGGGCTTTAATACAAGAAGGCCTAGAAAAAGCTCCAGAACCTCTAAGGACCCGCCTGCTTACCACCTTCTCTGAAGGTAGGCAAGTTAACCAAAGTATTTTAAAGAACACTTTGGATTCTGCCGAAACAGCCAGCTGAGCCCTCGCTCAAGGCATTCTCCGAAACTCAGGGTTTAAACCTGAGACACAAGCGCCTCTTATGAACAAACCTGTGGAGGAATCAAACTTGTTTGGAAAGGCGGTCGATGAGGCCTTAAGAGACTGCTAAAAAAGAACATGAAACCCTAAAGAGTTTGGACCAAATCACTCAGACCTTCCACAAGGCGAGGATTTGGAAATGGAAGGTTTTTTCGTGGCCAACGCTCCACTCATCACCAATACCCTTCAGGAAACATCTGGAACTCTCCACAGGGAACCAATACTTAATACCCCGTAGCCCCAAAGGGGACAGCGGTGTGGTAAGGAAAGAGGCAGGAACCCGACCCTCAGAGGTTCTCCTGCCTCAGGCTCCAAATGACTCTAAGATTCGGGTCCCCTCCCATGACTCTCCGGTCGGGGGCCGGTTGACATCATTCCTGAAAGCATGGGAGGGAATAACCACAGACCAGTGGGTGCTAAAGACCATAGCCCACGGTACTGTGTAGAGTTCAACCAATCCCCAAAATCAAACCTCCACGTCAACGAAGACTAACACCAGAACATCTTGGCATACTTTTTCAAGAAGTCGAGATACTGGAACAAAAAGGAGCCATAGAAATCATACCTCTATCGCAGGTAAAAGAAGGTATTTATTCAGTGTACCAAAAAGGATCTGACCATGCGTCCTGTACTAGATCTGCACCCAGCGAACAAGTTTGTAAAACCACAAACATTTTGCATGGTCACCTTGCAGGAAGGAAGTAATTCCTCTGCTCTCAAAGGGGGATTACATGACAACTCTGGATATGAAAGATGCATACTTTCATATTTCGATGTTGCCAGCGCACAGACAGTACCTCAGGTTTATGATAGAAAACCAACATTATCAGTTCAAGGTACTACCCTTCGGCATAGCATCTGCATCAAGGGTATTTACAAAGGTACTAGCAGTAGCGGCAGCACACCTGCACAGGCAATCTATTCCAGTTTATCCTTACCTCGACGACTGGCTCATAACAGGGGACTCTTACGTAACGTGTCTGTCAAACACCCAAAAGACGATAGATCTTTTATTCAGTCTGGAATTCTCGATCAACGAGAAAAAATCCAGCTTAAACCCCAGTCAAGTCAAACAATTCCTAGGGGCTCTAATTCGAACAAAGGACGGCCTCGTCTTCCCCTCCAACGGGAGGGTTCAAAACATGTTATTTCAAATCCCTCACTATGTAGCCAGTCGAGAGGTAACAGTACGCAAGACTATGCGTCTGCTAGGAATGATAGCATCATGTATCTACTTGGTTCCTCACGGGCGGCTGCGCATGCACCCTATGCAAGAGTGGCTAAGCAACCAGTGGAGTCAGGCCAACGGACAATGGGACGATTTAGTAGTGGTCTCGCCGGCCCTAATTCTCTCGCTGTGGTGGTGGTCAAGGGAAAACCTCTTGAAGGGGAAATCCTTCACCACCCCCGCAGTGGAAGCCTCTCTAACTACGGATGCCTCCCTTACAGGGTGGGGAGCCCATCTACTCCAGCAGACAGGAAGCAGAGTTTGGTCGCCAGACATAGCGTCCAACCACATAAACTGCTGGAACTGCTGGCAGTGTTCAAAGAACTGAAAGCGTTCAAAACACAACTACAGGGAAAGACTATCCTAATCCTCACAAACAGCACCACGGCCATGTACTATCTGAACAAACAGGGAGGCACTCATTCTCCAGGTCTGTCCAAACTGTCTCAGAACATTTAGAAGTGGGCTCTCAAGCGCAACATGTTGCAGACGTACTCAGCAGAGACTTTCCGTTGCCCAGGCGAAAGGCGATTACACAGAGACATCATCACCAACGTTTTCGCACAATGGGGTTTTCCAGAGATGGATCTGTTCGCCACCCTGGAAAACGCCCAATGCCAAGATTACGCCTCCAGGTACCCCCAGAACCGATCCAAGGGGAACGGACTCTGGATAACATGGTCAGGGAAATTTGTCTACGCTTCCACCCCCCCCCCCCCTCCGACTCCCCTTCTCAACAAGATTGTGCACAAGATGCACCAGGAACCAGTCACGATGATATTTGTGGCCCCTATGTGGGCCTGCCAACCCTGGTTCACTCATCTGATGGAGATGTCCCTATCTCCTCCAGTTAAATTGCCTTGTCCGTACAACATGCTCTCTCAAGACCGAGGGAAGACGCTTCATCCATGCCCGCAGACACTGAACTTAGCGGCCTGGCTCCTGAGGTCATAGAATTCGGACACATTCAGATCCCTCAAAGAGGTATGGACATCCTCAGGGAGGCAAGGAAACCTAACACTAGATATTGCTATTCTAGTAAATGGAAACGGTTTGTCATTTGGTGTAACTCAAAGAGCATCAACCCAATCGACTGCTCTCCTATTCACATTGTCCTATACCCAACTCACTTAATTGATTCAGGCCTAGTCTTCAACACCAATAAAGGCGCCCCTAGCGGCACTTTCAGCATATACAACATCACAACAGAAGGTGTCATGGTGGAAGATTCCAATGATTAAGGCCTTCATGGAAGGAGTAAAAAGAATTCACCCTCCCGTTTCTAACCTGGCTCCCGGATGGGACCTAAATATGGTGTTAACTAGGCTTATGAGAGCTCCTTTTGAGCCCATGCACAAAGAAAGTCTTAAGAACCTCACCCTCCAGACTGCTTTTCTAATAGCAATCACCTCCATTAGAAGAGTAAGTGAACTGCAGGCACTCTCTATTTTAGATCCTTTTGTAACAGTTCACAAAGACAAGGTGGTTTTGCGCACTCACCCTAGATTTGCGCCTAAATTTATTTCCAAGTTCCATGTGAACCGGTCAATAGGGGGAAAGAACCCTGCACACACTGGATGTACGCAGAGCTGTCATGTTCTATATGGAAAGAACTCGTCCACTAAGAAAGACTAATACGTTTTTCGTGTCTGTGGCCACCGGAAAAGGAGATGCAGTCTCCAAATCCGCTATTTCTAGATGGATTGTCAATTGCATTACACTCTGCTACTATCTTGCTAAGAGAGAACTGCCCTTCAAGCCTAGAGCACATTCCACTCGGGGCACTGGGGCATCCATAGCATTCATTGCAAATGTTCCCCTTGAGTCCATTTGCAAAGCAGCAACCTGGAGTTCTGTACACACCTTTACAAAACACTATTGCCTAGACACTCATTCTAGGTCTGATTTTCAGCTGGGACAGGCATTACTAAGACATCTTTTCACTACTGTTCCTTCTCACAACCCACCTCCAACTCCGGGTACTGCACGCTAGTCTATGCACAGCATGTGATTCAAAGCAGATTGACAAACATCAGAAGACATGCATTACTTACCGCAAAAGCATTTCTGATGGTTGTATCTGCTTAGATTCACATGCGCCCACCCTTCCTCCCCGCTCGGATGGAAGGAACATAGACGTTTTACTACTTTCTCTCTTTTCTGTACTCACTCACGATAGTCATAAGGCTCCCTCTTGGCAGAAAAAATGCAATCGGAGGGACCTCGATGCGTGAGGGATCTTGGGTACACTACACGTCACATAGGGATAGTGTTACAGGCACGCCCATGTCGACGTCCCCTTTCGATTCTCGAAAGACAAGATGCAAAACTCTGCGGTTACCACTGGATGTCGGACTATGCACAGCATGTGAATCTAAGCAGATACAACCATCAGAAATGCTTTTACGGTAAGTAATGCATGTCATCCTGGCTGAGAGCAGGGCCCGTGAAGCTCGTGTGCAGCTTAGGAGCATGTGGCTCAGGCAGCATATGTGGGCATGGGTCTGAAATATCATATTTGTTATCTTATTTCACTGAACAAGGACAGTGGCATCAAACAAGCATACGCTGTGGGGCTACACTGCTGTATACTGTAGCATTATATCGCACTCTGTTACTATTTACTACACCAGTACTTTAAGTGCTGCAGATAAGAAACAGTGCAGTTAAATGATTTGCCCAGGACCACACATTTTGGTTGTACCAGCAGTGTTGCAGAGTATGCGCTTAGTTATGTAGACAAGACCACCCCTGTTCATTTTTACATGCTCTTCTTTAGGCCATGCCTTCAAGTTTTAGGCCACGCCCATCAGATAAGCCATGCCCCCAAATGATGCCCCCCCCCCTGATTTCTTACCCCACTTAAAGTACTGCTTCTAGGACTTCTCACACATCGTCCTAGCATGCAACATTCCTCGTCATGTCGGAAGTCTTTCAAATGTGAGTGGCTTTCTTTACAACCACCCAGGACCACTTTGATTCAATGGTCACTATTTGCTTTCACTCTTGCTGTTTGTTCGCCCTTTAGCTTCAAACAATGCACCTTTCACTGAGACATTCAAATAGGGTACTTCTTTTCAGCAGACCACTCCGTTATTTAGTATCGCTCGTCTTGCAGCTGTATTTCACTTTAAAGTTTATTCACGGGCTGCCCTTCTTTGCGTTTCATCCACGCGCGTGCAGCCTTCACTTGTGATAGGATGTTGCTACTTCATTCAATTTAACACACACTGTTCTATCAGGTCACTTGCCAACTCACTGGCTGTGTGCACTTATTTCTTGTTTGGCGTTTTCCGATTTTCGAGTCAAGGTTAGTACCTCAGGCTTGACTTGCCTCCCCAACTCTTCTGTTCACCAGGAGGGTCGCTGGCGTCTTTCAAACACAATGTAATCTTCACCTGTGGGATCTGGCCTTCTTCATGCGTCTTTCGTGGCCTGTCAGAGGCACCGACCTCCAATAGGGGAGCCTGCGGTTTTCGGCCTGCTAATCTCGTCCCTTGGTCTGTTGCTCTGCTCCAGTAGGTGTGCCTTCATCCCGGAAGTTCTGCTCGTTCTCGTGTTTGCTCAGAGTGTGTCTTTAGGTGTAGCTTTTTATTCGTGTGGGGAGAGCTAATTGGTATCGGGTGTATGCACTTAGGGTAATGTGCCTGACTTTGCCTGACCCGATTAACGTGACATGTCCAGTACGATGTGAGAGAGTTAGTCTGGTTACTCTGTCACCCTCTTCTTTGGCCCAGTGTCTGTGTAAAAAAAGTGGAGCGGGGGGAGTTGGGATTTAGGAAAACCCTAAAAAATAGGATACTGCCTCTCACCATTAGCTATCTCACCCCCACTCCCTGAAGACCCTTCGCTCGGGTGATCCTTCTGCCCTGGTCCACCCCCAGGGTCTGGATGCAAAGGGGATGGCCGTACCCTGGCCACCTGATAGATCCCTGGGGCCTAGCGGATGAGATACCCTTTGGTTTCTCACAGTATGCATCACCAGAAGACTTAACATTTCGAGTTAAGGAGGTTGCCACCTTGTGGACTGTGGCGGTTTCCTGGTCGTAGGGGATGTTAATAGGAAGCTAATAAAGTATGGAGCAACACAGTTGTACTGATGTGCCGTGGGAATGTCATACATCCTTAGTGCTATTTGTCATGTGAGGCCCGTTTGTATTTCAATTGGTGCGTGGGACGTTTGGGTTTATCCTTGTTTGTGTCAGTTCATTCCGGGTTGTGAGTGATAAAGCTATATGGCATGGCCTCTGTTTATTAAGCAATGCTTATCTAATGGTGACAACCTAGTTAAATGTCGGATTCAATGTTTGTGTGTTAATAATTTTGCCTCCACAGGACCACCAAAAATGGACTTTGTAGATCAGGCCTTGGACTCGTTAGGAGTAGGTGTCTCTCATTTAACATGTTCTAGAAGCCTCAATTACCTATTTTGTGTGGTGAGGTATATGTTGTATGCCTTGTTATGTAAACACAGTTTATGGCCTAGCAAACCACTTGCTTGGTTTGTGGGGGCCAAACCGTTTGCTTGTTTAGCAGTGCTGTGTCCACTACTGGGCTCAAACTGACTGGTGTGTGGTGCAGTGTCCGCTGGAGTGGCTGACCTGGCCACAGGCCTTCCCGGGTTGTTAGACACCCGGCACTGTAGGATGTTATGAAACCTTGCACGTTGTTGCATTGTGGTGTTGGCGTGCGTTTTGGCAATATACGCTTTGTTGAGTGGTGGCTGTCCTTGCAGTGCACCGTTAGCTGGTTGGTAGTGTGATGAGGAGAGGGTTGTAGTTTGTGGATTTTGGATTTCGTGCTAAGTTGTGGTGTTGGGGCTGGTTCCCTTGATTGGAGCGTCCAGCTGCAGGGCCTGCATACGTGGACTGTGGCTAGTGATTGGCTGAGTTGGCCTGCTATTGTTGCAGGATGTTGAGGGGATGGTGGTTTGGTGGGAACGTGGCTACTTGTTCTTATGGAGGAATGGAGTGCAAAGTTGCATGAGTTTTTGCTCCTTTTGTTTGGGAGTGGGGTTGGAGATGTCAGCCTTCTGGTCGCTTTATCAGATGGTTTTCCCTGTGTCTTCTGCTCCCTTACCCTCTTTCCTTTTGTCTTTGTTGAGGATGGAGATGTGGTGTGTCTTGTGTCTCCCCTTCTCCGGTGTTGTGTGTATGCAAGCTGGATGGAATGCCTGTTGGAATGTTGATGTGTGGAATGTTGATGTGTGAGGGCCCTGAATGTTAAGCTTGAGAGCCTGTGAGTGGGAGCCGGCGGTTTCCTACGTCTACCTTGCAACACACCTGCTTGTGTTACCTCGTCAACTTGGACTAAAGTAAAAGAGTTCACTTCCCTAACTGGTGTCTCCGAGTTCTTCTTCATTAAGAGTATATCTTTACACTACACCTGTCTGTGAGGCTTTGCCGGTTTTGTTTCTTCTAAACACGGGCTGTTTGTGCATGAGACTCAGCTTGATAACATATTGAGGTGTTTCTTGGGCTAGGCACTGGGCCTCAACTTTGGCGGAGCTCTGCTCTGCCCTGTTCCCGCCCAATTCCTGCGCTTCCCACAGGATGCTAGCGGAGTCGGGCTGCTGCACTCGAGAGTTAAAAAATAGGATTGTTGAATGGGGCAGAAGTGTTTACCAATTTGTATTTTTTCACTTTTTTTTTATTTCTCCCCCCCCCCCCCTCTTTTATTCAGCATCCTGTTCACTCCAACCTCTTTGGCTCCTTGGCCTCCCTTTTCTCTTGTTTACCCTGCCGTTTTCTCCTGTCTCCTGGCAAAACGGGAAGCGCAGTCAGGAACTACAGTTCCCAGAGTGCCTTCACATCCATTTCAAGAAACGTCAGGCGCTTCAGCGCCGGCGCTTCTGCAACGAAGCCGGTCTACGCCGGTCCCGGCGGACACCTACTTGTATCCTCCCATCCTTGTCCTCACTCAGGATTCGACTGCCCCAGGAGGCTTGAGGAGGCAGTGCGCAGCGCACAAAGCACCATCTTAAAGTAACTAAATCTCTCTTAGTCACTCTACTGTCACGTATTGCCATCTGTATTACCATCTATATTTGCATGCTGAACTAGAAGCTCAGCCTCCTAAAGACTGAAGCAACTCTAAGTTAAGTACCTTTAAGTACGTTTATTTTGATTGCAAAACGGGAAGCACAGTCAGGAACTACAGTTCCCAGAGTGCCTTCACGTCCATTTCAAGAAACGTCAGGCGCTTCAGCGCCGGCGCTTCTGCAACGAAGCCGGTCTACGCCGGTCCACGGCGTCCAACGGCATACGGCCCAAAACTCTGCTCGAATTCTTCCAGGGAAGATTTGATCCGGTTAAGCAGGTATGGGCTACCCAGTCCTATGCGACTTACTAGTCAAATCTACCAAATTACAAAACCAAAACCTAGTGCAAACATATGTGAACACTAGATTAGAATCTATTCACACCCAGCTAAGGGCCTGTACCAATCACTCTAAAGCCCCACTTAAAAACTCTGACAAGAAAGAACTTACCCCAAACGAAACCGCAATTCGTGCCATCAAAATAGCACTCTTGAACACTAGATCCCTAAACAAACACGCACAGGATATTCATGATTATATCCTGGAAGATGACATTGATATCCTGTGTCTCACTGAGACCTGGCTCCAGGAACCAATGGGGCCCACGGTTGACATTGCCGTGCCCAAGAATTACTCCATCTACACTAACAATAGAGTGTCAGGGAAGGGTGGTGGAGTAGCCATAATTGCCAAACAAGACCTCAACCTCTTCCCTACTCCCATACAGTGTACAGGTTGTGAGATCTTACACCTTAAACTGACACACACTCCAAATGATTGTATCAATCTGATAGTCATTTACAGACCCCCCTCCCTGGCATCAGACTTCAATGAAGAGTTAACCCAACTATTGAACAACCTGAAAACATCTAATTCAGGGACAATACTGTTGGGAGACTTAAACCGCTGGAGGGGTAATCCCAAAGATCCAGATGCTATAAGCCTAGAGGAAGATTTATCGAATTGTTCATACACTATAATAAACAAAGATCCTACAGCCGTCACAGGTAACCAGCTAGACTGGATAATTACCAATAACACAGACATGACGATGCTAGGTACACATCCCTGCATATGGTCAGACCATCATAAAATTGAATCCAAGTTAGTGCTCAAACCAAAAGCAGCCAAACCTGACAATTCCCCAAAAATGGTATTAGATAGAAATCTAAAAAAAATCACGCCAAACATCCTTCAGGAAGGCACTACGCAAATCATGCTCGATACTAAAGACACAGATTCATGCGAGGATATCATCTCCGCGTATAACAAACACATGAACGACATACTAAACAAACATGCCCCCCTTAAAAACAAGCAAGTCCGACCTAATACTAACCACCAGAAATGGTTCAATTCTGAAGCTTTGACCCTCAAAAAGGAAAAACGGAAACTTGAAAGAATATGGCTAAAAGACCCTACAGACAACAACAACAAAAAACTGGAAAACTGCCGACATAACATACAGGGCAATAATAACTAAATTGAAGAAAAATCACTATAATGAACAAATCAACACTGCATCTAATTCTACTGGGAAACTTTTTCAAATACTTAAAAATATTGAAAAACCAGTAGCACTATCTCCCCCTTTTCAACCCACCCAAAAAGATTGCGAAGCAGTTCAAACTGCATTTCACAATAAAATTACCAAGGCGAGAGAAGCAATCTCTAATTGTAAGGTAACCAATATCACTATTCCAGATAACATAGGGACAGATAAGATTGACTCACAAAGTCCAAAATTCTATTTTAAACCCATATCACTGGAAGGTATGAACAAAACCCTCTCAAGTATCAAATGCACTTCATGCACGGAAAATGTACTGCCCCCAAAACTAATCCTTGATAACGCTACCATTTTTGCACCATTTCTGACAAGAATGGTAAATGCGTCATTTAGAGATGGTAACGTCCCAGCCGCTATCAAAACGGTCACAGTAACACCATTACCTAAAAAACCTGAACTTAACCAACAGGACCCTGCTAATCTAAGGCCAATTACCAACTGCAACTTTTTACTAAAAATACTTGACAGGATTGCTACAGAACAACTCCAAGAATTTGTGGATGACAACAACCTACTTCACCCACAACAATCGGGCTTTAGGACGGCCCATAGCACAGAATCAGCGCTTTTAGATCTGCAGACAGAAATGCTAAGTATCCTAGATCAAGGTAAATCTGGTTTACTGATCCTACTGGACCTCTCGGCAGCTTTCGATCTATTGGATCACCGGAGGCTCCGAGAGGCCCTAGATCAATCGGGAAACTGCTCTGATGAGGCCATACACTGGGTGTCATCATTTCTGCAGGATAGGCAATCTAAAATCGTCTGGGACAAACACTCTTCAAAATCTAAACCAGTAAACTGTGGAGTTCCACAGGGCGCTAGCTTCTCCCCTCTACTATTTAATTTATACATGCGATGCCTATGTCACTTCTGTCCCATCTCGGTATATTCTTTACCAACTTTGCCGATGACACCCAACTGGTGTTTGAACTTACCGGTAACTACAAACAGGACAGCGAAAAACTCTCGAGAATCTACAACATCATTGAGAGTTGGATGAAAGATAATTGGATGTGCTTAAATGCCTCCAAGACGGAACTTATGATCTTCGGTTCCCCTCATGCTAGAAAAAAACTTAGTCCACAATACACCGAATTTAAGATCAAAGAGACACAGATAGTTATAGCAGAAAAAGTTAAAACACTAGGCGTCTATCTTCAGGCATCCTTGGGAGCAGAAGCCCACACTGCCTACCTCAAAAGGAATTGTCGCTATTACTTGAAACTATTGAAAAAAATCAGACCCTTACTGAGCCCACAAAATAGTGCGACAATAGCAAGAGCCACAATTCTCTCCCGGTTGGATTACGGAAACTCTTTACTCCTTGGCGCAAGCAATAAATGCTTAAAACAATGTCAAGTGGTGCAGAACAACATTGTCAGAATAATCACCAATACATCTAAGAGAGATCATATCACAAAAGACAGAAAGGACCTACATTGGCTTGCGATCGAGGATCGCATCACATTCAAAGCCATTACCCTAGTACACCGATGCTTATATGGAAAAGCACCAACTTACCTAAAAAAGCAATTTGTGTGGTATGAATCACATTGCAACCTGAGGTCCAATAAATCTGGCTTCCTGCGAGTTTTCCCTACCAAAAAAGCTAAAGGATTAGGTAGGGCTTTCACGACCAAGGCAATCCTCACATGGAATAAACTCCCCCCTGGGCTGAGATTGGAAACTAATCATCTAATCTTCAGAAAGCAACTCAAGACATTTCTCTTTAAATAAAATTCCTATTCCCGCCAGCCAGCTAGCCCTTCTCCGTTCCAATGTCTGCTACATGTGATTTTGACTGTCCCGTCTTTATACTCCAGTCTGTCTATTTGTGAAGCGCTCTGATGCCTGCGGGCTGCAGCGCTATATAAACATATAAAATAAAAATAAATAAAAATAAAATCTCCTCATTTTGCTATATCGTTGTAGTCTCTCCCGCCCCTCCCGCCCAGTCCGGCCTCCTTTACATTGGCACAGGGGTCAAGTGCTAAAAAAAAAGTGGGGGGACTCACTGTCGTAACAATTGAATGTGGCGTCATCAGAAATTATCACATCAAGGTGCCCTCTGAAATAAGTGGTGGGACTCCGTACCGTCGACTTGAGCCCCGGGTTGGCAGCACGGGTGCCAGTACTGGAACAGCCAGGGCTGCTGGTAGGCTATGGGTACAATGGCAGAGCAGAATGCCTACTATGCATGCCATTTGCGGGGATATGTGTGAGCCTGGGTGCCGGAGAAGCACTCGGCGCAGCAGGGTAGCCTAGAGAAGCATTCACAGAACTGTGTGTACAAGCCGGGGAAACTGCCGAAATAGCAGCTACAGGGCAGGCTTGAGTGGTTTTGCCAAAGCATTTTGTGGGTCCCTGGTTTGCAATAGCAGGGGTTGCAGCAGGACAGGCCGGAGGTGGTTTGGCAGAGCTGCCACTGCGTGTGAGGACCGAGGCACTGAAATTGCTGAAGGAGCTATAGGGTAGGCTGGAGGTACTTTGACAGAGCTGTGTTTGGGGGTCACCGTTTTGGAAGGGGGGGGCAGTAGTATGGACCTCTGAAGGGTATAACCTCCCTCCGCCCTTCAACTCGGTGTTGGCATTCTTGTTTTAGTGCACTGAGCAGAGCTGGTGACGCCCCTTTGCAGCCCAGCCAGAACCGGCCTGGGGCCCCTGGGAGCGGCCTAGCCCTCGCCCTCCTCCTCAGACCTCCCCGAGCTGTGTGACCTATTTTCAAAGCTGTTGTGGTAGAAGAGAATGGCAACTTCGCTTCCTGTCTCCACTTGGCTTGTTAGCTTTTACAGTGGTGTGGGGGCCAGGGGTGGGGAGGCGGCAAGGACTGCTGGCCATCAACATTGCCCTAAACGCGATAGCGCCTCAACATTCAACATTTTAATCGGTGGTTGATTTTGTACCGCCAGGAGGATTTTTTTTACACATTACTTGCATTGGAGCACATTTAAGGTTGAAGAATTAAATAAATAAATAAAAAAACAATTGGAATTGGGCCACATTTTCGGCTGGAAATTGGGAAATGGCCTTGGGGAGAGGCGGTCACTGCAGGGGTCGGTAATGCTGCTCAGTACGGATGACGGGACAATGAAGGCCAAAGGCCGGACGTGGCTGTTAAACTGTAGACCAAGCAACAAACAAGCCAACAGAAAAAATAACTAGGACAGACGCGCTTACGACAGCCTCCACCGAGGTCCACATCCGGCCTGACGTCGCTTCCGCAAAGGAAGAAAGCTGACGCTGCTACACCCCCCGCCCCCCCCCCGCGCTCTGTGCATGTGGGCACGGGGCACTTGTTCTCAGGAGCCTTTCCTGAGCAGCACACCTCCTGTGTTGGTCCTTCCAGTGGCGTCCAGCTCAAAAGTTAACTCTTGTTCAACAGTTGCAAAAAGGCCCTCCCAATTAAACGTACAGATGCATATAGTATCACATTTTTTTTACTGTGTCTTTGAGTGGATAGTTCGGCTTTAAAACGACACATTCTGCAATCACCCCCAGACGTCCAGACTACCGCACCGTAGTGAAATGTACACATTACAACTCCAATATGACAGTTCAACGGCCTACCTTAAAGTGCTCAATACGTGTTTTAAACGGATAACTCATAACAATGCTCCTTCTAAGCCATGTCCAAATAACAATACTACTACTTTATTATCTAGCGATTTCATGGCAGAGACTCCTATGGGGTCTTCAGCCAATAATTGAAAGTTTTCACTGGCCATATGGACTTCTTCCTCTGGGCAGAAGGCTAAGGAGGCAGTGTTGATCCCTGTTTTAAATGCTATAATGAGGGCTACTGCCCAATACAATAGCAATGTAAAGTGTTCTTGTATAGCGCGTCTCTGAAATTAGTTTCCCTTGTGGCAAGTGGTTTTTCCAATTCAAAAGAGCGACTGGTCATAAGGAAATGGCAGGTACAAGACTGTGGGGTGGTATCCGTATCTGATGTGATGGGGAGAATAAATTGGGGAGACTGATCCTGCTGCATTCCGATCGCCAGGGCAGGGGCGTTGCTAGGGGGGGGGGTAAGGGGGCTATAGCCCCTGATCTTTTGGTTGTAGCCCCGGATAGAATCTCAGGAGCTACAGCCAAAAGACTAGCTAGCCCCCAGTCCCAACAGTTCCGATATCAGCTTAGCCCCGGGTCTTTTCCAGACCTAGCAACTCCCCTGCGCCAGGGTGTTCTTGATTCAAGTGTTGTGCACGGGCGTCTTGCAGATGTCCTGAATGGCAAGGCCTCCATTTCATCCTGTTTTTGAGAGGCTGATGCTCTGATCGGTCAATGGCCATAATTGCACTGGCTATTAGGTTAAATTCTGAGGGGGCCATCCCTTGGCAGTTGCGGGACCATTTCTGGCGGGTATTAGAGTTACAGCCTGAGGCAGTGAAAAGTCTGTCTTCAGAGGGCGCCATGTTTGTGTTTCTGTTGCAAACTATTCAACAACCAGGTTGTGAGAGGTGTTCTGAAGACTAGATGGTTACCATCTGTGTGGAGTCTCCTGTGCTTTGAGTTCCATAGTTTGGATGATGGGGAAGAAAAGGAACTTCAAGGTCCTCTGTTTATGAAGGATTAAGGTCAAAGTCGACGCTGCCAGAATTCAAATGTGTGACCTCCAGTTGTGCACAGATGTCGAAGGTGAATTGCTTGGTATTATCCAAGTTGGTCGTTTCCAATTGACCGTATAGTATGTGGCCGAATTCGGCCAGTAGCATTTGATTGTTTGTAAAAGACCAATTTGGGTAATCACTGCCAAAAACGGGGAGCAGGGTTTGTGGGGGTGTCCCCCGCTCCCAATGTTTGGTATGATGGCCTTTGTGGGTAGCGGGGGTGTCCCCGGCTTCCGGAGATCTGGAGGCGGGGGACAGAAAAAAAAAGAAAAGCGGACCCTGCGGCATCGGATCCGACCCGCATAAGGGGACGGATCTGAAGCTGCAGGGTCCGAAACAAATCAGACGGTGAAAAGGTAATTAGGGGGTGGGGGGGTTTATGGCGGTGGGTGGAGGGTTTGAGTTTAGGCAGATTTGGCCACAGCAAAATTGGCTTCGCGGCAGAAATGACCACGGTCAATTCGGCCGCGAACCATTGTGCTACGGCCAAACCGCATACATCCGAATGCTTATTTAGTCAGAAATCACGCAGCCAGACATCTTTGGTTTGAAAAATGTGCCAACTGTGTCACTGCACTGAAACATATACGCCGTCTCCCGAGTGAAGGGTCATCTTTCAAACTTTTGGCTTCACTAACTGGCAAGGAATACTGTGCTCAAGGTGCCAAATACCCATGGAAACTGCAACGTGCCTCGGAATCCGAGGTCCACTTGGGAAGGCGGCCTTCTAGCACACACCTAGTAGCATGGAAGAATAACTTTGCGAAATAATAAAAGTCTGTGGTGGGCGGAGGAGGGAGTAGGTTTAGATGCAGCTTGGACTTTCTGTACCTATTCTGTATAAGATGAGCTTTGGTTTGCTTGGTGAGGGGGGCGGGTAGCTCGGGGGCAACACGTTTGTCTTGGAAGCAAGAGAACGCAGCGCTTCGTGCTTAGAAACCAATCTCTGGTATTAAGGGCGTTATAAAAGAACAATTATAATTATATAATTATTTCTGCTGTTCATACCGTGATCTGCCTGTGCTACATTTGATACGGTCAGTAGGCCGCCTGGTCTAAAAAAATATTGGTATTATGCTGATGGGCCCAGACAGAGGGGATACCGATCTCAAGTAGCAGTCCGAGATTGCGGATCGCCTGGGTTAGGGTGGGCTTCCCCTTCCTAGGTTGGAGAAAGAGGGATGGCCTTTAGGTTCACTGCTGAATTAAAATGAATCAAAAAACTTTTGAGCCATCTCTGGGAGTTGGAATGTTATTGAGGCCACCTGTGACCTACACGTAACCTAATTTGTTTTCTGTTGGGGATATGGAGGGGGGGGGGCATACTTGGGCAACAATGAATATTATGTTAGCCCTTCCACCTCTTCACCCCCCCCCCCCCCCCCCCGACAGGTGCAGGCTCACATTTTGTTTGCTCTATAATATTTGTAGTCGTCAGCGGATGGGATGGGATGGGGTGGGGTGGGGTCACTGAGACACCTTTTTGCAAGCCCCTTTTTAGTCCTGGACATATCCCAGCCGTATGAAGCAATGGCTATAGGGGCCCCTGATTAATCCACTCCTGCTTCCTTACACCAGCTATCGTGTGCAGAAGGAAATCTCTTGAGTGTGGCCCTGTTGGGGCTCTGATGATGCAAGTCCTTGCTTTCAGCACTCTTCTTTCAGTATTCTTGGACACGAAGTGTTTTAGTTTCAGACTATAACCCCAGGTGGTTTAGAAGTACCAGAATGCAATGGGATCAGAAATGGCTTAGCAACGGACCTGCACACATTTCAGATGCCTTTAATCCTGCCACTGGGCTAATCAACAGATAGTCATTGTTTGGTGCAGGCATGCAGCCTATGGCTATGCATCAGGTGCATGCAAGCAAGAATCTGCATACCTTTACCCAGAAGACATCACCATACTTTTACCACCCAATAGTGTGCGCTCCGCAAGTGAGAGCATGCTTTAACTAAAACAAATACCATTCCCAACCCAGCATCAAATAATATGTAGTCAAAGTCCATATAACAGAAGCGCCATCACCCACAGGCACTGACTATGGGGTGGGAGGAGTGCCGCTTAGTTCTTCATGAATGGGGACCGGAACCTCATTTTGGACCACAGAGATGTTCTCAGTTTTGAAGTCTGGGTTTGCATCCTAAATGACAGCTGCGCAGTGTCAGAGTGGCTGTGGACAAACACTTTTGTTTTGTTTTTTTACTCCAGTTCATAAACTGCACTGTTTGTAATACGGTGATTCTGAGCACAATCAGGGATCTATATATGGGGGTTGAATATTTGAAGGTAGTGGCGCCTGCTTAAGTAGAAAGCTCGGCTGGTTGAGTGATGTTTGCGGAGATGCATTTAATATTTTTTTTTTTATAGAGCCCCAAAACTCTTAGGTATCAGGGCACAACATATACATGTAGGAAAAAGGAGACAAGGCAACATAACATTTTAATTCAAGGGGCACAGGCGTATCTGGTCAATGAGGCGCCTGGTCTGGAATCAGTCAAAAAGATATGTCTTGGTGTGTTTCCTAAAAATCTGCTGTCTGGTTGCCTGTCTCAGTTTTGTCGGCAGGGAGTTCCAAGCTTGGGCTGAGAGTGTATAGAAAGCTTGGCCCAAACCTCTACATTTTATTATCCTTGGTACCAGCAGTGTGTTATCTGTACTTGATCTAAGTTGTCTAGAGAGAACGTAAGGTTTCATTTTACCCTGTAGGAATACCGGTGCAATTCCATACATGCATCTGTGGGTCAAGGTGAGTGCCTTCAAACGTATTCTGTCCACCACTGACAGCCAGTACAGTCCTTTCCTGGCACCCGTAATGTGTTCCCTTTTGGGGATGTCATATACGACACACACAGCTTCATTTTGTACGGTTTGTAGTTTTCTGATGTCTCTAGTTTTTGCCCCGAGCAGGAGGGTGTTACAGTAATCCAGACGGGGCATGATTGCCCTGGCCACTGTTGCTCATTTCTTGTGTGTCTGGAGAGGTTTAGCTCGTCTTAGTACCTTAAGGTGATGCTGTGTGCTACAAACAATGCCATCCACTTGTGCTTCTCAGCTCATCACGGCATTCATATAGACACCAAGTGATTTTACTTTGTCTTTAGCTTTTCTGTCGTTGTTTTCAATGTTCATGTGTTCATTTTCCGAGTTGAGCTTGGCTCTAGCTTGTGTTGAGCCAAAAATCTTTAGCTCTGTTTTGGCTGCATTCAAGCACATGGGATTTTGGGTCATCCAGTTGTTTATCAGGCCGTAGATAAGAATAAGTTGTAATACGTCTTGCCTACGGTTTCCACTCGTCCCCATCAGGAGCGGAGTATCGTCTGCGTAGTTGGCAAAGAGCAGGTTTGCGGCTGCCAGGTGATCGAAAAGGAGCTTAATGTAGATGTTGAACAATATTGGCGACAGGCAGGCTCCCTGCGGGACCCCATTATGTACCATTTCGTACCCAGAAGTTGCTTTGCCCCAGCCCACCTTGGAGCTCCTAATTCCAAGGAATGAAACTTTCCAGTTCGTTGTTTCTTTAGAACATTGACCAAAAGTGCGTAGACCGTCCAAAAGACGGGTGTGTTCAATCAAATCGAACGCGGCGGACAGGTCTAGAGGACTAATAAACCTGGTTTACCTTCCTCTATGATGTCCAGCATATGTACATCGTAACGATTCCTGCCAATCCTTAAACAAATAGGTGTAATTAATATGCACTTTTCAGCCAGGAGATGGGTGGGGCCTGTAGCTGGCTCTGCCTTGTATTCAGGGCAGGGGTAGAGGCATTGGTCCCGGGAGGATAGCACAGCGGCAACATGCTCGCCTTGGAAGCAAGACGACACCAAGCAACATGGGTTCAATCCCCGGCCCGCGCTTTGAAACCTCTGGGTATTTAAGCACGTTATAAATACGCAACTAAGACAAACAACTCCTGTAACAGCGCCTCCATGCCTCCCAGGCTGGGTGAGCGCTTTAAAAATGCAAAATAATTAAATAAATAAATGGCTGCTCCCGTAATTAAAATCAAATGTTTCTCATTAACTGCACAAGAGAGCCATTTGCCTTCAATGGAGGCATTTGACAAGCAAATCGCACCATTGGAAGTATACCCTGCGATAAAACTCAAAGGTAGGGACACCAAAATCACTGGGTATTTCTGGAGGTAGTGCAATAAAAAGCACTGTTTAAAGGAAAGTGGTGGATTTAAGTTTTGGGTCAATATGTTACTTTGGACATGTCGTCATTGTTGTCACTATGGAGTTGTTGGCTGCATATTGAGAGTGGAATAATGCGCCCAGCATGTGGGAAGGCTGCTTTTGACATCGATGTGCCCACCTGAATGGTGTGCGAGGCCCCTCTAGTCTCATGGTGTCTGCAGGCCAAAGCAAACAGAGACTGTAAAAACGTGTTCTTTGCAGGGGGTGGGGGGCAGAGGTAGGCCACCGAGTGGGGAGGGGGTTAGAGGAGAACCAAATATGGGTATGGCGGTTGCATTTGCGCCTCTTTGCCACCTAATAAGGATGCCCATTCCAGTGTAGTTTCCTCTCTAGGCCTGGCACAGATGGCCCCCACCACTAGCAAGATGTCTGCTCCTTTGGGCTGCTATAGATGACTTCAGCCCCTAGCGGTGTTTGTTTTTACGCTCCAGCTGATGTCATCCTTCCATCTTATTTTCTCCCGGTTGGTAAAGATGGCTCCCGCCCAACAGAGTGTTTATTTTGGTGGGGTCTGTTATAGTTGGCTCCAGGCCATTGCAGTGCTTTTCGTGGAGGCTTTTTTCTTTGCGTTTTAGTTTGACACAGCTTACACAATTCCTTATAAACGTACATACCAAAGAAGAAAGATGAAAAAAGTTCTAGACCACAATCTAGGTTACGATAAAATCCAATTGATAAAATCACACGAATTTCCTTACTCGTAAGTTGTAACCCTCAGCAGAGTCCACACCCCAGTCATCGCAAACAGTTCATGCTTGATGTCACTATATTAAATCCAAATAAACCAAATCTATATATTCCCTTCAATAGAATTTTAAAATGTCATTGATGCACCCGAGTGCAGCTAAAATGAAAGATATTTGGTTCCCAGCCAATTTCCTGCTCCAAAAGTGCGATTGTGCATGACTGATCGTGTCCTGGAGACCCCTTGAAGTATTTATATCTGATGTGAAAGGTCATAGTGCATTCCCTAAGGAGATGTTCCAGAGACTAGATTGTATTCTCATCAGCACACTATCTTCATTTCCGTCCTCTCTTGGCATGATAACCTTGCTGCCACAACTACCTTTGTCTAGAGAAGGTTCAGTCGGAGTCTAAGAAAGTTAGACCTCCAAATGGAGCAAGGGAAAATTTTTTCTTTTTTTTTTTTTATAATTCAAATTTGTATTTTCATTTTCCATAATACAAGGATGAGACGAAGCAGACACAACCATCATAATACAGAAACCTCCATAATACAGAAAATGTAGTCAAACGTTTACGACTCCCATGCCACTCTCCTACCCTGCTGGTATAGGGCACAAAAAACGCCCGACCCAAATTAAAAACCACTAACATCCTGTGCAGTGCTGAATAAAAGAAGTATAGACCTTTGGCGAGGGAAACGTACCCTGGGCGACCCTGCTCTTTACCATCCCTCAAGTCCCACACCTGCCAGAGACGGGCCGAGTTCCGCCCTTTCCAGGCTATGCCTGTCCTCCCAACCATCGTCTCTTTCTCCGCAATAAAGCACCCACCGCAAGGGGGCATAAACCGGGTATGGAATTCACTGCAACCGTTCCAGTTTCCACACTTTGCCTATGAATGGCTGCCATAATCCTTACCATTACATACATATTTCTAGCCATAATAACCCACTCATTTTTTGGGGGTGGGTGGGGTAGCAAGGGCCTCTTCCAGTGCAGGTCCGGGATCGCCCTAGCTGCCAACAGTAAACTGTGCCTGGTGCGTTGATGCCCGATGTTCCCCATCAAACTCCTCCAAGCCAAACAGCTAACAGTGTCCATTCCCTGGACACCCCATCCATCTCCCTGATCCAACCCAGCACTTCATCCCAAAAAACTTGCACCCTCCCACATCCACACCACATATGCCAATAGTCCACCCACACTCCACAATCGCCCCAACAAAGTGGACTCGCCCCAACAAACGTTTTAGGACGAGGTACCGGATCATACTGCCACAGATGCAGGATTTTAATGACAAGTGGCTTATACTGGCAGGCAATGGACACCTAAAATGCCCTGCAACGCAGTTTGTACCATGCAAGGTCACTTTTTAATTTATGTCTCAGCTGTTTTATAATGTTTCTCCTGGAGGGCCAGACTAGTATGAACGGCACGGTTATTTATGGCATCCCTCGTAACACACCAATCATCCCACAACTTTAAGTGGTTGAAGGACGGGAGTCTCCTTATCCGAATTGTTTTTTTTTGTCCCTCTTGGCTTCAACCACTCAACTTCTCCTCCTTGGTGACTTCAACATTCATCTTGATTCTACTTGTCCCTCATCTTCACTCTTTTGCGACCTCTGCGATTCACTCTCCCTCTCCATCCTTCCCTCCGGCCCTACTCACTTGGCTGGCCACACAATTGATGTCTTGATCTCATCCGGCCTCCCCGTCTCTACCCCCCTTACCACTCCTCCCTCCTGGAGTGATCACTGCCTCCTCTCCTCTCATCTCTCCATCTCCTCCCCCCAAGCCAAGTCCACTCCTAGATTGCCACCCACCTTCTCAGATATCCGGCCCATGAAGCGTGTGTCAGTCGAGGCCTTCGCTGCAACCCCCCCCCCCCTCTCCTCCACCCCAGGCCGACTCACACCCTGACACAGCCCTCTCTTCTCTACTCCTCTATTTCTGCTACTCTTGATACTCTTGCCCCCGTCATGAGGATCCGTTTGAAGTCCAAAGCCAAGTGCAATTCTTGGTATGACTCTGACCTAGCTACACTTAAACGGAAGTGTAGGGAGGCAGAAAGGAAATGGAGGGCTTCTTGCTCCTCCTCTGACAAACTGGCCTGCTACCTGCTCCAAAGGCAATACCAACTTGCTGTCCACACTAAGAAGAGAGTGCACATACAAGCCCGCGTCTCTGCAGCATCTAACAACTTGGCCAAACTTTTCAAAATCTGCAAGGAGCTGGCCAACCCTGCTGCAGTCTCCATCCCTCTTCTCTCCTTCCAGGATCTTTGCAATGCCCTTGCCTCTCACTTTATCTCTAAAACAGAGGATATCCTCTCCACCCTCTCCTCCGCTCCCCCTCCTCCTCCCTCTCCTTCTCGGCCTGCTGACCCTCGCTCAGCTACCCCTCATCCCCCTTTCTCCTCCCTTCCTCTTTTCTCCCCTGATGAGATATCTAGACAAGTCCAATCTATGAATACCTCACCAAAACAGGTCCATCCCTCTTCCTCTAAAACCATTAAGGACCACATTGACACCCTTGCGCCGCCCCTTGCTGATTTATGCAACCTCTCCTTTGCCTTTGGCTCTTTACCCACCCCTCTTAAACACTCCCTTCTGCATCCTCTCCTCAAGAAATACACTGCTGACCCATCATGTCCGACAAACTACCGCCCAATTTTCATTACTCCCTTTTTGGGCAAGCTCCTGCAAAAGCTGGCCATCTCTCAGCTTAATCTCCATTCCGCCTCTGTTGGCTCCCTCCATGACCACCAATCTGGCTTCAGAGCTGCCAGAAGTACGGAAACTGCCCTCCTGAAGATCCGTGAAAACCTGCTCTCCAACCTCGATTCTAACATTCCCTCTGTCCTCATCCTACTGGACCTCTCCTCTGCGTTTGACACGGTCAACCTTACCACCCTACTCAATCGTCTTCGTGACAACCTCGGTATCACTGATCAAGATCTGGCCTGGCTGACCTCTTTTCTCTCTGATCGACCCTCCCAGGTACAACTTGGGTCCTTCCCATCTTCTATCTCCCTCTACACATGCGGTGTCCCCCAGGGGTCTATCCTCTCGCCCTGGCTTTTCAAACAATACCTGGCAACTCTCGTTTACTGCATCTCAATATTCTGCTCAACTTTCCAGTTCTATGCTGACGACACCCAACTCATTTTGAGGCTTCCTTCAGCCTCCTCCTCTCCTTCCCTCATCTCTGATTGTCTAATCGCCATTCAAAATTGGTGTGCCGCCAATGATCTATGTTTAAATGCCAACAAGACTGAGATCCTCCTTATTGGTACACCATCTCCATCCTTTCCTCTCACTCTCTGGCCGGCCTCCCTTGGCCCTCCTCCCACCCCCACTTGCGTGGCTAAGAACCTTGGGGTTATCTTTGACTCTACACTCTACACTCACTCTACACTTTCCTTCTCCGTACACATCTCTGATGTCTCCAAAAAGTCTGACTTTTTACTTCACCTCCTTAGAGGTACTCTGCCTTTCCTCTTCTTCAAACTCTGTTTTTTCCAGACTGGATTACTGTTACAGCCTCTTTCTAAATATACCTGCCTCCACTCTCCGCCCTCTGCAACTAATCCAGAACAGGACTGCGAGACTTGTCCTTGGCCTCAAGCCCTGGGATCGTATCTCTCCAGCCTCGAAATCCCTTCATTGGCTCCCAATGGATGCAAGTATTACATTTAAAACCCTCTGCATTGTTCACAAGGCTTTCTGGGGCCTGGGAACAAAATTGAACTATCCCTCCGTAAATACCTCCCCTCTCGAGCCCTTCGCTCCTCTACTTCTAACTCCCTCAGGGTTAGTTGTTTTGCAAAAAAATGAGCTGGGGTTAGATCCCTGTCTTCGGCTGGTGCCTCCCTTTGGAACAGCCTCCCGGCCACCTTGAAACTTGAGAAGAAACATCTTTGGTTCCGGAAACTTCTCAAGACCTTCCTCTTTGCCTCTGCCCCCCCTTCTCCCCTGTCGATCTGTTACTTCTCATGGCATTGTGCACCTGGCCACCCTCTGTTCTTTCGGGTCCAGGTATCTGCTCACCCTGCCACCCTCCTGCACTGCCTCCAGGGCACCATCTGCACTAGGGTTCTGTAGCTGTACCCATACAGTCCCCCTCCCACGTTTCATCTGCACTTATCAGATATACCTTTCTGACTAACTTTTACCTGCCACTTGATGCCTGCACTACCATGGTTTAAAGCCCTTATTTATTATTTATTCTATTTAATATTTATTTATGTTTTCTCTCCTCTGCTTCGCACTTTCCACCCCCCCTTTCCTTGCACTTTTCCCCCCATTTTCCTTTCCCATGCACTTGCGCTTTCTTAAATGTCACCGGGTCTAGTAAGATCGCTGTTTTTTCTATTGTTTTTTTTTTTTCCCTCTTATTCCCCTCCCTTTTTGCCTGGTCGCGCTCTGAAACACTTGGGTACGAGCGCGATATAAATAAAATATCATTTAGTTTCATTTAATTTCAGAGGCAATCGCATCCATCCACGACCTAGTGAAAAACTTACAACTTTTCCTATTCATTTATTTACGCATTCGAATTCATGAATAAGGTTTTTTGGTGGAATCAAGAATCTTCCTATAAAAAGCTCAAGTTATCTACTTGATCACGCATGCCAAAGAGAGGATGCCCATGTCGTATATTAATATCGCGGCCGGGACACCGTTTGTTGGGCCAAGCACTCTTTGCCAAATCTGTCCCTCCAGGTTCTGCCACTCGTGGCCTTTGATGCTAAAAAGACTCTCTGTATCATAAAGTAGGGCAGGAATTACTTTAGTTTATAGTACATGACTATAGGCAGAAGGAGAAAAACGACCATACCGGTTTAGCTTTTTCATTTGTGCAGTGAAAACCACACATTTATATTTAGGTTTGTTGAAATGGGTGCCCATCTGAGGATGGTTATATATTGTGTAAGCCAGACAGATGTATTGCTCTATGGTTGGAACTGTGTCTGTTTATTCTTGTTTGTAGATATATCCTAGGTTTTGACTTATGGCTGTTAATTTCAAGTACATGGTCTCTGATGAATGCGGATAAAGCTTTCAGACTATGCTGTAACCCCATGAACATCTGAACAAGAATAACCAGGTGATCTACAGAAGCAAGGTGAACCAGGGCGAGTGCTCCAATACACTGGGGAAAAGCCCTAGCCTTTCCAATGAGGACCCCCACCTCCGGCAAATCTAAATTAAAAAGTCTTGGGGCCAGGCCACAGCACTGTCAGGGTCCACACTTCGTGTCCACAGCTTTGGGCATCTGTCCACACCTTTACCTTTGTATCCGTATGGCTAGAGATGTACATTTCCAGGATACATTTGGGGACTTCCCATGCCTTCATCTTTCTCCAAAGTATATCTTGACTTATTCTGTCAAAGACAGAGGAAAAGTCTATGTATGTAATATACAGAGAACCCTTCTCGGCATTCCTTAAGGAGTAGTGAGAGGAGAAAACCAGTTGACTACTGCGAGAAACCTGAATGTGTCTCCCTAGCTAGTCCCGGGGATCTGTCATCCAGATGGCCAGGACACAGCCATCGCTATTGGATCCAGTTCTTGGGGGTGGACCAGTGAGGGAGGATCACCTGGATGGGGGGGGGGTCCTTGGAGACCGACGGGTGAGATGTGGTATCCCCCTTGTTTCAACACCTTTTCCCCATCCTACCACGTAGGATATTCCAAAACACTGCCCCGCCCCTTTTCCGACACTAACACTTTCGCACAACACGAAAGGCAGCGGACTAACACCAGAGCCGTTTAACTGCCATGTCTCAATACAAGGGTCAGGCAATTAACCCAAATCATGTACGCCTGACGGCCCTTTCCCTTCCCCACATGGATAAAAGGTGGAACACAAGAGCACAGGACGAGAAAGGCAGACCGCACAACGTGAGGGTTAACTCAGCACAGCAGTTCAAGAGGAGGCGAAAGACGGCAAATACCCACAGGTTGACAAGGAGAGAAGTGATCTTGACTTTCCTATAAAGGCTTGTGAATCCTCAGCAGATGGAAACATAAGATGGCGAACAAAGGCCAGTGTGTGTTGTAGCAGATGTCAGTGGTACACAAGACCTACACAAGACCCTCTTCCGCTGATGGCCAAGCCAGGGAGAGACGCTGGTCTCTGTGGTACCAACCTATAGACAAGAAAGAAACTGCTTCCAGAATATCTGTTTTTGCAGGCATTTGTGCCTGCTGTTTTTATTTTACAGGTTGGGTTGTCGATCCAAAGGAGGATCCTGCGTGCACGAACCACCTGAACGACCTCCCATAACACACTTTTGAGCCATGATATGCCTCTCTATAAAACATATTTTACAATTCATTGTTTTTAGCTGATCCTTCACGTCTCTCATATTAAAATGGATATTTTCATAAACCCGCACCAACGTGTTAAACACAAAATGCAAGGCCGAGATTGATGAGCCACCTGGTAATTCAGGAAGAGTGCTGTAACTTGGATTCATTAAGTTGCTGCTGACTTAATTAATCAATCTAAGCTCCCTTCCAGATCATGAGAGGAGGCTGTAGAACCAAACCGCTCTGGAGATGTATCCAGTGAATTAGATAGATGGGGAAGCTTGGGATCTCTACCCCGGTCAGGGTAGAAAGGCTCGTATTACAAGCCCCATGAGGGTTAAGGATGGCTTTGAGGAAGAAGTTGGTAACTTTAGGCAAATCATTGCCCTTAGGAAGGGTAATAAGAAGGAAGAGTTGCAAGAGATTTGCTCTGGCCCAACCTTGGAACAGAGGGGACAGGTCTACTTGTCTTTTCTTGGTGGTTGTGACCTTCACTTAGTGCCACCCAAGTATGTAGAGTAGTTTTGCTTCTAAGTGCATAGTTTGCTATTGTAGAAAAATACTTATTCCAAGTGCCTTTGCCCCTGTGCAGCAGCTTTATCTGCACTTGGCTGTGCACTTTGCGCGTGCTTTGCGCAGCGCCGCAATATATGTAGGAAGCTCCTCTTTCTCTCATGGCAAAACTGTAAACGCTGAGGCAGGACGTCAGATAGTCTACTGAATATGATCTCCAATGTTTAGGACACTGATATATGGATCCCAATACAGGGGTTCCCACATTGTACAACACAGGGTCAGCCTACTGCTGTAACTGCACTTGGTTGTGCACTTCATTCCGGTGATACAGGGATTTTGAGCACAATCTGGGATCCGTATAGGAGGTTGAATATTTGAAGGTAGTGACGTGTCCTAAAGTAGAAGGCTACCAAGGTAGCGGAGCTGGTTCAGTGATGTTTGTGGAGGTGCTATATGTAAAGCATAACTATTTCTGCAAATCCTTATAAAAAAAATAGGTGTTGTAATATGCACCGTTCAGCCAAGGGATGGGTTGGGCTTGTCACTTGGTTTTATATTCCGGGGTGGAGGCATTTATACTCCCGTAGTGAAAATCAAGTCTCCTAGTAAGTGCTGTCAGCTCAGTAGAGCCATTTACTGTCAATTGAGGCATGTGACAAGCAAATGGCACCATCTAAAAGTATATCCTTCAATATAACTCAAAGGTAGGGGCACAACAATCACTGGGTATTTGTGGGGGTAATCTGACAAAAATACTAAACACAGTTTCAAATAAAAGTGGTAGACTTATGGACACTATTTGATTATGGAAATCATGTTTTTGTTGTTTCTATGATGTTGGAAGCTGCATATTAAGAACACAATAATGCGCCCATGAAGGCTGCTTTTACCGTAGATGGGCACCACCTGAATGGTGTGCATGGCCCATCTGTTCCCATGGTGACTGCAGGCCAATCAAACAAAGAGACTGTGAATATGTGATTGACTGCTGGTTGAAGGAACACTTTTAAGACCCCTGAAACATGTTCTTTGCCAGGATTGAGGGAGAGGTAGGACACCAGTTTGGGTGAGGGGAGGGAGTCCTGGGCCCGGGCATCAAGGGAGCACCCCCATTTATACGGAGTAACCTCACACCAGGGTGCTACATCTCTAAAGTCCTTTGTTCTCAGTAAGAAGGGAAGGTGCAGGATTATGATAGGCAGGAGTGCTCCGGTCAATGGGAGAAGGTTTCCACCATCTTGAATCTCACTATCCCTCTCTCTCTTTTCTGTCTGCTCCACTCCGTTCAAGAGCAGGGATTGGACCACTAAGGCAGGATAGCTTTAGTCCAATCACCTGGGGACCTTTGCCCTTAAGAGGGGATCTTCCACCCCTTCAGCAGATTTGCTCAGCTCCTCTCGGATCCTTTAAGGCTACAAATTTGTTCTGAATATCTCACAGAAGCAAGATCTGTCCCCTACTGCTTCCAAGGAATATCAGGAGTAACCTCTGCTCTGGCTCAGTACCTACCACTCTGCACCATAATCCTCTGAGCTTGAGAGCAGATCCTGAATGGAACCCTCCTATCCTTGAGTCCCCCTGAAAGTTCCTGGGACTACCCAACCTGCATCCTTGAAGAGCCAGCGTTCTACCATGATTCACCCCTACTCGACGCCCACATGGTACCGGGGAATCCATGATCCTATATGCCTGAACTGAGCCTGAACAGCTCGCATCTACGTCAGCCCACCAAGAACTGAATCCAGCTACTATGGACTCTGAACTGCCCCCACAGTTCACTTGCACCCTAGAGACTGGTTAGGTCATGATCGCTCCTTTTTCTACCAAGATGTCCTTTTTGTTGGTAGTACTTTACCTACCACCCCTGGAACCATGCTCAGAGTGGTACTTTCTCCAGTCTGTCGCATCGTCTCTGTTCTTTCTTTCGCGGTGGGTCTTCATACCGTATTCTCTATTCGTTCTATGTGCAGATCGCCCCTTTGATTAAAGAACCTTGATTGGACATTCCCTTTGATTTGGACTATGGTACTGTTGTTTGGGTCACTACTGATTCACATACACACCTCTCGAGAGCATAGCCTTCCCTCGGCCCACATTACCACAAAAGGCAAAGGCGGTGTATTTCTTGTACCCGTTTTACCTTTGACTGTGCTGTTCTGTGGTTTGTAAAAGCGTGAGGGCTGGATGGGCCATTTTACCCCTACTCATCCTTGTACTCCTGCAAAGCAGAATCCAATTCGTGATGGGGGGCGGGGGGGCAGAGCACCAAATACGGGTATGGGACTGCAATTTCCCCTCTTTGCCACCTAATAAGGACGCCTATTCCAGTGTTTCATCTCTAGGACTCGCACAGATAGCCCCCACCACTAGCAAGATGGCTGCTCCTTTTTGGCTGCTATAGATGACTTCAACTCCTAGCAGTTTTAGTTTTTTTGCTCTGACTGTCATCATCCCATTTTATTTTCTCGTATGTTGGTAAAAATGGCTCCCGTCCAACACAGGGTTTACTTTCGTATAGTCTGTTATAGTTGGCTTCCGGCCATCGCAATGCTTTTCGTGAAGACTTGTATAGTTGGCTCTCATCCACTGCATTGGTTTTTTCCTCATAGGTCTGTAGACCGCGATGGCCAACCCCCATGGCAGACGTTATTTCTGGTGGGCTTGTATAGATGGCTCTCGCCCACCACAGTATATATTTTTGTCATAGACTTGTGTAGAAAGTGCCCAGCTGTCTCCGTTTTTATTCTTATCGACATCTGTAATTGGTTATTTATAACGCGCTTATTACTCGGAGGTTTCTAAGCGCGTGCCCTGTGTCCTCTTGCTTCCAAGGCGAGCGCGCTGCCCCTGAGCTATCCTTGTATCTAGTTTTCACTAATCAAAGAATTTATTTTAAGCAAGTGGGTCATATCGGGCTTTTATCCACAGTATCTTATTGTTCTGCTATAGATGGCTATTTCCCAATGCAAGTTTAATTTCCTGGAGCCTGGTACAGATTACCTCTAATCATTGTAGTTTAAATAATCTTCCTCAAAGACTGGTATTGATGGCTTCTGGCTGTCATTAGGTTGTTGCTTGTGGACATGTGTTGATGCCTCTCACCTGTTGCATTGTGGTTTAATGTGCTGTTTCTAGACTGATATAGATGACTACAGGCCATTACCCTATGTATTTGCTCAAAGTCTGGTACTTCTTGAGACATGCCTGTGTAATTTTGCTTGTGAACTGGAATGGGCTCAATACTATCACTACAAATATTGTTCCCTCGAAGACTGGTGTGGATGTTTCCAGACCATCACTGCTTGTTTTTTGTTTAACGGATGTGCTTGTTAAATAATATGGACGACTGCAGGCTAATACCTTTATGATTATGGTCATAACATGGCTCAGAGAAGGGTGTTGTTTGCAGTGTGCAGTTGCCTTAATAATTTATTCAGACTCGTGTAGGCAATTTCTATGAATATTTGCTCATGGTTGGGTGTTTATTGCTTAAGGCAATTCCCTTATTTTCACATAGGTTAATGACTCAAGGCTATCGGCACATACGGTGGCATGGATTGCTTGGGACTGTTTATTTGCACATAGAACTGCTCATCAAGTGCTATTGATGGGCACTTGTCATAGCATGTCTTTTATCTGGCCCTGGTGTACAAAAAGATGTACATACCTCCAGGCCATTTATGTGCTGTGTTCATTTGCTTGCAGACTGGTATAGATGGCTCCATGTTGTTGTTTTTGTAGCGTAGGTCAGTACTGTTGAGTTGATTGTAGACTTGTAATGGTGGCTCCCGGCTCTTGTCTTCTTTCCGTATTTGATCGTAGACTGGTGTTGAAATTGTCAGTCCCATAAAATAGAGGAAATTCCTTTTTCCCAATGGGCACTATGCAGTCGCACAGTTTGACAGCATATCAAGTCCATTTTGACTCCCTGAAAACAAGCAAATATCCACAACAGCAAAAATTATGGGGTAAAATACTTCAACAAGAAATAGGACTAGGGATCCTTATTCCACCCACGCAGCTACACGGATATGCTTGATTTGATGGTGCCAGCAAAGCAGTGCCACAGGAAGGAACTCTAGTGTTATTACCGCTTGATCTGAGGAGGAACCTGGAGGTAAAAAAGAATATTGAAATATACTTGAATTGCCAGGTGCAATCAAATATGGATTCCAAGGAGATATGATATGATATATTTTACTTATAGCATGCCTACACACAAGTGTTTCAAGGCGCGACGAGGCTATGGGGGAGGTGCAGGGGGGGGGCAGGACATCAATCTTACTATGCCCAGTGACATTGAGATTTGAAGTCAAATATAGATTTAGTCGGCTCGAAAATGCCACATTGAGAATGGGAATTGCTTTTTTACTCCCTAAAAAAGAATTGTGCCTGTACGTTACAAATGTTTTTTTAAAATAAAATTCCCCCTTCAAAATCCTATTTGGAGGTCTGGTTGCACCATCACTAGAGTCAAGACTCAAAGGGCCTCCTGTCTGGTACAGTTCAGCTGCCATCAGAGTTTACATGAATAATTACTGACGTGCAATGTATGCAAGGTGCCAGTACTTGAAAGTGCGAAAAAGTGACTGTGCAACCTACTGCAAGAAATGAACAAATTACATAAAAACAAAAATCAATCAGCAAACACATTAAGCAATTCTAAATATTTTTGTTTTTAAAAAAGCTTGGCTCTTCTTCACCACCAATTTTACATTTAGATGCCACCCATTTAGTACTCAGTATCTCTTCCTACTTTGGCTATACATCATCACCAGGGTCTACGACCAACATATAGTTTATGCTCGCGTCTTGCGGTTAGAAAGTTGCAATGCAAACTTGGTCATCCCGTAGCGTGGATTTTGTGGACGCCAGCTGCTGTACTGCTTCATCACGTCATGGAAGGACGTCGAAGTGCTCGGCAGCGAGGTTGCGCTGACTTATTAGGGTTGACTTCAAGGAAAGATGCCTGCAGTGGCACCTTTTCCCCCCTCAGTCATGAATTGTAAGAGCAGAGACTCCAAGGCAAGACCTACACCTTGATGATTTTGCTCATAAAATGGCCTGGGTGGGTTCTTGCCAATGCATTGCGGTCGCTGGTAAAGGAAAATGATTATCATTCCCAAATACTGTAACTGTGATATGATCTATGTCATTTATAACGCACCTGTACACATGTGTTTCGAGGCACATATTTGTGAGAGACTCTGACAATATGTTGAGGTTTTAACAGCTTTATCTTAATATTGCAACAGGTGCTAGTCTTAAATGAACTCAGATAGGAGCCAGGAGATGTTCCACGAAGGATTAGGAAGTTGCTAAAAAAACAGGTAGGTTCAGGGATGGCTTACTGCAAATAGGGGCATTTCGCAGGTGGACCTTCTCCAAACAGAAATGTATAACCTTCTCCTAAGAGACCATGTCCCTCCCGGAACATGCTAGGCTGCAAAATCGCAAGAAATATCCAAGGATATGACCAACAAAGTTCCAAAACTTTTTAGAAGTTTTCAACCCTAAGCCAAAACATACAATTATCCAGTTCTTGGGAAACACAAATGTTCATAAGCCTAGGTATCTTTGTGCTTGACCCTGTTCTAATAGAAATACACCTACACAAGGTTTCTTGTAAATTCCCCTCCTGGGGTACTTACAATGTTATCACCTGTGAAGACTCTGGTCCGCACACAGTCATGAGGCTTCTTCAACGGCCTGTGGTCCCTCAGAGGATTCTTTGAGGTTTCTTCAGTTTTCTCTGAGGTCACTCCATGCCCTCTGATTCCTAGGATTGTCTCACTGAGGTCTCTCCACATCTACAGGTTCTCAAGGTTCTCATGTTTTCACTACAATCTCTGAAGCTTGTTTAAGTGGTGCAACCGCTATTTACTGCATACCACGTTAGAACTACAATACCCTTGAGTATTGTAGTTCATGTGGATACTTATTTGCAAACCAGCACGTAAGCGCCGGCGCATGGCGGCAAGCCCGGTCTGTACCCGTCCGTGACGCGTCTCGAGGGGCAGATTGGTTTCTCCTTCTTGGGGTAAGTTTTTGTTACACCTGGAATATGCATACTCTTGCAGCCATCAGTATGGCTAGGTAAAACCTCCCTTTGTTACAAAATAGTAGTAGACCTAGGAGTATGGGGGTTACAACACGGAGAGCGGATATTCTTGCTCGTTTTCTGGATGAATCCGAATCCTCTGCTGGCATTGATAATAAAGTATCTATGCCTACATCTAGGGAAGCAAGTAAATGTTTGGAGAGTACGGTCTCTCCACAGTCAATACTGCTCTGATCTATGGTAAATGGACTGGAGGCAGATGTAATTGTTGAACCCCTAGTGTGCCCAGTGATAAAAACTGCAGAAGCTGTATTACAGGCATCTAATAGTACTCAATGTATTGAGGTAAATACCTTGCCATGTATTAATATGCATAATAGGAGACAAGATGATGAGACCGGAAACTGGCTGTCCTTACAGATTGAGAGATCCTAAGTCTGATTTAAAAATAGTGTTGCTTAATACTCAATCGTTGTTGGAACATGTCACGGATGTGGCATCATATATACTGGTGTATATATAAAGAGAGACAAAGCTAAAGTGTAGATGCTAGAGGTACATGAAAACGATTTATCACATCAGGGACCAATCACAATTAAGATCAAATTTTAATGATAAATCATAAAAGTTAAAACAACCAATTAAATGAGGTGGTCCACAGTACAAAACATACAGTATTCAATATAAAACCAAACTAAACTAGAACAGAAGTTACGTGAACAAACTAGTTCGGCTAGTGACAAAACCAGTGTGTTAAAAGAGCACAAGGGGGTACCTATTAAACAAATTGTATAGAACCCTACTTCAGTTTGGAATAAATGTGTCATACGTTTAAGTTTCTGGTTACAATACAGAGATGTATCTCGACATGTTTCTGTTCCTAAAACAAGTGTGGAACATTCATCAGGAGGAAGATATTAACGTAACCCAGTAACAGTTGAAATAGCACACTCTCTAGCATCTGTGGGGATAAAACAAACAAACATATAGTCAGCTCATGAGTAGCAAGATACTATGAAAAGTTCAAAATCAATGAACAGAGGCATACAAAAAGAGGAAACAAATACCTCAAATGCCGCCTGTGGGTGCTAGCTACTCTGAATAGTAGGAGGTAGAAGATCATATGGTCAATCCTACAAGAGATAATAAATACCTTGTAAGCGTAATTAATCGCTTACGGAAAAGCAGAAATTGTGTATAACACACAGCAGAATGGGAGACCAAAATACAAATGCCAAGTACTGTAAGGCAGACGTCACAAGGGTACATCAGAAATACGAGGGTACATAAGGGTAGATCACTAAGTAAACAAATGGTGAAATCATTTCGTAACTGATAGAGTAATGTAAGTTAGAAAGATGCTACGTTCACAGTGTAAGATACAGATGCCCAACATAGCTCGAGATTATTATGAGGGCCATGCAACGTTCCAAAAGGTAAAGAGGAATGTGGAAGTCAATTAAGTCCCGAGCCCAAAGATGACACCCAGGGACGTGCTAGTGTGAGGTATAAAGCAACACAGATATACCTTCGGAGAGCCCAAGGAGGCAACAGTTCCGCAGGAATCCTTCATTCGGCACTAGAAGAGGATAAAGAGAAACGAGCGGTGCTAGCATAAATATTCGCTCGTAGCCCATCTCACTTAAACTCGTAAATGAGCGCTATTAAAATAATTAAATATCGCTTACCCTGTACAAAATAACCGCTAGAGGGTAAGTGCTCTGTACTCCACGGGAACAAATCCCCGAGTGACTCAGGAGGCTCGCCGCCGCCGATGCTAACAGGTAGTCATAGTAACTTGGTAGTCCTACCTCTATGTTCAGTGGAATCTTGCCAGAACCTGGGAAAACAAAGAGCACGCCGGCGGCCATCTTAAGAAGTAGAGTGAGTGTCTGTGAACCAGTGGCCTAAAGTGTGAACAGAAGGTCTATACTGAGGTGTACTCGACATATATAGGTCTAGATGGAGAAGCGTGCCAACCTTACTGTGATAGAGAAAGACTAAAGCGTAAAAGTGGCAAAATATTCTGCCAATCAATAGATTCATTAAGACCAATCACATCACTATGCAACGTATATATCATTTTTTGCTCCATCCTCAAGAGTTTCTTTTCACGAGCTGAGAAATTAGTTCTTTTAAGGGCTATGAGTACAGTCCATTTAGCAAGTTGAAGTGTTTCACCATAGGAGCATTTTCAGTTCTGTTCTTCAGACAGCTTCGATGTTCCATGATTCTGGTTTTATACTGGATCAGCTAATAGATATATGCGCTCTGACCGAAACTTGGCTTCACAGTGCGGCAGGTCCCACCATTACATTGGCTGTTCCTAAAGGCGACAGATTAGTGCGACAGGACCGACCAAATGGAAGGGGGGCGGAGTAACAATCATTTCCAAGTCCGATTCAGAAGTATGGGAGGTGGACATCCAGTATATAGAAGATTGCGAGATGTTACATGTTAAAATCGGGACTAATCCACAAACCACCCTCAATATAATTTTGGTTTATAGATCTCCAGTTATCATGCAAGATTTTGCACATCAACTAAGCAACTTGCTATTGTCACTGCTTAAGCTAAATTCCAAAGTCATGCTAATGGCGATACACATCTATGGATGCATGTATAGAACACAGAAATGTTGGCAGCAGATCTTACACCTCCTCCCCTCCAGAGTGGTGGAAAGCTATCCAGCATAGTAGTCGGAGTAGTCTCCCCGCTGAGAGCTGAGATTCCACAGTTATCAAACCAATTTGTTCCCCAAAGCCTGAGTGACGCGGATGATGATCCGCTGGTGCCTTCAAAAAGACAGCCACACATCCTGTTTCATACTTGGCCTCTGCATGCTTGCTTACACAGGGGCAATAAGCGCAGGCACAATCTTACACCACAAACTCGCAGGTTGCGTGCACGGGCACAGACAACCCTTCTTAAAATGCACAGGCACTGCTGCGACAGTCAAACTGCAGGCTAGACCAAGCAAAAGGAGCAACCGATGGAACAAACCCATATGTTCGGGGGTTCAACCAAACAAAAACTAACACTGATTCACACGTGTGCACATGGACAAGCACCTGAAGAAGCAAGGTCTACATAGGAACACAGTATCACAAGGACATAGGCCATGCAACGAATACACCCACAGCCACACCTATCGGCATCATAAGAAGCCTGCATTAGCACCCTAGCAATGGGGCCACCCAACAGGCCGCAAGCCGTTCTTCTGACGGTCAGGGAGAGAGCAGGTTGATGAGGATGGGGCATGCATAGAGCACAGTAGCTGCGCGAAGTGGAACAGCATGTACGACTAGTCTCCTTGCCGCCAGTTGTCCTCTCATGCAGGTATACAAGGAATGATTGGTACACTGTCATACTGCTTCTCAATCTTAACTTTATTGGTGTCTGTCTAATTTGCTTTATTGAAACAATGACGGTCATGCCCAGGGCCAGTCTCTTTGTTCAAGCCCAAATCATTGCTCGGTGCTGCCCTGGCGCTTTCCTCCTCCCTTGTGCCCTTCTGATCCAGTGAGTTGACATGAGTCATTCTTAGAGGAGTCCCTAGGCAAGGATTCCCTCCCTAAGGGCGAAGGGCCTTTTTAGATCCAAGATTCAAGTAACTTGTGCCAGCTCACATTTGCCATTTTTAGGCTTTTCTGTCCATCTGCACACCGGGTATGATCAGTCGTCCCACAGTTTTTTATACATCCCCAATCATGTAAATGCACTCAATTTGTACATGAAGTCCTCACTTCAGGCCTCATGCGGCATGCGCACATCTCTCCATTCTCTACTTTCCCTCGGCTTTCTAGGGTAGATGTGCCTCTACTCTTTTGTGGGGATTGATGTTTAGTGGAGGCAGGGGGCCTTCCATTACAGTTGGGCATTATGTGCTCTGATTCCATGAGATTTCCCACTACCCAATGTCCTGCCCTGTCCGTGTGCATGCGCTCTGGGGTGTCTGAAGGAACAATCGCTCTGCAAGCTTATTGCATCTCCTTGTGTAGCAGTTAAGTGGTGTGTTGTTGGACTATTTCCTCTGAGAAGCTGTTTGAGGATGATTTTCAGTTTGCCACAATAGGTACAGGGTTGAAAAGTGGAAACATGGCAGAAGCATTTCTCCCTCCTCTTCAACAGACACATCCTCTGCCTGTACTTCCCACCAGGGGCATACGGCCTGGAGGGGTAATCTAGTGGACTACTGGGAAAGATCTACTGCGAGGGTAATAATGAGGGCATCCACAAATTCCAGAAGCTTCAACAGAACATGTTCTCATTCAGGCAGATCAGATCTAGATCTAGAGATGCAGAAGACTAAGGCCTGAGACAAGAGGATCCACTTGCAATGCATGCCCCGGTGCTTGGGAATCTCGGTCTTCTTGTGCCCATTATCTCAGACAATCAAGTAGCTTCTAAAGCCAAGATAATCCTAAGGAGGCTGTACAGATGCACCCACATTCCAAAACATGCTCTTTCAACATTGGAAGGATCCAGAACACTTACCAGGTCCTCGCCTTATGTCAAAACCCCTCCAGCGGGATCCATCGATAAGCTGGCCGGCGCTCTAGAAGGAGATTCACTGTTGGCAAGCTTCATGGGATTACCCATCATGGTACCAGAGCGGTGACAGCCTCAGATGTGAGTGATTACAAAGGTGCACTAAGCACTATTGTAGGGATGTGTAGGCACACTCACCTTGCTCCTAGGGCCATCACTTAATGCTGCATGCCCATCTGAGGGCTCGTGTCAGACCTTCAGACACTGATCAAAGTGAGGAAGGAAGCATTGGAAGGTTCAGAGCCATTTGTTGCCATTGCAATAGCAGTCAAATTATTGTTGACTTAGCCACTGACCGGTTCAGAGTCGCTGAGTTGTCCTCAAGAGCTAAAGTGCTGGCATTGTCATATTCGTATCCAAGAATGACACACGGATGCTGCAGAAAAGACAGTTAGTCTAAGTATACTGTAAGGAGCCATGGATGAGACTTGGACACAAGGGAGTCATTGTTTTGGTCAAAAACATTTATTAAAATAAAAGGGGGTGGAGAAATTCCTCTCTGTCCCTGCTCAAAGAGGTGTTTCCGTACCTATAACAAAAACGAAGGGTCTGTCAATGCCAGAATGTCGAAAGCAAAACCGTCCCGTGTTCAATGTACTATTCTGGCCCTCACATTCTAACAAAAGAAACTCTATGGTGAAAAGGGTAATGTCTTAGGCCTTGGGTGGTTTATAAATGTTTAAAAAGGAAAATGCGTAACTGCAGCACAAACGTTGCAGAAAGGTAGAGTTCCTTATTCCAGAGAATGGTTCCCTTCCCTGGGATTTCTCTTCCCTTTGTTGTTTATTCAAAGATATCGGTTCCTTGAGTTTCTCTTGCTCCACATTACAACTGGTACAGAAAACATTTTGGCTTTTTGTCTTTATCTTGTTAGGATACCTGGTGTACTCTCTTGCCAGGTTTTCACTCCTCTTCTCTTTGGTTTCACGCAGCCTTTTTGCTAGTCCTGATATATCCTTCTCAGGACCCCATTAGGCGATGTATTTCTTATACGCTGTTCAGTTTGTTCTTGCCTGTTGTGCTTCCCTGCCAGGGCTTTCTTATATGAACATGCTTACAACTGCCTGGTATAATACTCTCCTGCCAAGACATTTCTCATGTGAACTCTACACACACTTCTAAACTTGATATTCCCTTGAGTTTTATCTGCTACTGAAGACCAGAGATGCTCATCAAGAGGTAAAATCCTTGACTTCTTTCTTTCCTCTTCTCTCATCAAAAGCATCAACCTCATCCCCCTTTACCTTATTGCATATCCTCTCTTCCCCTAACGAACCCGTCATGTTCACACGTTGCACCTTTAAACACTTCCCGGTGGAAGCATTATGAATTAGCCTGGCCAACCTCCTTGCCATCACCAATCTGAATTCTCCAAGGGAAATTTTCACCAAAACCTCAAAGGAGTTCTACGAGGCAGATTCCCATTTAAGGATATGGCAAGTCGGGGCCAAACAACCCCCAATGGTACACCCAGTAATTGGATGAGAGCAAGCACACTATCAAAGCATGTGAAGAAATGTGCAAACCTATACGGCCCTGCAATCAATGCTCAAATTCAGGATTTTGAAGCCATAGTCTCCTCCTACTTAAACAATTGCAGCAGACCAATAGTAGCAAAGTCATCTTTGCGACAATCGAACACTGCGCAAACCCCTTACCAGATCCTGAAATACCAGTGTCCTTAAATAAATGAAATTTCATTATTGATTTCTTCATGAACGAAATTGATACAATTAGACATCACATCAGTCACTCTAAAGCATCTGTGCCACATTTATCTATACCACTCCGGGCCCCCTACCCTGGACTGATTTCACACTCCTCACCACCAAGGATCACACCAACACACTTGAATCACTAAAAGCCAACCCCCTAAACCAATGACTTCCAACCTCCTGCCATCCTAAAACAAAAGATCTTGGATCATGCTCTCTTCTGGCTCCAATTTGTTAATGCCTCCCTCTAGCATGGCATTTTTCCAAGCTGTTTAAAAACAGGGCTGTAATGCTCACTCGTTAAACTTTGGACCCAGAAGACTTTGCCAACTACCAATGAGTCACAAGTCTCCCATTCGTCGGCAAAATAATGGAAAAGGTAGTGGTGAATCCGCGTCATGAGAAAAATAAAGTGGCCAGCATTGCTCTGTCTACCAGTCCGGGTGCCATCCTAAATGTAGCACCAATGGAGCACCACCCAGGAGGTGCTCCCCAGATCATGGACAAACAGTATTCCTTCCTCTTGGTCATCCTGCTGTCTTTGATACAGTGGACCCCCAGAATCTGACCAGTCTGATTGCGCAAAGAATGGGCTTTTCAAGTTCGGTTCTTGGCTAGTTCTTCTCTTGACTCTCAGGCATGTACCAGGCTGTTCAGACTGGCACCTTCAGATCTACCTCTGTCCAGTTACCTGCAGGGAGCCACAGGACCCAACCCACTCCTGAGTGATCTTTATTCAATGCATGAACCCACTGGGATCACCCTTGATGACTCGGAGCCTACACCAGTATTCAGATGACGCCCAAATGTACCTTGAAGTAAGCTGCTCCAATTAGACGATTGAATGAATAACAACAATCTTTGAACAAATTTCCTGATTGGGCAATAAGAGACCTATTTCTTAAATTAAGACTCAATGTGTTACCAACTCGGGAATACTTGGCGCAGACTTAACAAATTGGAAAGCAAATGAATTTCTGTAGATTCTGCAAAAAAGAGAAGCAATCAGAATCCTTGTTTAATTTGATAATGGAATGTAAAGCTTTGACGGATAAACGACAGATATTTGCCAATATGCTGCCACAAGGAAAAAGAAATGTGGGTGAGAAGGAAAGGTGGACATACATTATGTTGGGACAGGATAAATTATGGATCATGAGAGTTGTGCAATTCTGGGACTCACTAAAATTAAATAATGAAGAAGAGAAGTAGAGGAAAGGACAATATGATATACACCGAGAATGACTAATAGTTAGATTAGGATGAACTATGCAGGGACCATAAGTATTATGAGAATTGTTTTAAGATTTTTTTTTTAAAGAATTTAAACATTTTATCAGCGGAAACAAAATGAATGTAAAGTTTGATGTCAAACTAAATCATAAAAAAAAGCTTCCCCCATGACATCACTTGCCAACATTAATGCCCTGCCACCATTCAAAGTTGGATGATAAGCTCGAAGACCAAAAACTGAATTTGTGATCCTTTGCTACTTTGCCGAACAGTAAATCAGCCATGTATTTGCACCTGGACAGAGTCACTCTCCAAATTGCCCCTCCTGGCATTTCCCTTGGGCTCATTGTGAATAGTAACCTCTTTCAGCAGCACACCAACACGAAAACTCTGATCACGCTGCTCCACAAGATTAAGCCCTTCCGCCTGACTCAGTACTTCCAGACCATGGCACAAGGATTGCCATTGCCATGGATAGGTTGCACATATTGATGACGTTAACTTCCTCCTCGCTGGGGTCCCTGCGGTACACCTGACTCCCCTCAAAGCAGTCCATAACGCCGCGGTTTGCAGTAGCACTGGTTTTAACAATTGGACCACATCGCCCAATTCTTCCTACATGATCTTCACTGGCGCCCTATCCCTGCCTGGATCTGATTGAGAATTGCCTGTATCTCCTTCAAGGCAACCACCGCCTAGACTCCTGCCTACCTTTTGGACAAACTAAAGCTAGGGCAGTAAGCTTTCCTCTAGGAGTCAGACCAGTCCACATGGAAAAGACTAGGAAACAGTCTTCACACTATGCCCCAGTGGGCATCGGGACTGCTCCATTGCTCCTGAAGTACAGGACAGAACCTTCAGGGCCTTCTAAACTGAACGTGCTGAGCCGGGCTGCGTCTATCAGCTGCAGCCCGGCTTGAAGGTCAGCCCCAATCCTTGTTTGTGGAGCGGCCTGGGTGAATGAAAACGCCCACGCTGGGGCCGCGTGTGCGGGGCGGTCCCTAAGATGCGAGCAGGTGGGTGGCGTCTGACGAAGACCTTCTCCGCTCTTCACCTTCACCATAGCTCTCAACTCACCCGCTTTTGGCGGGTGTCACCCGCCTTACAAAGGGCTGACTCACCCGCCAAGCCTCCTGCACTCCCATTCATTCCAATGGGCGTCTCACCCGGCAAAAACAAAATCGGGTGATTTCACCCACCTTTCCGAGGCAAATAGTTGAGAGCTATGCCTTCACTAAGGGAGGGAACAATAATCTCAGGCACCACCATGGAGGAAACGATCAAGTGGCTCACAAAGCTCTATTGAAAGTATAACAACGAAGGGCTCCTCAAAGTCCTGAAACTATGCCAGCATTACAGCAAGCACCACCGCGGAGGAAATAAGGGTTTCCAAAGCCCCACTAAAGCACAGGGCTGCCAAAGCCCAGGAAACACATCATGTGTACCCGTGGTAGCCACCGCGCAAAAGAGCGCGGGTTTCAACTGACTTGAACTGGGGCACGTGGCGGGGTTGCTGCATGAAGCAAGGTACTGTGTGACAATTACATTTGCGCAACTGACAACCAGAGACTGTATTAAGAGTCTTTATTACTAAGGGCAGACTGCAGCTGCCTTGGTTATTTTAAATAAGTACACATACGAGTTGATGTAACGGGAGGTTGTGATGTGAGGATGTAACGGGGTGGGAGGAATTGTATACCTGCTCAAGGTTAATGTGAACTGGGGTTGTGCGAGGGGCAACCTCTACTCCTATCAATGCACTGTCCACCCTAGTATGAGTAAATAGCTTGGGGCAAGTATGGATTAGAAGGAAAGGTATGTGTTGCCACATTTTATATAAAAGCCCGTAAGCGCACCAAAACTCGTACTGTGCCTTATTTTGGAACTGGAACTCCGAATTGTGGCCCATCCCCTGAATCGATGACCTTTTTATTTGCAGGTTGCTCAGCGCCTCACCACAGCAGGTGGTCTGGGATGTTTGGGTGGTGAGGAGGGAGCTCCAGTCTCTCCCTGTTTCCACCACGGGTCTTGCCCCTTTGTTAACAGCACTCCTGTTCGAACAGTCCTACATTGTTCTTGAGCTAGCCAGGTTTGTGTTCTATAAAACGTCAATGCAAAAATACTAGACCTGGCGTAATGTCTGCAAGCATCGGTCTCTTCCCCAGGAGCAAGATGTGGCTCTTACACCTCAGTGGGTGAGAGTCCATTGCCTCCTGCTTTTACTGTCTGCCTTTTGCTCCTGTGTGCCAGCCAGACCGCCATCTTGGGCTGCTATGTATTGGAATCCATTGGACCAGTACTTCATATCCCTGGTAAGAGATAAGGAACTGGTAGAGCCCCTACAATGGCGGCTGAGCCTGAACCAAAGCCTAGTACGGAAGGACAGACCTGGTTTATCGGCATAAGCGAACATTCAGCGAGATAAAGTCCCAGAAACTATACGACTGGCGACTTGGGCAGAGGCTCACCCACTGCCCATTTTGCTTCTCGCATCAAGGCTCTGGACACCCCGTAGGGCAGACTGCCTCAGCCGGGCGTTTGCCACCTCTATTTCCAGGGAGAACGTGAGTGAGGTCTTCCTGGGCGTATTTGCCTCCAGAGAGCAGGAATGCTCTGCTGAGAAGATTTCGTTATTCCTGCCTGCTGGTCTGGGTGGTGAGGGACCCACTGTCACTAACGGGGCATGCCAGCAATATCTGCCCGACAACTACAAATCCCCCACTTCCTTCACCAACAATACCGTCTTAATGTAAATAATACCAAGCCCAACGCTGCTCTCTCTATAAGCATTCAAAATAAAATGGTCTGAATTCCAACAGACAAGTACTTTTTTTTTCCTCCCTAAAAATAGTAAAACGCTTTGAACATAAAAATGTAAACGGACATGCACGTCGGTTATGAAGAGCACTGACGCAAAAACGGAGAGTTTAGGTAGTTCGCAACCTACCCAGTATCCTGTAGGCTGTAGTAACTGGAATTTATATTTGTTCATTTATAACGCGCTTAATACCAACAAGTGGTTTCTAAGCGCGGGATGGGGATTCGAACCTGTGTTGTGATGCATTGTCTTGCTTCCAAGTGGCAAGGTGCTAACGGTGGGGGAGGTTTAACCAGTGATACCGGTTACACCAGACTGGCTGAGTTGCTTTTTGTACCCACTGGCATCTCAACTGTCAGTGGAACCAGGCTTCCTCCCCCCACTCACCTCTCCAATCAAGTACCTCCACCTGACACAAGTGAGAGCAGTCGGAAGTGGCTGCAGTTGGCTGCTTTGAAGTTTAACTGGTACTGCTCACAAAGCAGTGTTTGTTTGCTGAAGCGGTAGAGTCAGTCCAGCACACACTAGGAGACCTGTACATTGTTGGGCTACAGCCCTTCACTGACCATTGGGTGGGTATCCTTTGTGCCCTGGTCTACCCATGCCGCCACTCACTTAGTCTCCTCCCTTCAGAAGCTCCTGAGGCAGTGGACCTTCAGTTCCTGTCCTTTAGTTCCTCATGGTAATTCCATCGGCCCCGAAGAGTAGGGACATTGGCTGCCCTTCTATATAGGGAACATTGTTCTGTCCTGTTAAAGCAGAAGTCCTGATATTCAGACATGGCCCCACATTCCACCCTGAGGTATTTTTGGCTTCCCACCATTTTGAGGATATCAAACTGTCCTCACGCTCTTGCTTCTGAAAAGATGTCAAACATGTCCTGCAAAGGGGCCTTATTGTAGTTATGGCGAAATGGTAAAAAAAACGGCAGTAGTTGTACATATTGCCGATATATTTATTTATAACATTTGTGTAACGCCCGAAACCCACAGTTATCAGAGCATTTGTTCCAGAATATGCGAGACCGGTAAATTTAAAACATTAAGCAAACGTGAGTGGTAAAAGACTGAGAGCACAGTGCAGACGTGGTGCAGGCTCGAGAAGTAGGATTAGAATTGTTCTTTTAGAACGCGCTCAATACCGGAGACCAGTTTCTAATCGCGAGACCTAGACAGCGCTAGGGTGTTCCAAAGGGTGGGTGCGGTGACACTAAAACCTGTGCCGCCCACTTTGACACGTTTGAAGCGGGGAGTGTTGAGCGAGATGTTGTTTGCGGACCCAAGTAGTCGCTTCTGTTGTTTCCTTGTGATGGTGTCATTCAAGTAGAGGGGGCTTCCATGTAGATGCAGCGGTGGGCGATAGAGAGGGTCTTAAAGACAATGGGTCTCATTACGAGGTGGGCGGTAAGGATACCGGGCACCGTTAAGGAGACCGGTGCCGGTAATCCCTTACCGCCCAATTCCAAGGTCCCTCTGCGGGAACCGTAAGGGACGTGTGGTCTGACCACACGTTCTTTACGGGACCCGTTAACGGACCTTGGAGCTAATAATGGGACTGCAATTAGCGGGCACGTTATTAGCGCCTTCCCATGGAGCCCTATGGGGGCTCAAATGGAAATGGGGAATGGCATTTGGAATGGGGACCTACCGGGTCCGCCTAGGTTGGAATGTTCCGGTAAGTCATCAGACCGGACCCGGACACGATTTTGGAGGCAGCCATGGCGCTAATACCGCCATGGCTACCTCCAAAGTTGTAATGAGGCCCAATGCATGCTCTAATTGGTAACCAGTGCGATTCCCGGCGTGCTGCTGAGATGTGGTCCAGAGCCCCAGAGCCCCACAGCTGCTCGTAAGACTTTATTTTGGAGTTGAAGCTTAGCCAAATTGGAGGCTGGGGTGACTTTGAGCAGTGCGTTACAGTAATCGAGTATTAAGGCTCTCGAAAGGGCGAGGCAGTTGTTGGTGGTGAGGAACTTTCTGCTCAGGGAGATAAGTTTAGATGTATATGATGTTGAGGAGGCTAGGGCATTGGCGTGCTTCTTCATGGTGAGTTCAGTGTCGAGGTACACACTGAGGGATTTTACTTGTTTGAGAACAGGGATGGTGATGCCATCAATGTGAAAGGACGAGTCGGCGCCTTCTAGGGTTTTAAGTTTATTTGGCGAGCCTACAAGGAGCAACTCAGTTTTCTCATCATTGAGACACAGGTTGTGTGTGACCATCCAGTTTTGTGCGGCACTGTATACGTTATATTATCATGGTGGTGTCGTCAGTGTAGTTGCCTGTGAATGGAATGAGGAACTGTGTATTGTCTGTGAAATTTGTGTAGGTGATGCCCAGGTCTTCCTGGATATCAAGGAGTGGTTTGGTGTAGGTGCTGTACAAAGTGGGGGAGAAACAGGAGCCTTGGGGAACGGCAAAGGGGACTGGAATGGGGTGGCTGCTGCATTGTCAATGGCAAACCTAGCGGTGCGGTCGCAGAGGAACGATCTCTCGCAGGTGGTGGCTTCTGTGGCAAAATAGAAGTAGAAGTGGGAGCTGAGGTGCTAGACAAGTGTGTCGTGATCCACCAAGTCCAAAGCAGCCGAGAGGTCAAGGAGCAGGACCATTCGTTACATTACAGGGGTTGTGTTTTTACAGCTGGTGGTATTCTAAGGTGGTACTGCAAGTGATAAATATGGCTTGACAGAAAGCAGGGATACCACCTAAAACACCTGCAGTTTTTGCCTCCAACCAAAAGGGGAACATGAACTTTGTAGAAGGAAAGTTCTGAAGGGTTTTACATTTTTTCCAATAGTTAAACACTTCCCTTCACTGCAAGAGGAAGGGGCCCAACATAGGTGATGAAAAAGTTGTCATGCCCCCACCTGCTTATCCTCTATTGGTTATAGGTTAAAGTTTCGACTCAAAAGGGTCGAATGACAAAAGGGTCGAGTCAATTTGACCGAAAAAAAGGATCGTTTTTTTTTTTTTTTTTTTTTTTTACCTACTAAATAAAATTTTTTTTTTTAAAAAAATGTGATCCTTTTGTTTTCGGTCGAATGCACTCTCACCTTTGGCATTCGATCCTTTTGATTTCGTAACTTCAACTGGACACCTCCTCTATTCAGTGTGATGCAGAGGGTGGACAATGACCATTCTCTGCAACATAAAACAAATTCTACAGTAGCGGTATGATCCGGTATGTACATAATCCATTTCCACCGTGAAGAGGTTGAAAATTGTAAAAAATGTTTAAATAATGCGTGCAGATTTACTGACATGCTAGTACTAGTCCAGTAACTGTGGATGTTACCACCATGTAAGAGCTGGTTCTATGATGTTAGATCGCCAGGCTGTTATTTGCAGAGTTTTTTGCCAAAGGTTTTTGGCTGAAAAAAACTCATAGCCGTTTTTTTCTATAATTGGGCCCCCCCCACACAAGCACACCTTCCCTATTTTGTAGTCCATATACCCCACACCTCCTACCCCTTATACACCCTACCCACCCACCCCTTATATATTTAGTTGAGTTTTTCAGGTAAAAATAAAAACCGCAAAGAAAAAAGCCTGGCGATGTAATAACGTCTTACCGTAAGGAGCTATTCCTGTAAACGGGAGGAGCCTCTCAGATTACTGTCAGAGGTAATGGTAATAACCGGGTAATGGTAATCAGGCTACACATCTGCTGAAGCTGTAATGATGCCCAAACTAGATAGACCCTCAGTCGATACCAATGATTCAATATTCAGGAAGCCTGGGTACAATGGTAGTTCGTAGAGTTTTTTTGTTTTGTGTCCGACTTCCAATAATAGAGGGACCTTGGTCTATGTCTCTACGTCTCAATGCACAGAGGTGATTTGGGCAGCTTGGATGCCCTGGAGATCTTCTCAGGTACAGTAGGTTGGCCCTTACCGTCGTCTGTTTACTACCCAAGTCCATTAGAGCCTTAGGCCAGAGTCCATTCAATTGTACCTCTTCATGTGTCTGGAAAGGTTGCGCTGTACCGCAATATACCTCTGCTGTATCTGGGTCCTCTTCTTCTTCCTCTAGTTCTTTGTCCCAAGGATCTGTGTTCACCCAACCGATTTCCATTGGTTCTTCTAATTTATTCTTAGGGCATATCCTAGCGATCTGTCCTCTTCCCACAGGAAAAACAAAGGGGAGAGGTCGCAAAGGGGTTTTTAATTTCCCTGTTTCCTCTCGACTAGTTTGCTGTATTTTATTTACAGAGATTGGTGGGAATTTCTTTAGGGTCTCACTCTTAAGGGACAACTCTCGATTAGGAATTTTCTCGAGTCTTTGTATTTTTTCAAAACTTCTGGGAAACAACTTTACATCCCATTTTTTTTCAGGTCTAACCCTTTCCCTTTATGCCTCCAAATGTTTTTCTGATTCGCAATGGGCTTGAGCAATCTAAATAGCTGTTTCTAATGGTACCCAGTGATGTTACCCAAAAGAAAACAAATTAAATGTTGCCGAAGAATAAAACCAAATATATAGGGGGTGGAGGTAAAGGGTTAAAAGGTGTGGGGGGGGTGGTTGGGGGTTAGAAGCTTGGAGAAATGGGAGGGTTAGTGGGGCCACAATAAAAAAGGACTTTTTTCCCAGTAACATTTTGTTCGTTACAATTCTTTTTGGTAAAATCACATGGAACTGTTTCTAATGAGGGTTGAGGATGCTGTAGTATGCCTTAGTGTAGGGGGTGTAGGGAGGCAGGTAGAGCATTTATAATACTGCTAAGGTTTCTAAAACCTCCGGGAGCGTTTTCCTTCCCCGCCATTGGGTCAGAACGTTTTGTACTCGGCACGCTAGTTTGAGGGTACTTTATGTTCCTTACCATTTGGGTGTCCCGAAATGTTAGTTTGTAAAAGGTTTCTGTTTTTCATACCCTTTCTAACATGGCCCTCTTTATGTCATTAAAGGGATGGTTCATAGGGGATTTATGGTTTGGTAGGATGCATGTAGCTCCCCTTTTGAGAAGGGAATAAATGGCAGGCCTTCAGGTCGCCGTCCCACTAGAACTGAATGGCCATTCAAAGTTGATAAAAAAATGCCCCCAAATCTTCGCCCTCCTGATACTGTTAAAGTACACCATGTCAGAGTCGGTCACTTGGAAGGCTTGGTCCAGGTTCTTTTAAGGTAAATTAAAGTAGAAGGCCTAACTTTCCCTATCACTAAAGGTAGTACAATCCCTATCTAAAGAAACTAAAGCTCCGTTGTTGTGTAATCCAAAAGAAAATTTATCCTCCATCCAAACTACCCTATATGGCCCTGCCACTTAATCTAAGTAACTTAAAATAAACCAAGGGAATAATTTTGTTTTAGCCTGGACTCTCCAGTTAATTCAGTAGTCTCTTGAATTATAACACCTCTCAGTGGAACAGATGGTGTCTGCAATCAATTCTTATTGCTCCTCAGGAACACTTTTCTTTCTCGTACATTGTATCCCCTTTTTAAAATGTCTTCCACAGTAACATTTCTTGATACTCAGTTCATTACTTGTAGTTGTTCTCCAAGTCGTCTTTACAGAAGTACCTGAACAGGGTTGTATTGTTGCTTATATTGTCATCCCAGGCCTTTCCTCCAGGAGTACATAATGAGGATTTTGCGTCACCCCTTTTTCTAAACTTCGATTATTATCAGTTCTCAGTCTTGTTGTTTCTTGTCTTGCAGGTTATACCCCAGCGGTATTGACTCAGCAGCTCTCTTCTAGGCTTTTCTTCTCTTATTGGTTATACAACAGCTATGTGGGTTCAGCCCCTTTCTTCTAAGCTTTTCACTTCTTTCTTGACTTTTGGCCGCATCACGAGTTGGGCGGTATCCCTGTGGTAAATGCACCGGGATACCATCCAACGCTATTAGCCTTACCGAAACTCAGTTAGGTGCAATTTGCGCTGGATCCCAAGTTGCAGTGGTGCTGTTAATCCCCATTTATTCTGAGTCCATAGGACCCTATGGGCTTTTTCGGCACCATTGCCGCTGCCGGTAATAGCGCTGGTGGTAATGGCACCAAAAATGGTTGGAAAGGGGAGGTTTTTACCTCCAGCAAAAAACTGGAGGCAAACGTCACACTTTCGGCCCAAACTCTGGAATGGGTGGAGCGGTAATAGCATTACTGCTGCATTTTTACTACTCTGCCCAACCCCCGATAAGGCCTTTTGTTGCTTATTTGATAACTCATCATGCGTAATGGCACGAGGTTCCAGCTCCTTACAATAACTCTTCCCTGTCTGGATTACTCGTTATTTGCCTCCAACTCCTATCGCATCATTTTAGCACTGCTTTCTCATTCTTGTGACCGGGATGAGTTTTTTTGGATTGATAACGAAATCCTGCAGGCCTCCTGCTTCTCCTGGTTCCCCAGGTACCTCTCGTTTGGTACGGGTCAGTGGTTGGGCTCAGCTTTTGCTCTGGATAGTTTGCTCTGTCTCTCTGCTTCTCGTCTTCATGTTCTCTGGTCCGCGGCAAACCTCTGCTTCGCACTGGTGTTGCTGATTGGAAGCGACCCGCGCTACTCGTACAGGCGGTATCAATGTTGTTTCTGGGGCATCCTGACACCACGTCCAGCTTGCGGTCACAATGTGTTGCTTGTTCCTCTCTGTCGACCCGAGACTCTTCTCGCATCTGCATGCACCAGTTCTCGTATTTGTAATTTCTCTCTCGCTCCAGCCGGCGTAATGTCAGGAGGGTTTGCCCTGCGCATAAGGCTCCTCTCCTTTGTTCCTTATCATAGTTAAATATCTGTCTTGTTTTAAAGGGATATCTCCTTTTCTTGTACAACTGGTTTAGTCTTGCATTACCTTCTGCTAAAGATAAGGATGCCACATCGAAAGTTATCTGCGTCTTCAATGAGCGATATATATGATCTATATTTGTTATGTTTAATGAAGTAAATTGAGGATGGCAATTACAGGAGGGTGCAGATGAGCATTGTGCCTTGTTTTTAGTTAAAATAAGGCATTTCTTGTTAACAGATATATTGGAATAACGTTCAAAGGCCTTATTACAAGTTTGGCGGTGAGGGGAAAAAAAGTGTTGGTAATTCCATTGCTGCCAATTTTCACAAACTACAAGTTTGGTGGTCGGAATTACCAGCAGCGCTGAGCTGTCGGTAATTCCAGCACTGCATGAACCAAAAATGCTGGTGTTACCTGAGCTGGTATTACCAGGTATTCCCACCATGCAGTCCTATGGGACCCCATGGAATAGGAAAATACCACCCTTTCTGCCACTTGTAATCTGCCGGTATTTCTGGCAGACCAAGTGGCAGAAACAGTATTACCTTATGGTGGTATACAGCCGGTAATACTGGAGGGATACCACCAAACTTGTAATGAGAGCCATTATGTTTGCATCATTCATTCACCAAGATTGCCTTCAATTCCATGTCATTAGTGGCTCTAGAAAGACGTGGAGTTCTTGTTCTCTATTCAGCCATGCAGGCGCTAAAAGAAATAGTTTATATTTGATCTGCCGAACACAAGGTTCTCTGTTACCTGGTTCTGTGCCTTTGCTTGAGACATACATGCCAAGTGCAGAAGATCCGAATTACTGTCGGGACACTCCTAAAATACGCTATGACGGGATATAATTGAACCACTACTTCTGTAGTTCTTACATTTTAAGTCCCTTTGAGGTTACATTGTCTAATTGTACTTCACAGAGCAACACATTGGCACATACCCTAAATATGTCTACAATTGATCAAGAAAATAATATATGATATTGTGTCATTTAGACTGTCACTTTTCTTAGGTTTATTGATCATACATGGGGCAGAAACCTGCCTCATTAACCAAGTTGGCCTTTCAGATGCAGCACAGTAAGGCTACGCGCTGTTTTATCTACCAATGGGAGCACATGCCCCTGCCTAGTAACTATAGGCCGTAGTTTTGCATGCTTATTAATAAAGGTGGCAATTCATCACATAGGTTGTGATTTAGAAATGGCCCTAGCCCTAATTTGGAGTAATTCATCTCTGCATCTTTCTCTTTGTTCGAGCCATTTCAGTTGCACATTTTGGATATCTTCTCCATAGGTGTTAAAACTCGGGTCTCAGACAACAGAGCTATCCCTCAGGTAAATGCAGGCCATATAGGCTTCAAAACCATTGAGCAAATCTGGCGCTCAGGTTATGCAGATCATACATGCCCAGACCAGAGACAGCAGAGCTATCCATCATGTGGCACAGAGACAGTGGTTGCTTCTGCATTTCTATATGGCTGCCGTTTCTTTGCCTAACACCCTACTCCACCATGCTTACCGTGCCCATGGTCAAAAGAGCTAGAGCAGGTGGTGCTAGCTTCCCGTACCTAGCATCCGTACAATGGAATGCCCTCCCTCAACCTCTACGTGCGAAGGTATCGCATATGGCATTCCGAAAGGTACTGAAAACTGTGCTCTTCGCCTGACCAACCCCTGTACTAACCACACATGTCTTCTTACTTAAAAATCCATGACCTGCAAATGTATATATAATCTGTATAAATGTAAAAATTTGTAAATGTATATTATGATGTTTGTTAATCTGTTTAGAATCACATGCTGTGCATAGTCCGACATCCAGTGGTCACTGCGGAGTATTGCATTTTGTTTTTCGTAGTCGAAAAGGGGACGTTGACAAGGCGTGTCTGTAACACTATCCCTATAGTGACGTGCAGTGTACCCACAATCCCACACGCGTCGAGGTCCCTCAAATTGTATTTTTCCGCCCAGATATTGGTCGCCTTTACGCAGAGCTCCTCGAGAGACATTGCAAAAACTTTTATTCGACCTTTGGTCGTTATTAACTTATATTATTACTTACATCCCTCCTTCGGCGTCGTAGCTGCGAAGCTGTTCACCGCCGATCAAGATCTCCGACGACGGTGCCTTCGACGGAGGAGGTTGTTCGGCGTTCGCCGAACACGTGGCCTGGCCTTTACGGCCAAATACAGTAGGGAGAGTGGGGTCGTGGGACATTTGTTTCTCTTTGAGAATGCCTTTCCCTTTCCCCTCCCTTTCCTTCGGGGTTGTTGTCACATGCAATCGGTTCCTCAGCTATGGAGAGGACACCCTTCAGGTTTTGCCCACCTTGCAAAGGCAAGTTTACCTGGAAAGACCAGCATAAACTGTGTAACCGTTGCTTGCCCCTCGACCACAAAGAAGACGGCTGTGTGGCCTGACAGCTCCTTAAGCCGAAGACTATAAAAGACCGCAGGGTCAAAAGGTGGGCAGCCTACGCCATGTCAAGGTCTGATTCATCACCCGCCGCCGCTGCCGCCGAAAGTGACGAGGAATGTGACAACCCGATGCCCGTTTCGGAAGTCGTAGACCTCTCTAAGGAGCGTTCACGCTCCTCGTCGTCTGTCCTGCCCCGACAAGCTCGGCTCACGCCCTGCTTATGGGGATGAACACCCCGGCGACAAGGACGCACACAGAAAACACTCCCATTAATACACAACCCACGGCTCTTCCTCGTCGAAGACGAAGAGAGCATTAGCGCCAACAGAGACGCAGGTCCTACCATGGCCTCCTCAGACCGTAAGAGTCTTAAGCCCCCCTCGCAAACACTACTAGCGACTGGGCTACCCCCAGATAAGGGCGCTATCACTAAACTGCCAGACGCGCACCGTCAGAGAGCGCCCGTCGGCGTAGAGCAAGCGACGCTTGTAACGTCGACGCCAGAGGTACCCTCGACAGACAGTTTAGTTGTCGAGAGCGTGGCGCGGATTATTTCCACCGATAGCCAGAAACGGACGGCGAAAGAAACGTCAATCACCGTTCACAAGGCCCAGGAGATGCCGAAAAGGTCAGAAGGAAGGCAGGAACCGCCCCCTCCGTCGAGAGGGACTCCTAGCCTACCAGAAGGCTTTTCAGAAGGCGAGGGGAACCTTTCTTCGACGTTATGTGATAGGTCGAAGCGTTTTCTAACAGAAGGCCCTCCCTTTACCCCCCCTGACCGCTCTGGGGTACCTCACGAAACCCTAGAGAGACTCCAGTTCTGTATGGACAAAATGGAGAGTTTTATGGAGACTCAGAACCTTCCAACACCCAAGAGATCAAGAGAGGGACCTCAGGAGGATCCCAGGGCCAAGTACCCCAGGCTGTTTGATCCCCCCCAAGAGGATGTAGATTTATATGACCTCACTGGAGAGGACCCCCACTTTCAGGAGGATGATGAATTCTTAGGCAATGAAGGGGAACAAAACCTAGAGGAGGAAGGTTTTGAAGACAACCTGGATATGGGTGATGGGGGGGCTTCGGAGAAGACCCAGAAGAAGGCGCTTCACAACCCTGGCAGTCCCCATTAGCGTTTTCAGACCCTGACACCCTAAACCTGTCCCTACCCTAGGACTCGCCTATTAGGAATAAGTCACCTATAGACGATCAACCTACCTTTAATGCACTACTACGCAAGGCAGCAGCGCATTTCGAGATCGAGACCGGGGAAACTTCTCCTGAAATCGATTTTGTAGAAAAGATCATTAAGGAGAAACCCCCTGTCAGCCAAACCATTCCCCTTCTCGCCTCAGTAAAGAGACAAATTATTCCTTCACTATCCACTCCCGCGTTGATCAGAGGGGTCAACCCGAGGATAGAAAAATTATTTAGTCCTTCTCCATCGGGCCCATTATACATCAGGGGCCACTCTGTACCAGACTCCTTATTGGTGACAAATACTAGGAAGAGAGCAGGGGGTCCCGCTGTCAACTAGCGAGGCACCACTAGATAAAGAGGGTAAAAAATTGTATGCCCTAGGAAAGAGGATTACAGCCTCAGCTGCCTTTTCCACAAGAATTGCCAACAACAACTCTTCGCTGGCAAGTTACGCAGATGCACAATGGAGCAAACTACGTAAGGACATTGAGGAGTTACCGTAACCCCTACGTACTCGGCTTCTATCCACGGTGACTGAAGGAACCTTAGTCAACCAAAGCATCATTAAAAATACTCTGGATGCTGCAGAAATGGCTGGCCATTCCCTAGTCCAAGGAATCCTCCTCAAACGCCATGTATGGCTACGTAATTCAGGCTTTAAACCTGAAACACAAGCATCTCTAATTAACAAACCTATAGAAGATGCAAACCTCTTTGGTAAGGCGGTGGATGAGGCATTCGAGACCGCAAAGAAGAAATTTGACAATATCAAAACCCTAGACCAAATTTCAAGGCCTCCCAACAAACGTGGTTATGGCAACAAACGCTTTTTTTCCAGGCCAACGCCAGCAGCAGCAGCAACAGCAGCAGCAATACTCTGCAGGTAACTGGTCCTCTAACCAAGGCACCAGTGGACAATACAACCAAAGAGGACAACGTTGTGGCAAGGGAAGAGGTCGGGGTCCCACCCCTAGAGGTTCCCAAGCCACCAACACCAAATGACTCAAAGATTCGGGTCCCCTCCCATGCATCGCCGGTCGGGGGCCGGTTGACATCCTTTCTTCCAGCATGGGAGGGTATAACATCAGACCGCTGGGTACTATCAACCATAGCCCGCGGTTACTGTATAGAATTCAACAGTTCCCCTACGTACAGACCCCCAAGGGGACGATGCATGTCGCCAGAACACCTCGCCATCCTTCGTCAAGAAGTGGATCAACTACTAGAAAAAGGAGCTATAGAGGTCGTGCCTCTATCTCAGGTAACGGAAGGTATTTATTCAGTGTACTTCCTTGTACTCAAAAAGGACATAACCATGCGCCCTGTACTAGATCTGCGCCCAGCGAACAAATTTGTCAAACCTCAAAAATTTCGTATGGTGACTCTACAGGAGTTAATCCCCCTGCTTTCACAGGGAGATTACATGACAACACTGGACATGAAAGATGCATACTTTCATATTTTAATGTTGCCAGCGCACAGGAAATACCTCCGGTTCATGATAGAGGGCAAACACTACCAGTTCAGAGTGCTACCCTTCGGCATAGCATAAGCGCCGAGAGTATTCACGAAGGTACTGGCAGTGGCAGCGGCCCACCTGTGCAGGTTGTCCATCCCAGTATACCCTTACCTCGACGATTGGCTCATAACAGGGGATTCTTACGAAACATGCTTCTCAAATACCCAAAAGACTGTAGACCTTTTGTTTCAACTGGGGTTCTCCATCAACGAGAAGAAGTCCAGTTTAGACCCCAGCCAGATCAAACAATTCCTAGGGGCTCTAATTCGAACAAAGGACGGCCTCGTCTTCCCCTCCGAGATGGTCCAAAACATGCTGTTTCAAATCCCTCAATATGTGGCCGGTCGAGAGGTGACGGTACGCAAAGCAATGCGCTTACTAGGAATGATGGCGTCATGTATTTATTTGGTACCTCACGCGCGCCTGCGCATGCGCCCAAAGCAAGAGTGGCTCAACAGCCAGTGGTGTCAGGCCAGCGGACAATGGGACGATCTAGTGGTGGTCTCGCAGGCCTTGGTTCTCTCGCTACGGTGGTGGTCGAAGGAAAACCTGGTAATAGGGGAACCATTCGCCACCCCCACAGTGGAAGCCACTTTAACCACAGACACATCCCTCACAGGATGGGGGGGGGCTCACCTATCCCATCAGACTGCTCACAGAGTTTGGACTCCGAGCATAGCATCCAAGCACATAAACCTACTGGAGCTACTAGCTGTGTTCAAGGCACTGAAAGCCTTCCAGGCACACGTGCAAGGGAAGACAGTGATGGTCCTCATGGACAGCACCACAGCCGTGTACTACCTCAACAAGCAAGGGGGCACTCACTCTCCCGGACTGTCCAAGCTGTCCCAGAACATCTGGAAGTGGGCTCTCAAACACAACATGTTCCTACTGTCACAACATGTACCAGGGGAACTCAATCTGCTAGCAGACGAACTCTGCAGAGACTTCACTCTGCCCTCAGAGTACGAATGGCGGTTACACGAAGACATCGTCTTCGACGTCTTCACACAATGGGGATTCCCAGAAATAGATCTGTTCGCAACTCTGGAGAACTCCCAATGCCAAGATTACGCCTCCAGGTACCCCCAGAACCAATCCAAGGGGAACAGTCTATTGATACCATGGTCTGGGAAATTTGTTTACGCTTTTCCACCCCGACTCCCCTTCTCAACAAGATAGTGCACAAGATGCACCAGGAACAAGTTACCATGATACTGGTGGCCCCTATGTGGGCCAGACAGCCTTGGTTCGCTCACTTGATGGAGATGTCCCTATCTCCTCCAGTGAAACTTCCCTGCCGGTACAACATGTTGTCACAGGACAAGGGCAGGACACTGCATCCATGCCCTCAGATCATGAATTTAGCAGCCTGGCTCCTGAGATCATAGAATTTGGACATTTACAACTCCCGCAGAGATGCATGGACATTCTCAGGGAGGCTAGAAAGCCTAAAACTCGTCACTGTTATTCTAGCAAATGATAAAGATTTGTCATCTGGTGTAGGGGAAGGAGCATCAACCTGGTTGACTGCTCTCCCACACAAATTGTTCTGTACCTGACTAACCTACTAGACTCATGCTTGGTGTTTAACTCTATTAAAGTCCATTTAGCTGCACTTTCCGCATACACCACTTCCCAACTTAAAGTGTCATGGTGGAAAGTCCCAGTTATTAAAGCCTTCATGGAAGGAGTGGAGAAGATCCACCCTCCCATAGCTAATCCCGCTCCCGGGTGGGACCTAAATGTGGTACTAACCAGGCTCATGGGGTCTCCCTTTCAACCCATGCACAAAGCAACACTTAAAGACCCCACTCTTAAGACTGCTTTTCTAATAGCTATCATCTCCATTAGGAGAGTAAGTGAACTACAAGCGCTCTCTGTTCTAGACCCCTTTGTAACAGTTCATAAGGATAAGGTGGTTCTACGCACACATCCTAGGTTTGCGCCAAAATGTAGCTCTAAATTCCATGTCAACCAGTCAATAGAACTACCAACGTTCTTTCAAAATCCTTCAAACTTAGGTGAGAAGAGCCTGCATACACTGGATGTTCGCAGAGCCGTGATGTTTTATATGGAAAGAACTAGACCATTGAGAAAGACTAATCAGTTCTATGTCTCGGTGGCAGCAGGAAGAGAAGGAGATGCAGTTTCAAAATCCACTATTTCTAGATGGATTGTACAATGCATCACTCTCTGTTTCTCTCTTGCTAAGAGAGAACTACCCTTCAAGCCAAGAGCACACTCCACTCGAGGCACCGGGGCTTCCATAGATTTCATTGCAAATGTCCCTCTTAAGTCCATTTGCAAAGCGGTAACCTGGAGTTCTGGTCACACCTTTACAAAACACTACTGTCTAGATGTCCACTCTAGGTCTGATTCCCAGGTGGGACAAGCAGTATTAAGACATCTTTTTTCTACTGTTCCTTCTCACACCCCACCTCCAACTCCGGGTCCTGCTCGCTAGTCTATGCACAGCATGTGATTCTAAGCAGATTAACAAACATCAGAAGACAATGCATTACTTACCGTAAAAGCATTTCTGATGGTTGCGTCTGCTTAGATTCACATGCGCCCACCCTTCCTCCCCGCTCGGATGGAAGGAACATAGACTTTCTTCTATATCTCTCTTTTCTGTACTCACTCACGTCTAATAGGCTCCCTCAGGGCAGAAAAAATACAGAGGGACCTCGACGCGTGAGGGATTGTGGGTACACTACCCTTTTCGTCTACGAAAAACAAAATACAATACTCAGCAGTGACCACTGGATGTCAGACCATGCACAGCATGTGAATCATTCTAAGCAGATGCAACCATCAGAAATGCTTTTACGGTAAGTAATGCATTGTCATCAACCTGTACCATCCCCTGTAACTAAGTGCCCTTCAAGTAACAGCGACACGATGCCCAAGGGCTGCTTGAGCACTATACTAATGTAAAAAATAAATAATTCTTTATCCTTTTACTTGCAGGTATGTCCAAGACCTCATCTGCCGGTGCCCTTAGCATACAGAGGGTAGCCGTGTGCAGTCGGAACCTCTGCCATCATGCCACCTCGGCCTTCCTCGGGAGAGCTATGGGGGCTCCACCTTATGCCCCCACGGATCATGGTGGACTGCTGCCTCCCAAATGGAATGATTGTGACCCTGGAGTGTCTGAGGGAAGCAACGCTTCTCAGTATCAAGCATGACCTCTTCAAGGAGGCCAGGAAGTACCCTCTCTTCCACCTGCTGCAGGTAAGAGCCTAAACTATGGACACCTGCTTACCGCCTCCAGGTCTTTGAAATACAGTAGGGCCCAATGCTATGTGTTCCTTATTCATCTGCTGCATGTTGCATTAGCACAGGTTTCTGGACAGAGTAGCTCTGTTCCGTCTGCATATTTTTGCAAGGTTGTACACAGGATTGTGGGGTTAGAAGTTTAATGTGCTTTCCTTTCTCCAAGTAAAGTAAACCAAGGCAGGTGTGTGAGATAAGGTATTTTGTACCCTGCCCACCACATACAAGTTAGACCAATACGCTGGTGCAAGAAGTTGTGTGCCCCCTGGCCTTGTGCTGCAAGTTTAATAAACACAGCTTTGTGGCATCAGGAGTCTGATGCCCCTGTCCGCCTCCTCCAGGTAAGGTGCACACAGGCCTACTCATCTTTTGAATGCCTCGTCTTCAGTCTCTCTTCCCTGGCCATTCCCTTACTGTGGCTACTATCTATCTGCCTCCTGGTCAGATCTCCTTCCTCTCTGAGTGTGCGGACCTCTCCTCTTTCCTCCTGGTCTCGACCACACAACTCCTCCTTCATGGAGACTTTAACATCCACCTGGATGCTTCCTGTCCTTTCTCTGGATTCTTTCGTGACCTCTGCGACTCTCTCACTCTCTATTTTCCCCTCTGGCCTGACTCACTCTGCAGGGCACACTCTGGATGATCTGATCTCTTCAGACCTTCCCATTTCCATCCCTCTCACCACTCCTCTCGTCTGGAGTGATCACTTTCTCCTTTCTTCCCAGCTCACCCAGCTCTATCCCTCAGGCCAGCTCTATCCCTCAGGCCAAGCCAACTCCAGCACTGCCACCTACCTTCTCACATCTCTGACCCATGAAGCGTGTGTGAGTTGAGGCTTTCGCCACCACTTTCTCACCCCCTACCTCTTGGCTCACTCACACCCTGACACAGCCCTTTCTATGCTCCACTCTGCTATATCTGACACTCTCTATGTTCTTGCCCCTGTCATGAAGATCCCCATAAAGCCCAAAGCGAAGTGCAACTCTTGGTAAGACTCGGACCTCGTCGCCCTTAAACGCAAGTGCAGGGTGGCTGAGAGGAAATGACGTGCTTCCGGTACACCCTCTGACAAACTGGCATCCTGCCTGCTCCAAAGGCAATACCGGCTCTCTGTCCACACCAAGAAGAGAGCCCACATCCAAGCCCATGTGTCTGCGGCATCTAACAACTTAGCCAAACTCTTTAAAATGTGCAATGAGCTGACCAATCCTGCTGCAGACTCTACCTCTCCTGTCCCCTCCTAGGCCCTCTGCACAGCCCTAGCTTCTAATTTCATCTCTAAAACTCAAGGCATCCTTTCCTCTCATCCTCTTCCTTCTACTCCCTGCTCCTCCTCTGGCCCTTCTTCAGCCACCTCTCCTCCCTCCTTTTCTGCCTTTACCCTGTTCTCCCCAGATGAGGTTTCTAAACAAGTTCGATCTATGACAGTCTCGTCAAAACAGGTTCACTGCTGTTACTCCAAAACCATCAAGGACAACATTGACACCTTGGCACCTGCTCTGGCTGACTTCTGCAACCACACCTTTACCACTGGAGTCTTCCTTTCCCCCCTTAAGCACTCGCTTGTGAACCCTCTTCTTAAGAAACCCTTGGTCAACCCTTCCTGCACGGCTAACTATCGCCCAATCTCCATCACTTCTTTCTTGGGCAAACTCATGGAAAAGCTGGCCATCTCCCAGCTTAATCTTCACACTAAATCTGTTGGTTGTCTCCATGACATCAGTCTGGCTTCAGAGCTGCCAGAAGCTCGGAAACGGCTCTCCTGAACACCCTATGTCCTCATCTTACTTGATCTCTCTTCTGCCTTTGACACGGTCAGCCATGCCATCTTGCTCAACCATCTCCGTAATAACCTGGGTATCACAGATCAAGCCCTGGCTTGGCTGACTTCTTTCCTCTCCGATCAACCCTCCCAGGTCCAATTTGGGTTCTTCCTCTCCTCTATCTCTACCTGTGGTGTTCCCCAGGTGTCTTACCTCTCCCTGGCTTTTCAACCAATACCTGGCACTTCTTGCCCACCGCATTGCCGCTCTCTGCCCCAACTTCCAGTGCTATGCAGATGACACTCAACTCCTTTTCAGGCTCCCTTCCGCCACCTCTTCTCCTTCTCTAATCTCTAACTGCCTGTCCGCCATCCAGGAGTGGTGTGCTGCCAATGATCTCCACCTTAATGCCAGTAAGACCGAGATCCTCCTCATTGCCAAACCTGCTCCCTCCTTTCCTGTCACTCTCTGGCCTCACATGTAGGAGCAGGAAGAAGGCGAAGAGAGGCCAGCCAAATACCTTGATGTCAATTTCGACTCCACACTCTCCTTCTCTTTTCACATTTCTGACGTCTCTAAGAAGTCACACTACCAGCTGCACCTCCTCAGAGGTTGGCTTCATTTCCTCTCCTTGCCCCAGAAGCTCACTGACGCCAGAGCTCTGGTTCTCTCTAGGCTGGTCTACTGCAACAGTCTCTTTCTTAATCTACCTGCCTCTATTCTCCGCCCTCTGCAACTCATCCAAATCAGCACTGCAAGATTTGTCCTTGGCCTCAATCCCAGGGATCGGATCTCTCCAGGACTGAAATCTCTGCACTGGCTCCCAGTCGCAGTGAGGATTTGAGTTCAAAACCCTCTGCATTGTCCACAAGGCCTTCTGGGGCCTCAATACCTTCAACACTTTCCTTAAATATCTTCCTTCTTGAGCTCTTCGCTCATCCGCCTCCAACTCCCTCAGGGTCAGTCGCTTCTCCAAGCAACGAGTTGGTGGTAGATCTTTCTTCTGCTGGGGCCTCTCTCTGGAACAGCCTCTCTGCCTCTCAGAAACTTGAGGAGAACCATCTCTGGTTCCGGAAGCACCTCAAGACCTCCCTCTTTGCTTCTGCTTTCTCTCCTTCTCTCCCCTGCTGATCTTGTGGCTGAAACGGAAACTGCACTGGTTACCTGGCTACCCTCTGATCTCAGGCCCAGGTCTCCTCCCCGCCAGATGCACACCTGCACTTCCCCCCCCCCCCCTGGCAACAGTTGCACTGGACTGTTTCATATCACTACAGTCTCCTACCAGCACTTGATACCTGATGTCTGCACTTTTTTTATTGTCTTTATTTATTTACTGTTTATCCTATGCACTGCACTGCCCCCTCTCCCCTTTCCCCCCTGCATTTCTCCCCCTCCCCTGCACTTGCGCAATCTCATTGTCACCTGGCCTAGTAAGATCGCTGTCTCTGTCTTCCCTCCATTTCCCCCTTCCATGCCTCGTTGCACCTTGAAACACTTATGTATAGGCGCGTTATAAATGCCATATCATATCATGCATGTGGGGTTTTCAGGCAAGACCCCCCCTCATTGAATACACAAGTGTGGTTTGAGGTCCTGTGCCTCTGCTTCCACCAACTGCAAGTAATATGCATCTATTCTTTGTTAGATGCCATGTGTACCTGCTGCAGGTCCAAGAACATCACTCTTTGCTAGCATTACCATCTTAAATACGTTTGAAGCTCAATTCTACTTGCTACACTTAAGTCATTTCCTTTAACGTAAACCTGATTAGGCACTCAATTCCCCCTTTGCATTAGTCCACAATATACGTGAAGGCAGCCTTATTCCTGCTTAAATGCTTTCTTGGAACAGTGTCCCAGAGCTACTTGCTCACCTAATGCGCTTCCCTCCATCATGCTCAAATCATGGTTGCAGTACTGACAGCAAGTCAATGACAGTGCACTTCATTATGCTCAGTTTAGTCTGCATGTGCTTCCGTAAGGCCCAAGTACCAAACCTCATCATACTCCATTAATTCACAATGCCTCTACTCACGCCATATCTGTGAGGAACTGACCCCGACCTGATGTAAGCTCCCACAGACCTTCTACTTACCAAAAATGGTTCTACACAACATTGCCAACTCTGCGGCATCAAGGATATGTCAAGAACTGATTAATACAGCCACAAACAGAAGAACTACACTCCCAGCCTACCAATATAAGCGGCCCTCACTGCCTGTGGGTCGGTGGCCTACAGCCCCTCCAACTGCTCACCTAACTCCTGCCCCCCCCCACATAACTACCTAGCCAGAGCAAAATGCCTCAGAACTCACACCCGCTATCAACACCCACCATCAGAACCTCCCTCCATTGCAGCTAGGAACAATAGTCTGCGCTCTCGCTCCAAAGGCGTTCTAAGCACCCAGCGTCCCGGCCATAGAGACACCTCCTGGTCTACGTCAGACGCGTACACCATCTGAGACCAAACGCTGACCAATACACACCCAATGGCATCAATCATGGTATAGCCAATTCATATCATGATATGCCTGTTGCCAGAGACGCAACAATACCTTTGATTCACAGAATACCAGTGCATTACCTGCTGACTCCTTCGCCACCCAATACTATCGCGCCCATACCATGTACGATTGACCTGCCAATATGTAACGCTGCACAGCATGACCTGCCCACGTCGAATCTTACTAATGCCACCATTCCCATGCCTAGTATTGTTAACGCCAATCTGCATATGCATAGTAATAACAATGCTTACCTACCTATGCCTAGTAAAATCAATGCTAACCTGCCTATGTCTAGTGATACCAGTACTGACCTACCTATGTCTAGTGATATCAGTACTGACCTGTCTGTCTAGTGATATCAGTACTGACCTGCCTATGTCTAGTGATATCAATACTGACCTGCCTATGTCTAGTGATACCAGTGCTGACCTGCCTATGTCTAGTAATATCAATGCTAACCTGTCTATGTCTAGTGATATCAATGCCAACCTGCCTATGTCTAGTGATACCAGTACTGACCTGCCTATGTCTAGTGATATCAATGCTAACCTGCCTATGTCTAGTGATACCAGTACTGACCTGCCTATGCCTAGGAATATCAATGCTAACCTGCCTATGTCTAGTGATGCCAGTACTGACCTGCCTATGCCTAGTAATATCAATGCTTACCTGCACATGTCCTATGATATCAAAGATGATCTGCCAATGCTTAACTCTACAATTACTGACCAAACGCTACCCAAACCGGATAGCTGTGTACAAAGTAACTCCAACAGGGCCCTGCCCATTGCTCATCTTAAATGTGCCCTCATCAATGCACGTTCCCTCCCTGCACATGCACTTGATGTCCATGATCTCATCTCTAGCTATGACACTGACCTAATAATCACTGAAACGTGGCTCATGGAAGCCTCTGGCCCAGCCCTTGCCCACGCCATGCTGCCAGGTTATAACTTCTTTAGGCAGGACCGCCGTCTTCAATAAGTCAGAGGAGTAGCTCTTATTGCAAAAGAGTCCATCTCTGTTAGACAGATGGAAGGAAACGTTGGCCATAACAGTGACCATCTTCCTCTTAAAGTCAAGATTTCCCCCAACTGCGCTATTGCACTTTATATTATCTACAGACCACCACGGCCGGTATCAGACTTCCAGGATGCCCTAATTCATGCCCTTTTGGATAATTTGAAGAATAACTCTTGCTTCATTCGCCTGAGAGATCTCAACCTAGTCTTTGATGACCCAAACGACACCCAAGCAGCCTCTCTCAGTGAAGCACTATCGACTCTAGGATTCACTCAGGCCATCAGGGAACCTACCCGGAGGAAAGGTTGCACCCTTGACTGGGTCGCGCACCACAATTGTTCTCTCAGAATTACGGACATCTCCCCTATTCCGTGGTCAGATCATCACCACGCCATTCATTTTGAACTTAATGTCACCAGGGACATAGCTAAACAAATCCCCTTACCTCCAGCACTGGCCAGAAGCTCCCGCCAACTAACGAAAGAAAGGCTTACACCGTACCTGTTCGTACCGGCCCTTCATTCCCCCTTCTCCAGTGACCCAGAAATCCTCGTCAATGCATTCAAAACCGTCATCTCTCATGCAATTGCCGCCATTGAACCACTCGCCTTGAAAAAAGCTAAGCGTTCCAAGCACTCCAACGCCTGATTCTCCCAAGAACTGCTTGAGCTTAGAGCAAAAAGAAAATGGACAGCGCTCTCCCACTGGAAAGCAAACCCAAATGACTCCTCAAAGTCCGTTTTTAAAACCATCTCCAAAGAATACAAAATGGCGATTATTAAAGCAAAAGCATCCTCGTTCAACTCCAGGATAGCAAATGCGAATTCAGGAACCAAGAAGATTTTTGCCATCTTCAGGGAGTTGGAATCCCCCCACAGCCCCACCAACACTCCACAAAGATGAAGACTGATGCAACACTATCCAGACAGCTATGTTGGTGTTAGGACAGTTTTTGTGAAGTCCAAACCATTCAACTGAGGCAGTAAAAGACTCCACTCTTAGTATAAGGCTGTACCACCTGAGTATATGGTAGCGTAGACAGAGCAGCCAGCATTATTTTAGGAGGGAGAGAGGGCAGTAGACACAGTACAAGTGAAATTGTAATACAAATGATCCAAAGAAACACTGAAACACTATGTAGTGTAAAAATAAAGGATTTATTTAAATACAGTTAGGCCCAGACACATCTAGGGGTTAAGTAAGTACTAAAACATTATATGAAATCACAATATAAAACATAACACTATACTTGAAGGTACACAGACCCAAGTATAAACCTTATTTGGAACACCTAACAGTAGTTCTAGGGAAGTCAAAACCTTGTTATACACATTTAGTATAGGCCAAGCCTATTCTTTGGGAGTAAAAGACCAATGGTTACTTTCAGATTACATTCAGTAATACAAGGGCAGTAGACCCTTCCAGTTGTACAGTGACTCTTGGAACAAATCAAATAAACAGTCAACTGGACAATATACTTATCGTGAAACACTTATCCTAGGTGCAGTAAAAACCTATAACTACCTTTGTCATAACACAGTTATACCAGGTGAGTAAAACCTAAGGATGTTAGTGGCTAAGGAAGAAAAGATGTTAACCATACTTTTAAGAATAGTGCATCACACATTCAAGATCAGTAAGAACTTTTGTAACTGTTCACTCTTAGAATGACAGTTATCAACCAACTCTTTACAAGTAAAACACTTGATTTCTTTTCTAGGCAGAAGTCTCAATCCCTTCAAAGTCTTTCCCTTATTCTTGGAGCATGAGTGTTCTCAGTGGCAGAAGGGGGGTCACTAGAACTAGTGACCAACAGGCAGTGTTAGAATAAGTTCTTTATTAGCAAAAGTCAGAGTTTCTTTAGGAAAACTGGCAAACAGGTGAGTACTTTACTTTAGAGTTATAAGATTGTCCAGGGGCTTCACAGAAGACACCCCAGCAGGATTCTAGCAGTGTGACTGGGTGCACTGGACGAGGGACCTCCCAATCACAGAAAACACCCCAAAGCTACACAGAAATCCCAAGAGGCTTAAGGTAAGTATATACCCAAGCCAACACAGTACCTCAGCAATGAAGAAGAGATTACAGCAGGAGAACTTCAGGGACTGCAGCCAAATACCCTGTCAGTGGATTCCTTGTCCTGGAGACTGAACACAAGACCTCAGAAGGGACTTTGCAGCAGGGATCGATGAAGAAGGCTCTAGGCAAGATTCCTCTCATGGCTGAATGCGGTTCTGCGGATTTGGCACCTTTTCAAGTAGCATAGAGGAAGACAGAAAATCACGGTTGAATTCTCATCGTTTTAAAGGTCCAGCACTGTTGTGAGGGGCTTTTTCGGACTCGATTCGTGTCTCTGGAGATGCACCAAGATGACCACAAAGTTTCAGCGAGATTCGGAATTCGGAAGACCGTGCACCACACAGTGGCAGGAGGTCCCAGGGTATTGGGGTATTGCAAGAACGCAAGGTCGCAGCAACCCGTGGGATGGCTCAGAATGCAGGACTTCTTGAGTCTAGTGGGTCTCACCAGGCTCTGGGTTCGGGGCATCGTTTTCAGAGACCCCAGGTCGATTGGAAGGAAGGGCTGCAGCCGCTCGGGTTACACAGCAGGCTCTCTGGTCGCTGGAAATCGTCTCCGCCGCTTTTCCTTAGTCATCCTCTTCGGTTTCATGTTCCAGTGGTTGACCTGACTTCAGCTTCCAGGTTTCCATTATTTATCAGGAACTACAGCACAACCTCTCCATTCTCTCCCTGCATTTTACAAGAAAGGGGTGTCTGGTTGTCCAATCAGGACAGCCAGCCTCCCACTGGGATTTGTCCTAGTTGAAGCAAGGCGTAAGACAAAGGAGGGGGAAGTTTTGGACTCCTCCCCCACTTCCTGTGCTTACAGACTGACTGGAGCCTGGGTGGGGTGTCCAGGGGACTCCGGCCGAAGACAAAACTCAACAAAGGAATTTCCCACCCTGGATGTCAGGGGAAGGAACAAGAAACAATAAAATGGCAGAAAAAGAAGACCAGGGCCATTTTGGGAAAATGAGCACCCTTGGGTGCCTTTACTGCAGCTGTGATCACAACCCGCGGTAAAGGTGCACTAAATTAGTAAAAGGTATCACTGCCACCAGCCATTGAAGGTAAGCGTGTCCCTGTAACAGAATTGTTAGTTTTAATGTGAAAGGGGATACATTGTATCTCCCCAGCACTCCACATAAGGTGGGGTGTGCTGGTTCCACAGAATAAAATGTAAAAGTGATCCAAAGATCCTTTCTACCCTTGGGAACTGTAGTTCACTCAAGGTTAGCACAAGAAAGTTAAATGGGGAGCCCCTAGGGCAACCCAGCACCAACAGGCACTTGTTGCCAATAAGTTGTTAAACATGATGACTTTAAAAAGACACTATGGAGAGTCTTAAAAATGACACCCATAAAAAGAGTTAAAGATTAGGTGAGTGTGGAGAAAGGTTCCCACTCACTGGGGTATTAATGAAAAATATCCCACTAGAAAAACAAAGTTCTGGGGTTGAACCAGGAAAGGAAGATTTACCAGCTCTGTGGAAATCTTGCCTAACACTTGGACAAACTTAACATGCTGCAGAATAAAATCGGAGCCCATCAATAGGCCATCAGTCACCTTATATCTCAAACACACAACAGTACTGCTGGTGACTGTCCCCATTCAATGATATGAGCGAACAAGAAGTTTATCGCCCTCCTCAAATCAATTAAACCAACCTCTTGCAAAGGTGACGTCTGCCCAGCTCAACTGATTAAAGACTGTGCCCGTCCCCCTGCTCCATTCCTCACAGCATTGATCAATGCCTCCTTCCACTCAGGCCACATCCCTACTGGTCTCAAGGAAGCCTGGGTACATCCGCTCCTTAAAAAACCAACAGTTGACCCACTGGTGCCAGGGAATTACAGACCCATTACGGCAGTCCCCCTCCTTTTAAAAATTCTTGACAAGGCAGCTTATCTGCAAATATAAAAATTCCTTGAGGACAACAACTTGCTTGGCCTCCGGCAGTCGGGGTTCTGTCCGGGGCACGGCACAGGAACTGCGCTCCTAGACTTCAATCAAATGGACGATTTCAGAGATGTTGGCAAACCCGCCCTCCTTCTACTCCTTGATCTATCCACGGCATTTGACCTGGTGGATCACAACACCCTGTGTCACCATCTCTCCTCTGCTGCCAACTTCTCCCGTACAGCCATTGCTTGGATCACCTCGTTTCTCCAGGAAAGGGTTATGAAAGTCTCCTCTGACTCAGCCTGTGCCCAACCAAGCTTCATTAAATTTGGAGTCCCCCAGGGTTCCTGCATCTCACCCACCCTGTACAACCTGTTTACCAAGCCTCTGTTCCACATCCTGGATGCCTTGGGCATCACATACACTAACTATGCTGATGATACACAGGTCCTCATCCCCCTTACGGGTGACTATGAAGCCGATATGGCTACCTTCAAGTCCATATATTCCACCATCCAAACGTGGATGGCAGAAAACTGGTTGCGTCTTAACAGAGACAAAACTGAGCTTCTGCTAATTGGATCTCCGGCCACCCTCAGGAAATTGGCCAAACAATATGGCTTTTTTACGATTGACAACATGGCAATCCCAGTATCACAAGCTGTAAAGACCCTGGGAGTCTACCTGGACTCTGATCTCTCTATGAGCAGGCAGGTCAATACCATTGCATCGACCTCAGCTTACCACTGGAAACTGATCAACACAGCCAGACCATTCCTCTCTGAACCAAACTGTCTAACCATTGCTAGAGCAATAATTGGATCTAGGTTAGACTACTGCAATGCCCTCTTTCTAGGGATGTCCACTAAAAACCTTATAGAAAACTCCAAATCGTCCAAATAATGCCCTCCGGGCTGCCACTGGCAACCCCAAAAGGGAGGGAGCATGTAGCTGAAACTAGGAAGCAGGTTCACTGGCTCCCCATCAAAGAGAGGACAGTCTTCAAAGCGCTCGTCTTATCACACATGCGTCCACAACCGGGCACCTTTGTACTTGGCTCAAAGAGTTGCTAAACGGGTTCCTACTAGACCCTCCAGAATGGCCTGCTCTAATAGGATACCTGTGCCCAAAACAAAGAGAGTGCGTGCAGGAGGCTCCAGTTTCCCAGTTCTGGCAGCGACCCATCGGAACGACATGCCCCCTGAGGTTAGAAATGTTGAATCAGACCTAGCCTTCAGGAAACTAATTTGCACCTCTCTCCATGAATACTGCATTCTCCAGTCTGACTATTTCTGTACCTCTAAATGTAACCGTTTCATGCTCACTGTAACCAAGAGCCAAGTATCCCTATGTAACTATGACAATCTCGTGTAACTATGACATTCTCATGCAACGGCACCTCGATGCCCGTGGGATGCTAGCGCGCTTTACAAATACACATGAATAAATACATAGCCATAACTATACAATACATACATACAAAATCATAACAGTACCAGTAGTGGGGGGACACAGAACTCCCGGTTTAGGGTGAAAGGATCGAATACAAAGTTTGGAAATGCAATTGTTTCGAATCAAAAGGACCGAAAAAAAAAAATATAATGCACTTTATTTTTTTATTTTTTGGGGGGGGATCCCCCCTCAACCCCTGTTTGTTGGCCAGAAACCACAAATTTTAACCTATACCAAGGCCAAAAAAAAGACATTTAAAAAAAGGCATTCAATAATTTGTTTTCCCGCCCTTTTGAGTCGAATATATTGTATTCAACCCTTTTCAATTCGACCCTTTGACTGGACACCAAACTCCCTAGAAGAGGACAGTTGGATCTCATAGAGTTGCAGAAGTCCCATATAGGGAAACGTCATGAGGACAATATGAGGTCCATAGAGAGGAGGAAATGTCTGAATGGAATTTGAATCACTAGGGATGAACCCGACAGCACTGGGTTGTTTAGGACCTAAGGGCATGAACACGTTCTGCAAAGAGACCAGAGGCAAATGTTCCAGTTCATGAGGCTGTCCAGAGGCCAAGACATCTAGAATCGAAGCACCAAGTCCAAAGAGGTAGAATGATAGAATTCCTGATATGAAGTCCGAGGTTGGCACAGCGTATTCACTAGATGTCACTCGGGGAGATGCCAAACATGAGGAAAGAGCGCTGCCTACACAGGCAGAGAGAGAGCGAGAAAGCGTGTAGGAGGGTGGCAACAAACTGCCGAAGGAACTCTCACAAGGACAAGGCACACAGGAAGGCCCTGTGGGGAGTACCACTCAAACAGAACTGCTTGAGGAGCTACGGCAGTGGGGTTGTAGTTCATGGCTACAAAAACTGTTACTTTATGCGACCCCCTATCTAATTGCCAATCCCCATTGAGACGTAATGCTGGATAAACTCCATAGGAAGTATATTGGCAAGAGGACATTGATGATATCATACTTGACATCATGTATGTGTGTCGAATGCAGCAATATCATCACTGATTCCCTGGAGGGACGCTTCCCTTATGTGGCCAGGGAAAGGCAGAAGCTACCTGACTCTGACCCTGGGGGTGGTTATCTTCAGGAGGGCCACAAACGGGAGGACAAACTCCTAGCTGAGAGCAATACTTTACCCGCATTGCTGAGTAACACACATTCCCTTTTTGCCTACTCTTGTATGGCCTTGTGTGGACAAGGAATCCCCATGTTTTTCTAATCATCAGCCTTCTGTACCTCCATCGCTTTTCTTAGTACTGAAACGAGGAAGAGGGATGGAGGATGACTGGAAGAGATAAGCCCATGCCACAGTAGTTGGAAAAGGCTGGCCAGTGCCGCGACATTCAAATATGGCACAGGTGAGCAGAACAGGAGGCTGACTGCTCCTAGCGTTGGTTGGGACACGTGAGGCGAGACGGCAGCAAGTTGAAGCAGGAAAGCTGATGAGAACGGTGTGCAGCAAAGGCAGAAATAAGGTTCGCCGCAGCAGTGTAGAGTGGGAACCAATTTCTGGACAGCAAGCAGAGAGAAAAGAAAACGAGCATGCGAGGGATGCCCTAGCTGACGACGAAGTCTGGTAAGCCCAGGGAAGGCGAATGGGATGCCAGGGCACTTCAAAGCGAATGCCAAGTACCATTGCCAGCGAGTGAAGGCACTGATGAGGGAGCTGAAGAGTTTGACATGAAAACGAAAACTGAGACTGTTGAGAAAGGGTCGGTGTCCCAATATATGAAAAACCTGACTTGTTGGCTACAGAAGAAGGTGAAGGGTGTACTGAAAAGTCCTGGCAGGGAAGTAAACCAGGCAAGCAGCAAGTGAGTCTGGACTTACACTTATGTGAAAGGATAAAAAGCCCTGGCAGGAGAGTATACCAAGGGTAGCAAAAGGCTGAGAAGACTCGGGAGTATTAAAAGATATCAAGTGAACAATCAGTGGAAGGGAATGCCCCATTTTCTGGTGGTACTTTATTGATCTTTCTTTTCTTCACTTGTATGTTAAAAGAAGCTGTACAGCTAGCAGACATCCCTATTTTCACATTCTATTAAGTTTAGTGTGGGAGGGTCAGTTGAGGATTTTGGACACAGGACAGAGCACTTCCTTGATTTATAACATCCTGACACAGGCAGTCCTTAGTTTTGTTGAGGCAGGGACACCCCTCTTAGAGTAGGATTTCTCCAACCCCTTTTTCTTTTGTGATAATACAAGTCTGTAACCAACACCAAGCATGCCACTGTGTCGGAGTCTGATCCCTTACATATGACATCAATGGGGAGGAATCGGAATTCAAGTTGGCGTCGCTTCCCACACCCTCTGAAATTCCTGGGTTTTATAATGCTGAGATGCTTCACTTTTTAACTGTCTCTTATCCAAGGGTTTTGTTATGCTATATCTCACCTCACCTGTAGTAGCATAAGACCATGTCCTAGTGACCATGGTCATCGGTCGTGGCCTCTGGCCCCTTTTCTCCATTTAGTCTAAAGGACAGTGGCCCACTGTCCAAAATGCCATGAAATAAAAACTCTTCCCACATCAAGCCCCACCTCCCACTTAAATATACAGGTCCTCATTGTTGGGCCTCCTAACGCTCCCCCACATGGCAATACCTCTCCTAATACTATTATTACGAAATTGATTTTTGCGACGCACTTCAAATTTCCATGCAAATTCTGCAAAATTGGTACCATAAGGCTGCAAAATTAATGCAAAAAGACAAAAATGGTCAGACTGCAATTGCCTTCTGTAGCCCAACCCAAAACTCATCAATTGGGCCCCTTTAGCACTCCTCACATCCACCCTGATGGCAGCATTCCCTTCTTCCCTCCAAATAACATGTTCAGTGTATTAGTAATGTATGTTTATTTTGAAAGTTATAACCTTCATAAAAGAGCATTACATTTAATAGAGCACATAACCATTTCCAAGAATACAAATAGCTAAAAACATGATGAAATAATTATGGCACAGCATATTATCCAAAAGTATTACTTCTCTGTTCAATGTACAAATACAAATCGAGCACAATTTATCTACTCTGTAGTGAACACACATATTTTCTTTTGATCAATAATTGTTCAGATAAGCCCACCCTGAGTAATGGAACTAAATACTCTTTTGCTCAATAATTTGACTAATGGATGATAAAATGGATAAATCACCAATTGTAGTACACATACTGATACAGAATAGGGTTGGATTGTGATTTATTTACATATTTCCATTTACTTAATACTGATGCAATCAGCAGCAAACCCTCAAATAGAACAGCAGACAATGGGCCTCATCAGGGGTTGGGCGGAGTGGCAGAAAAATGTGGTGGTAACGCGATTAACGCTGCGTTACCGCTCGACTCAATCCCGAGTTTGGGCGGATAGCTGGAGATTTACTGTCAGCTGGCGGTAAATCTCCAGCTTTGCGCCCGTTTTCGCCGCTATTACCGGCGGCTGTAATAGCGCAGAAAATCCCCATGGACTCTCCAAAAAATGGGGAATTACTGCCTTGCCACTACTCGGGATCCGGCTCTATTAGTGCTGTACCGAGTAGTAATGCTAATAGCATTGGCTGTATCCCGGCACTAATACCCCATGGATACTGCCAAGTCTATGATGGGGCCCAACATTTGAAGCATTTTTAAATCCACTCCCGTAATAATTTTTAGTGGAGTCCAATGGCGTACTCAGAATAGTGTTCCACAGAGCACTTCCCTTTCTCTATTTAAAACATTGTTTGTTTTTCATCGCAAGTTATCTACTGTGCAATAATCTGATATCTGATTTAGATGCTATTTGTGAAGAGACGGCAAATTCAGTCAGGCCTAACTGATGGAAATCTATTTTTCATTTATTTTCTGCCACAGACATTTGAACCAAAAGTCTGAATTCATCATGTCCCTAACCACAGCGGGGGTCAAATGAACATTTGGATTACCCCACAGTCTAAGTATCCGAAGCAATTGCCTTTCCACGATAAATTGGCAAAATTGAATCAAATGTATGATTTCCCAAACCCCTTCCATAATTGACTATAGCGCCATTGATCTGAGCTAGCTTATTGGCGGAACTGATGACCTGATCAGCACAGCCCGTATTGTTGCTGAAGGTAACCCCCACATAGGGCGATTGATTGATCAATTTCAATTTATGGCCATTTTCAAAAGTTCAGTATCGCCGCTCGCAAGTTTCCGAAGTGAATTCGGTGTACACGCCAGTAAGACCGCATCATCTGCATAAACCAATACACAAATATTCCTGCCCGTCATTCTCCGTGTGTCCTTGATCAATTAGTTGAGCTCATTAGGTAAAGAATTAACATAGAGATTGAACAAAAGATTGGACAGCACACACCTTTGTCTGACACTGTGTTTCACTGACTAGTTATAAAACATTGCCCAGCTTATCCAGACGAACCTTGGCAGAGAGATTGCTGTGCAAACCGATGAGCACGTTTTGCAGGTGCCCAGGCAAACCAAGCTGGTAGAGCGACTCCCATCATTTTTGCCGATTAACGTAATCGAAAGCAGTGCTCAAGTCTGTAAACCCCAGATAAATTGGACCGGTATAACCTGCACCATATTTGTTTAGGTTTCGTCTGAGGGTTAGGGATTGCTTGATGGTTCCCACGCCTTCTCCAAATTTATATTTTTCCTCCACAGGGATGTTATCTAGTCGCACCCAATCTATGATTGTACTATATAGAAGCCTTCCAAACCATTTTCCAGATGAATCAATGAGTGAATCTGGCTGGTAGCATTGTGGTTCAGATCTATTCCCCTTTTTGAAAAGTGGGACAATAATGGATTTTGACCCCTGCTGTCTTACTAGCAGCAATTGCGTTAAAGATGTTTGTAAATACCAGACCCCAAATCACGTTATCATATTTAAATATATTCAATGAGATTATTTTCGGTCCTGGGGCTTTCCCACTTGGTGTCATTATTAGAGTATTTCAGACTTCCTCGAGGATAAATTTAATAAACAATTGGTCTTTTGCTATCGGGTAACCCTTAACCACCGGGATAGATGTACAAATAGACATTCCGAATTGTACAACCAAAAAGAAAATAAGCAATCCACTCAGATGGGCATGGCATGTCACTGTCATTTGTATTTTTATTTATTGTGTTTTATATAGCGCCTTTGTCCAAAGCGCTTTACATAGGCAAACAATATAATGAATCAGAATGCAAATCAGCGTTCATAAACAGTAACATTCAAACTGTGTTCATAAATGGTAACCATGAATTGGCATTTGTGGGAGTAATCAGTCAGTCAGTCAGTGTTCATAAACAGTAACAATCAGCATTCATAGACTAAGTGATCAGTGTACATAAGTAGATTAAGTCAATTAGAGGACTGTAGCAGGTGTTTTTTTTTTAGAGAGGAACGGAACAGAGGATATGAAGTAATGGAGCAAAGAGACAGGGGATTCATGAACCAGTGAAGAGGGGCTAGGATCTGGAATGTGCGAAAAAGGGATTGGGCACAAGGGGGACGTGGGAGATTGAGTCTAAAAAGATTAGTAGAGCGGAGGGAGTGAGATGGAGAGTAAAAAGAAAGGAGAGATGCAAGGTAGTCAGGAGCAAGGCCATAGAGACACTTGAACATAAGACAGAGAAAGTTGTATTTAAGTTGGGAATAGAAGGGCAACCAGCCAAGAGAGGCTAGGGAAGGAGAAATGGAGTCACTGTAGGAGAGAAGTGAGCGAATTGAAGAATGATATATATATTTAAGAGGAGCAAGGCATGAGTGGGGAAGACCAAAACAATAGAATAATCGGGAGAAGACTAGTGAGGAGATGAGGAGTTTTGTAGCGTGGAAAGTGAGAAAAGGGCAGACTTTGCGAATGTTGTAGAGATGAAATCGACAGGCACGGGATGTAAGGGAGATGTGGTGGTCAAAGGAGAGATTAGGATCAAAGTAAATGCCAAGATTGCGGGCAGAGGGAGAGATTGAGAGACGGGAGGGAGGAAAAGAGATGGAAGAGGGAGGAGATTGGGAGAGGAGTGTTAGCGGGAAAGAATAGAACCTCAGTTTTTTTGGCATTGAGAGTGAGGAAGTGAGAGGTCATTCAAGACTTGATGGCGGTGAGGCAGGATGAGAGTGTCTGATGAATGTCAGAGGAGAAGGATGAGAAGGATAAAAAGAGCTGGGTGCCGTCAGCGTAGAATGATAATAATGATGCGCTATTTATATAGCGCCCTAATCCAAAGCGCTTTACAGAGCACATATTTACATATAATATCGCCCAACCGAAATTGGTACTCATTTATCGACCTCGGAAGGATGAAAGGCTGAGTTGGCCTTTCCGGGATTCGAACCTGCGACCTGCAGATCACGCTCAGATCGTGGCAGCGAGCGCTCAACCCGCTGAGCTATCTTACCGGCTGTGAGTGTGAGATTCCAAGGATGAGATAATGGGGGCAAAAAAGGAAGTATATAAGGAAAATAGAAAGCGACCAAGGACTGAACCTTAAGGAACGCCATGGACCAGAGGAACGTGAGGAGAATTGTTGCCGCCCCAAGAGACAGCAAAGGTATGGTTGGATAGGTAAGATGAAAACCATGATAGAACAGATCTGCGCAGACCAAGGGATGAAAGACAGTCCAGTCCAGTCATGGCTTTGAACAACCAAAACTGTGTCCCACTATATTCCAAAATGGCTCTTGTTCTTACTGTGGGCTGCTAATTCTAAAGTTTTCCAAGCATCTTCCTTCCAGATTTAGTTTTATTTATTTATTTATTTATTTTGTATTTGTAAAGCGCACTACAGCCCACGGGCCTCGAGGCGCTGAAAGCTAGGAGAATAAGAGGGCTTACTTAAAAGGGTTACAGTGAAGCTGCCCAAGGAACACTTTGATAGCTGCGGTACATGATTACAAAGAAATGGATACTTAGCCAGACACAAGTGACTAAGGTAAAGGCAGGTTTATACGAACAAGCAGGTTTTGATGGCTTTGTGGAAGGAAGCATGGGAGTCAATTTGCTTGATGTGTGGTGGAAGGGCGTTCCAGGTCGTGGCAGCTACTGCAGGGAAGCTGGAACCACCAGCGCGTACTCTGCGTGTCCTGGGAACGATTAGGAGTATGCAGATCTGGCTGGTCTGGCAGCAGAGGGTTTGGAGAACCTATTGGCAAGGTAAGGAGGAGCTAGGTTGTGGAGGCACTTGTGGGTCAGGGCAAGAGTTTTAAAGATAATTATTTCTTTTTTTTTTTTTTTTTTTTTTATTTGGTTATTTGTTAAAACAACTTTTCAAATCTTTACATCCAAAACAACATATTACAACATACAAACAGAGAGCTTCACACATTTTAAACTTTGGTTACATATTTTCTCCTTAATAAAAAAAAACATGAGACAACCAATAACCCAAATAATGACATTACCGAGTCACAATTCACAAATTCATCATATCACATCAACATTAGAGGTGACTTACTACATTTTGTGCTGTAGGAATAGATAAATACCATCTGTTGTGAGTACGTCCCCCTTTCCTGGGCACATGTGCCCACCTTCACAAAGTATTCTTTTAAGTGCATCTAAATTCTGGGACAGTGGCTTCAAGGAAATGTTCAATCGCAACCTTTACGGCCAATCTTCGACTTGTGAAAATCATTTTCCATAGTGTACTCTCATCCAATACAGAATAGAATTCCCAAACATTTTGAAATAATTTCATATGAATAGGCTGTGATTTTCTTTTGATGTTATTAGATTCTTTCTTTCTTTAATGGGTAGCCAGTGAACCTGTCTTCTGAGCCCAGATATGTGGTCTCTGCGAGATAACCCCGTGGCTGCCCTGAGGGCGTTGTTTTGGACCAGCTGGAGTTTAGCAAGATTTTTTCTGAAAGTACCAATGAGAAGGGCATTGCAGTAGTCCAACCTTGAGCCTACAATCGCTCTGGCGATTGTGAGGCAATTTTGTTGGGACAAGAAGGGTCTTGCTGCGTTAAAGAGTTTGGAATTATAGGCTGAGGTTGATGCAATGGCATTGACCTGCCTGGTCATGGTTAGGTTGGGATCAAGGTACACACCAAGGGTCTTGACTGCTGGAGAGACAGTGATGGGGATGTTGTCTACGATCAATGAGCTGCATTGCTTGTCCAGTTTGCTCAAGGTGGAGGGGGATCCGGCAGTTTTACTCCGCCAATACTCATTTGTAATTCTGTCTTGCCCTTATTTCCTCAGAATTACTTCTCCATGACTCCTTTAAAATGTTTGAGAATAGTTCTCATACTCCTGCAGTCTTTGGTATGGCATCCTGAGAAATACTTGGTGTTTAGTATTCATTTGAGGCTTGCATGTTAAAAATGTTCATGCGGTAGGAAGTATCTTTCCATAGGCGTCCAGAATAGAAGTTCTAGTACAGAAGCTGGCAAGACAGAATTTGATTCCCGCAAAGTAGCAGTCATTGTTGGAGGTTGTTTCTTTGTTTATCTTTCCCCAATTTTAATGGCCTCCGTTCAGCACAAGATTTACAATTACAATTTCTGTTGATCTTGCGTAATACGCCTACAGATGATCATGTAGCTAAAATGAACTGGTATTGATCACACTCCGATCTAATAAGTGATGCTAATTATTAACCTGAATAAGAAATAATAGATAAAGGAGGCATACCTACTTTTTGAGAATGTGATCTGCCCTTGGATATCAGATGGCAGCCTCCCATTAAGAGACCATAGGCCAAACTCTGTTGGATGCGATAGAAATAATGTAGCAGTCATTGAGTGTATTTCTTTTTTCTGTTCCCATGGGATTCTTGCGACAATGCCTTCCATTGGACAGAAATAGGTGGCGGATTGTGAAAATCCCTGTGGGGGAGATCTAAAGTATATTTGGGCCAGGGGCACCATGGCGTCTTTCAAATTTAAGAACAAAAAACACTAAAGGACGTATCTGCTCTGCTTTATGCCAACATTGGTTCTTGATTTGAAAATTTGTATAGCGCATATCCCGTCGGAACCTAGCAAAAAACTGCATCTAGGTACAGATGAAAGGGCGATTCTTTCAATAAAGCTGATTGTAAAGAGTAACTTCAATGAGATCTTATAGTTCAGATACAGAGTCCATGAACACATTTTAAACACCAGACATTTAAACACTGCTGTTCTATCGGCAGCCAATGTGTAATCCTCGACGGAACTCTGAGATTGAAGCCTTCCGGGATAGGGAAAAGATCATGCGTACGAGTGAATTCTGAGCCACCTGCATACATTCAACTTCATATTTTGGAATGCCAACCAGAAGAGCATTTCAGTAGTCTAAATTTGAGTTTAAGGGACCTACCACAGTGTGGCAATCTTTCCCGTAGATAAGGGATAATAGAGGTTTTAGGAGCCCAAGCTGAAAATACATTGACTTTTATAATTTGATTCACATGTAGATGACAGCTCACGCCCACCTCCCATACGCAGCCCAGATTTCTTACAGACTGGGTGTATCTGCTGGGCAACCCGAACAGGGCAGGTCAGGGGGTTCCCGATACAACTTTAGTCAACTTGTTTACTGGGCCAAGAATAATAACCTCTCTCTTAGAAGGATTCAGCTGGAGTTTATTTTCCAACATCCAGGATTGAATCATTTCAGCTCACTTTACAAACCGTTGCACCGCCTCTGCTGGGTGGCTTAGGCAGACATACATCTAGGCTGACATACATCTGAGTATTATCTGCATATGAGTGATACTGTAACTTGAACTGGCCAAAGATATTGAGCAGAGGGCGAATATAAACATTAAAGAGCAAAGGCGACAGCGATAAGCTCTGCAGCATTCCACAAATAACTGGTAATTTCTCAGACACAAACAGGCTGACCTTAATCTGTTGTTGACTATCAGTTAAAAAAGACTCAAACCATTTCATTGCTTCCTTTGAGATGTGAGCCAGCTTCACAAGTCTGGATTTAAGTATGTTAAAGTCGACTGTGTCGAATGCCAATGACAAGTTCAGCATGACAAGCATGCTGAATTCTCCCTTGTTCACAGCTTAGAGAAGGTCAACCCAGACTGTCACTAGGGCTGTCTCGGTTCCATGACTTGGTCTAAAGCCAGATTGATATATGTGCAGGATATTGTTATCTTCCAAGAAATATTGCAGCTGGGTACTAACAACATTTTCCAGTATTTTTGAGGGCCACAGAAGAACAGCAATAGGGCGATAGTTTGGTAACAATTTTTGATCCAAGAATGGCTTGTTCAGCAATGGAGTAAGATGGAATGTCTTAATTTGCGCACTTTTGTCCAGCGGTTTAACTGTCCACCTATACAAGCTATAGATTTCTGCCTATGGGCAAAACGATGCAAATGTAAAAATAATCCCTTTTTTCAACATTTACAACTTTTAAACTGTTGGATGAATTTGCACCAAATTTTCAAATTTTGGTTGCTCTGTGCCAGAAAACAACTTTGGAGAATTTCAAACAAATAAGTCAAACAAGTCTTGTTATTAGCAATAGAATTCTCACAAGGTCAGTGGATCATAGATTTCACCTTAACTGTAGGGTGATGACTGTTTACCTATAAATTATACAGGGCACTAAAAGGCTTAATATAGTTAGCAATACACGTCTTTGGGGAGGTCGCGATAATCGAGTGAAGAGCGATCCTTAAATATCTCTAACCAAGGTGTTATTCTAGATGGAAACTATTCTATCATTGACCACCGATGTCATGATCCGACTGGATGATCTAAAAAGATGATGTATACATCTATGAGTTGATTAAACAAAAGGAAATCTCTTTAGAAGGATTCTATCAAAATTGTGGTGGTCTACCTAAGTAAGCCCTATATACAAGATGGATATATATTCTTTTCCTAAACACTTGCAGATGTCATTTTTTTCTTGACCGGTGAAGGATTGCTGCTAAAAATAACAGAAGTAAGAATGTAGATAATATACACATATTATTTGCAAGTATTTCTTGTAGAAGGTGTCTTAAGTTATAATAAGTGTCCTGCATGGGGTTCTCAAGAAGGTGACTCAAATCATAGTATGCCTAAATATTGCAAAATGTTTAATAATCTAAAGTGTTCCTGAAGAAGGCGCTCCAAATTGTGTGACCTATCTTTTTTTATGTTCACCTAACGATAGGGAACTTGTGCCTTCATAAATAAGTGAATTTATTAACTGGTTTTTGACGTATTATGTGTTTATCGATTATCTCAGTCACCTAATGATAGGGGATTTGTGCTTTGAAAAACAATTGAATGAATGAAAAAATAGTTGTTGATTTATTGTGTGGTTTTTCATGTTCATGTAGGTGGGTCTTTTACATCAATATTGTAAATGACATTTACACACAGTTTATTGTAATGCTATAGCACTGTAAATATGCGCAACGGTTCTTAAACTTTTTTTCAGTACTGTACATTTGTTGGTAGCTTCTTTTAGGAATATGCGTGAATTAAAATGATGATTCAAAATTGGCAGGAACATTAATTTTGTTTTGACCTTAATATACCATCAAACTAAATATGTAACTGGAGGGATTGCATTTAAGAATGTTAAGCTGCTTTTTGCACCTAATGCTCCAAGGCACTGATGCCGATCAACACAGCGTGTCTATAAAGAGATGCTATTGTCGGACCTCAGAAACTTGAAGAGCTTAATTCACTATTTTGATTATGCAGATTTGGTTTTAAGGGGTACCACCTTCTATGGCGGCCAAGCGCTTTATGAATGTAAAGTGGGAGGTGGTGGTATGGGTTCAGTTGTTTCCAAAAACAATACCCAGACAGCTTCAGAGTGTGTAGCGGCATGGCCAACAGGTTTGATAAGATTAATTTTGTTGGGCGCCAACAATGGACCTACGAAGCCTTCTGTTGTGATCACTCTCTTCTTCCCACACATGTGGTAAATCTCCCAGTCATTGGATTCAATGGGACCATCATCCCTCCAGCTGATTCATATGGGCAAGGCATCCCATATAGGAGCTTAATGTTTGTAGATGATGATATCGGCATCTCTGAATGTGCTATAATTTGACAGAGTATTTAAATAAAGCCCGTACAACCAGTAATTAAATTTTGAATGCTAAAGGAAATGTTGCATAAAGCATATAGTTAGGTGAAAGGCTTCTATTCACTGCAATGAATTAAAGTCTTTGTACTAGGTCTAAAGTGTGAGGGGGCTGTCATTGCTATTGGAGGTGAAAGCATGATCCTTAAAAGGCCCCATGTTGGCCAATTACCTGGCAGAAATTTAATTAATTTAATCAGCATTCAGGACCATCCTTTGGCAGTGCACCCACTGAGAATCCCACAGACGTGTGCTGTCTAAGTTGTGATGGAAACAGGTTTTCCATTGTCATGACGGATTTCTGAGTGATCTCATACACACACTAAAATGTACCTGGAAATCCTAGGTATAAGTTGCTTTTTCTGCTTCAAAGTTTAGCTTGGATATCTGAGTGCAATCTACTGGAAGCTGGAAAACCAGAGCCCTGGATACCCACTTCATCCAACATTCCACTGTACAAAACCGAATGGTCTTGAATGCAAGAGTGAAGCCGTTATGCACCATAATTCTACAGGAACCCTTTCTCCACTGCCAGCAAATTAGCCAATGCAGATGGTGGCCGACTCCTGCCATGCGATGGCGGAAGACCATGGCACTTTGGGATGGGGTTTGGGAAGCAACAAGACCTCAACAAAGAAATTATTTCATAATGTTGGGATAATGATGTCCAGGTAGATGTGTCCAGGACATTTTTCTGAAGAGCACAATTACCCAAGCTTCAGCCTGTAGTTGCTGACCCGTGAACTGTAAACGGGTTTATTGCTTTGTAAGTGGTTATGATTTCTTAGAATTCAAGGTGGACATAGGTCAACGTTTAGTGTACAGTTTTCTTAAACTCTTGGGAAGAGTAATGATTCTGTGTCTCCTTTATTAATCTTGACTCCTTTGTGGCTGTGTGGTCCCTTAATCATAGTCAGAGCTGATTCGTGGAGTAGCTGCATAGATTTGCATACATAATTCTATATCGGGTTACAAATCGTGACTATCAGCCAGGCATTTGAGAATGTTCTTCATTACATGCAGACAATTAGTCAGTAGAGTAAAAGAAGCAAGCCTTCCACCTGACCGAGGATATGAGTGGTGGCCTATATTCTTGGCCGAGTGCCTGAATCTAAATCCGCATGCAACATAGAATATGGGCCACAGGATGAATGTTTGAGGGTTCTCTCCACTGACTGGATCTACCCAGTTTCCTCTGAGTGTATGAGTTTGGGGAAGGCTTGTTGTCATCTTACTGTAACCTGATATCTGTCTGGGCTTGGTCATGATTGCATCCTGCCAAATAAGTTGCAGCAGTTTGTTTTCTTCTTTGCTGTGCAGGACGACTCCTCCTACATCTTTGTTGGGGTCACGCAGGAAGCTGAGCGGGAAGAGTTTTATGATGAGGCAAGGCGCCTGTGTGACCTGCGGTTATTCCAGCCCATCCTGAAGGTGATCGAGCCTGTGGGGAACCGTGAAGAGAAGATCCTCAACCGGGAGATTGGTGAGTGCTTGGGTTCAAGCCATTAGTAGCCTTCCTTCTTTTTCTTGATTACATTTGCTGTCTGTACCCATCTGTCTTCCCTGGTAGGTCTCTCTAGTTTATATTGTTAATGTTCCTCAGTACTGCGCTGTGTCTTTTTGCCTGTCTAATTTGGTTCTCAGACTGGTCCTTTTGCCACCATTGGTAATCCCTTCTGACCATGTCTGTATCTGCACCGTTCCTTACTTCGCTCTGACTGTTTGACGACCCTGGTAGCTACATCGGACTGGTCTGTCCTCTATGGTACTTTATTTTAAACCCTGGATTTCTCTATTGCTGTACCTTTATGTCTTACTAAGAACTTTCCTGTAGCTTTGTCTACATCTTCACTAGGACTTCCTTCATGCCATGTCAGTTTTATTGGCACTTCCGTCCTATCTGTTTCTGTTGACCTGTACAGTCCCGAAAACTCTGTGGTGGCACTGAAATGGTGACCCTGTCCCATTCCCACCCTCCCCAGCAGTGACCCCGATATGAGAATGCATCTGATCTTTGGCCAGGGAAGAGGAGACTAACGCCATAGTGTTCAGGAACGACCACATGCACCGCTCCCTGGCTAGAACTGGGTTCTGAATGCTGCCTCCTTTTTGCAAACCTGCATTGTGCCCTCGTGGGATTTTTCACTGGGATGCTGTCTGGTAGCATCACAAGAGTCAATTATGACTGCTATGTGGACACTGACTTGCATTAGAAATGGTAACTATGGTTTGCTATGGATCAGTTTCACTCATTTCCTGCATTATCTGAATTTACTGGCACTTTAATGATCATGGTTTGGGTCTATGGAAGAGCATCGTTAGTTGGGGCGAAAACATTACCTCTTTTTACTTGCCAAAATTTGACTTGAGAGATTTCATTGCTTAGTCGCTTTCAGCTCAGTTACATTTGGTGCGTGAAGGGTCTGGCCACCAGGCTGGTTGGGAGGGAAGATGTGATGAGAATAAGACACCAGTGGAGCCTCGTATCCTCAATGTGATGGAAGATAAAGGACAGTGTTTGTCACTAGTGGTGAAACATAAGAACTTGCACAAACATAAAGCCCTGGTCAGTTCTCATAATGTCACCTTCACGTGACTTTGTAACCCCGATTCCGAGAAGTGCCACTGGCTTGCCGCTTTGGCAACACACAATTCTTGTCAGAGTTTGCTGGCTCTTTGCAGCATGCACTAAAAAGGGTGCTTGGCCATATCTCTTAAGATGTTCATGCACTGGGTGGATTTTGTGATGGGGTTTCTTAACAACATGCCTTGGGCATGGAGGGGAGGAGGTGTTGTCCCTCTGTGCAATCTTGCAGAGCCACTACAACTGAGATGCTGTAAGTTTGAGTAATCGCAGAATACTTCACTGCTTGGGCTATCTTTGACTGTGTTAATCAAACTAAACAAGTTATTTCTTTATTATAAGCTCACTAAGATCACCTAGGGTGATGCCTGTCACATGCCAAGTCCTGAGGAGCTCCACTTAGGTGTGAGCCCGTCACTAACATCTCCACAATGAATTTGAGACGATGAAACGTGGCTGCCAACAAACTGTTGTGCCTGCCACCATGTGTCTCCTAGTGCCTAAACATTTCCAACCACATGAACAATATGTTGTCTGGCCTGGAACACTTTGCACTGGCATGTTTGGATGTCTACCAATCTTCAGCCCACCCTTGGATTCCCATCGTGAACACCACCAGGTCATACTGTAAGGAATTCCATGCCTTGGCCAGAGAAGTAAATATGTTTCCCTGGCAAGCATACTGATCTCAGAAATGTGGTCTATGTGGGCCAACTAATACGCCTACATGCCAAGGCTGAGCTCACTCTAGAAATCCTGAAACCACTTAGGGTGAAGGTGAACAGTGTGGGATACCTTCATTGAGTCTGCCCAAAGACATTGCCAGGGATATTCAAGACGAAGATGCCAAAGCCAATCTTCCGAACCTTTGCAAGGTGGGAAGATTTTGAAAACCTGGAATCTGTCCTGTTTATAGCTCAAATCACAGTTAACCCATTCATTGTACCCAGAGTTACGTTTGGCCATTGGTTGGTTTCTGTGAAATGGTTCTTATCCAAGTTTGAGGTTTAAACTTCACACTTGTTAGGGAGATTTTCCTTAAGTCATGCTGTCTGGGTCTTTCGGTTTGTCTTTCTGACTTATGGGTGCCAGTGATGGACTCAAGGTCACCAGGCTTTCTATGTGGTAGGGTGGTAAAGCAAGCAGCCGCGGCCTAACACTCAGGCGGTGGGTGGGGTGGTTAACAGGCACAGTACACACAGTGACGTATGTGAAGGCCTAGTTGCTTTTTCTACCACTTTGACGCTAAGGAGGTGAGCTCACCAAGCAAATCCCCCGCTAGGGGTTTGGGAAAGCGAGACCTCCCTCGTAATGATTCCTCTCAAGGAGACAAGGACTTCCATTCCCAGGGGGAACTCCTTATAACTAAAGCATTATCTGTATACATAGGAAACCAAGAAACTGATGTTACATTCCTAATGTTGAAAGTGCCTTTGGATTTTAGGCTCAAGACAATGCTGGTTCTCTTTCCACGGGCTTGACAGCTAAACTTAAACAACATGCCCCTTTTTAAGTTGTGGAGTGGGAATAAAGGCACGATCACCCTTGAATGGAGAATAAGCAGCAATACGCTGAGGTTAGCCTACAATGTGATCATGTCACAGAGGGACGGAGCCATGCTTCACAGCAGAGCCGGCTGTAGCGCGCAGAGAGACTGGCGAATGAGAGAGATGCCGCTGACCAGTTACAGAACCGTGCAGAGTCGGCAGGCCAAGACGGAGCAGAGCTGGCCTTATCGTGAGGCACAACCACATGGAGGGCATGGTGGGCCCAGTGCTCGAAAAACGACACCAAACACAGAACCTGTGAGGAAGGAGCGACTCCTCCGCTTGCAACGACCGAGCCGATGGGGCAGAGAAACACTGAAACGAGTGGAACACAAAACTCACTCGTATCCAGACGAGAATGCTAGAACAAGGAGAACACCACAGCTACCGAGCAGATGCTACCTCGCTGGAGCAAACCCTGCATACATAGAAGGTACCCGGGTTGTTCATAGTGGAGGGACTGGAGAAACCAGAGAGAGAAAGGGGCACAAGGAAGAATTAGCCTAACCTCAGAACAAGGGCATAACGGCCCGCAGAGAGAACCAAGTAATGATCAGGATTACAGGAGTCCAAGAACCCTGAATATTGTAGTCAGCCAAACGGCTCATAGAAACTCCTGAGCAACATAAGAGGCATATGCACAAAGGGGTTACCAATACTCCAGGGAGACAAGTGAGGCATTGGGACAAAGAAAGCCAATTGGAAATAAGAGGGATCACCTATTTCCCAGGGAAATAAGTGAAACCGAGGAACCTAAAGGAATTCAAGAAACCAGATTGGGCTAAACGTCTGTATGCTCACAGAAACCCCTTTAAGAGTGCCACATTGGAATAGGGGTAACCCATACCCCAGAGAGATTAGTGTGACATTGGGACAGAGGAACTCCAGGGTTATGGGAGCCTGAGAAACCTGAATACTGTTTTCAGCCAAACGGCTCTCAGAAACTACCGAGAACCAAGAGAGGCATATGTAAAGAGGGGTTGCCAATACCCCTGGGAGAAAAGTGGGACACTGGGATAAAGCAGCCCAAAGGAAGGTCGTCGGAGGGGCCCAATAAGGCAAGTTAAAAACAAATTCAAGGGGAATGCAGAGACAACCAAGACCTGATCCTAGTTGGGATAAACCCACCCAAGTGGTGGAGAGGGGTTAAGGAGGTATCCCGCCACCTGTGACAGATTGAGACATTTGATATATTCAGGAACTTGAGACTTTATTTTGTAAACTTGAGACATTTTTGGAACATTGACAAGATGGACAGACTGAATTGCTTTCTAAGGTTAAGCCTTGGATGTTAAACCAGGACGGATTCCTGGAAATCCTGAGTGGCATCCTGAGTGAGATCGGGGTGAACAACTCTGAAGTGGAAGGTCCGGTTAAGAGGATAGGTTTGGACAGAGGACCATTATTATTATTTTGAGGTAAGTAAAACACACCCTTTTCCTGTTTAGATCAGCAAGTTAGGAAAGAGACCAGTCGTGTGGATTTGAGCAGTCTTTTGCAAAAAGTTACTTCCTGCAAAAAGGTCTGACAGTTTCTGTAGCTCTGATAGAGTTTCGCTCACAAAAAGACGTTTGATGATGAAGCGGGGACCCAGAGTAGAAGATTCAAGCAAAGAAAGGACCTGCCATCAGCATCAAAGTGTCAGGAGAGCAATACCCAGTGTCCACAAAGCAGGTCTGCAACAAGAAATATTTTTTTTTCAGAGGCGTTCATTTCGTGAACAACCTGTTTAGGTTCCAGCAATGACACATTTATGCAGGTGGAACACCAAGAACCTTGGGAGGATGATTAGTCGCAGTTCGGTGGTTCCTGGGTCGACTGTCGTAGCCAGACGAGCAGTAAGGCAGAGGAAGTGCTCTCAGTGATGCAAGATTTCCACATGGTCCTCTGAGATAGGATTCAGCTTCTGAGGCTGTCTTGAGAAGACCCCATGGAAGAATAATTGTTTGTTGGATAAATGATTGCAAAGATACACCGTAGAGTAGCCAGCTACGGAAGCCTAACCGGGAGGCAAGTTTGGAAGTGCATATGCAGGATGAAGGACAGCACAGGGAGATGGAATAAGGGCTCTTGGCTGATGTCCTGGGATGATGAAACTCTGATCATTTTGGCACAGAGGGGCCCATGAGGTCCTGGCGGGGGAAGGGATTCCCTCTTCTGGATTCAGGGATGCCGCCATGGTCAGAGCTTTCTTTAGAGGCAGGGCTTTGTAATAGGATTTGGTGGAGCATTGATGGGTACTGGTGCCAAGCTTTAGTCTTTACCGATCAGTACGCCTTCTAGAGTGCATGTACAGAGTTCAAGCAGTCAAAAGTTGAGCAAGTACGTGGGTCTGTTTTTCAACCCCCTCGTGAGGCAGTGAGTGAATACAGCACCCAATCACATATCAAGCCTCATTCAAACAGCCAGTGGCAGAACATCTCTCAAGAATGTCTCTCAAACACAATGGTAGTGAATCCATTATATCCCAGGCAGGCACCTGAATTTTCCAGTCTGAACTGGTTTCAGGTGGGCTACAGACCCCAGTCCTGGGATACAGGCAACAAGTGGCCAAATGTGTATACGCAACCGCACACCCGTGCAGGTCTCTTAGGCAACAAAGATGACCTCTGTTTTGGTGAATGGAGGAGGGCGAGGGTCAAAAAGGACCCAGCAAGATAAAATGGATCCAACTGTGTGGAACCATTTTACATGGGCCCAAAAGCCACCTCCAGGCTAGCCACATGATTAACAGAGCGGGGCTGCTCTCTGGCACACTGTGGAGTACCCCTGCCTTAGAACTGAGAAGGTCTTTTAGGGCAGAGAACACAAAAATAAGCTAACACTGCGAAGCTTGGATTAAGCTTTGCCGGGTGAAAATAACGTCAAAACCCACAGAAGCCTGCAAATGATACAGGGGGTTCCTCATCGGGTAAAAAGTGGGCGTTCTACCTAACACTTGTTCAAGTGGTTACCCCGAGCTTCCAGGCGTATGTTCCAGTCTTCCTTTGTGATCAAGTTTCTTCCCATATCCACTTTTGTTACAGCATCACCCTATTCTCTTGCACTATCCTCCTCACCAGGGCTCGAGTCCTAAAATGAAAAGTGGCGGGTCTCTGGCGCAGGCAGTGAACGTAAACTGAAAGACGTTTGCATACTTAATTTTAAGATGTCTTTCCCCACTGAAGTCTGCAGGGCTAATGAGCATTTCCTAGAGAACATGATTTCAAAGGGATGGGGAGATTTTGCCGCAGGAGATTTCATCGGTGTAGAATTCATCGATGTTTTTTCAACAGATTTTGCCCCAAATGTATGTGGGGGTGGGTTTAGGCTAATGACTAATGTAGGGGGATAAAGGAGGGGGGGCTGCGTGGGTCTCCCCCGCATCTGTTTGCTGCAAAATCTACCAGTAAAAAAAGAACATTCAATTAAATGTTTTCGAGCAGATCATATAGAAACATTTCTTAAGGCATTGCTTGCTAAATAGAAAAGGGACACACCTTTTATCTCTTAAAATATGTAAGAAGATGTGTCCTGTTTAGCAGAAAGTCAATCGGATGTTTCACAGCGATATTTTCTGAGTTTCATGTGGCTTTGTGGTTCCATTTCTTGCCTTAGCGCTGTGCGCACAACCCGGGTTCGGATCCCGGACACGGCACTGTGTTAAGTGGAAGTCGCACTTTTTTTATTTTAAAAAAAAAAATGGATTCAGTGAAAACACACAAGTGGACGATGCCCTCTCCCTGAAAAACATGGGCGGACGCCGTTCACCAGCTTGTTCCCTCACTTGAGCCCCTTTTCTCAACATCTCCATCGCCTTTTCCCTAATACCTGCTCCCTCTTCCCCTTCTCCTTCTGATCCAAACCAAATGATGAATAATTGGTCATGTCATTACCTTTCACTGTCCCCTTCCGCATCTCTCTAGGGTGTGTATTGTTCCCTGTCTTGCCATTTCTCAATGTCCCCAATCCTTTTTGTTTTTCTTCCCCACTTCTGTCTTCCAGGATTTGCCATCGGCATGCCCATCTGCGAGTTTGAGCTGGTGAAGGATCCCGAAGTGCAGGACTTTCGTCGCAGCATCCTCAGCGTCTGCAAAGATGCCATGGAACTGAGGGAAGCGGGTGGAACTCATAGCCAGGCACTCTATGTCTACCCACCCAATGTGGAGTCCACACCGGAACTTCCGAAGCACATCTACAACAAGCTGGAGAATGGTAGGTCCTCCCCTTGTCATATGCAACCCAACTCATCTTTATACAAATAGTATTCTGCCATTTTGGGCAGTCCTCCACCCTCACTCCGTAACTTGCTGTGCGCATTGTGGGTCTTCTAAGTTCCTCAGCTCATCGATTCACTTAGTGGGACTACTTAAAAGCTTTTGAAGCTCGTTTGGCCTGATTATGATTTTGGTGATATTACCTCTGTTAATATCACCAAACTCATTCGCCATTATCTTTGTGGAAAATATGTGGTAAAGGTGAAGACCCGTCTAATTGTGAGCGATGCCGATTCTTCTGTTACTGCTCAAATTTGGAGTGCTATAGTGCTCTATGGGGGGGGGGTAGGCAAATACCTCCACTCAGAAGCAGGTGGAAAAACGGTTTGATTATGAAACTCAACATTCCGTTACCACGACTGCTGATTTTAAAAAAGGACTGAAGACATTGGTATTTAATCACCCACCTGACTAAAACCCTGTAATTTCTTTTGCATGACTTCATTGATTTATCTGACCCTGATCTCCCACCTCGCCTTTTATCTACTCTTGTTTTGTCTTGTATTGATTTTCTGTAAGCCCTGAGGCCTTCGGGCGTGTGGCGCGATATATAAGAATTCAAATAAATACGTTCGGCAAAGCAACTGGATGTTTTATCAATATTGCCAAACCCACAACCCGTCCCACTGTGTTTGATGCACTGGATGTACTAGGAGATGCTGCGATATAGTGTAGATTCTCAAAGATCACATTGGTCTTACTGTAAGCAGTGTTGTCCTACTACCTATACAGCGGGATCGAATCAAGACCATTTCAATAGAATGTGTTCTGCTTTTGTGAAACAGGCAATTGCGTTGGAGTCCTATCCTCAGAGGGGGAGAGGATCATCTTACAATAGAACAAGATATTGATATTTGTGAAACAGATGACCGTGCTAGAAGGGTTGAGTTTCAGATTGTGGTATGTAGTTCAGATTGGTTTTGACAATACAATATCGAGACGTAGGCACAGTGAGAGCAGGACCGGAGCAAGTTGATATGCAGGTCGCAATTATCACAGTGCTGCTGCTATTGCATCAGCATGACCTGGACGCGTGTTCCGTCCAGGACAGATTCGGAGAGGCTGACCTGTTCTGGTAAATCGAGAAATTTGCTAATGTCTAGCCAAACTCTCTCGGTTACGTGACTGGACAGCATGGCTTAGACGTAGGAAGGCATGAGCGTGGTGAAGGCCTCAGTTAAGTACACACAAATCACTCTTAATAATGCAAGTTATGCAGGATGTATACAAATACAGTTCTTTATTTAGGCCTTAGTCAACTCTTATCAAATATAAACCACACTGAAACATTCACTATTAATATATATTCATTCACCCTTGGGTGTTCAGCTTAGAGTACTCACACGTTACTTTTAAACACAGTTTGAATACTATTCAAGATATGGTAGTGTACTGTAGCAAGTATACAAAGAAAACGGAACAAACAAAGTAATCAAGACTTTGAGAACTAATAAGTTGAGAAGAAGGAAGCTTGCAACCGCCATACGAAAACATGCAGCTACGGTTCTACGCTTCATATAGTCCTTCCGTAGATGGAAAAGAAGGGGCCTAGTGCACTAGAGTAACGTGCTTTTCAGGACGCTCCAAGACTCTTTTGGGAAGTTGAACAAGTGTTGGGTAGAGCCAAGAAGTAGCTGCAAGTGTTTTAAAAGTTCAATAAAAACAAGAGGAACGTCTTTAAAATACCCTCTCCCAATCCAAACACATCCGGGGAGAGCCCGTGGAGGAAACTAGGCCAGAACCTCAAGGGCGACCTAGGAATAGGACTTTATGGCCATGCCACTCTAGTGAAAAAGGGCAGGAGAACCGGTATGTTTATTCACCCCCCTCCCCCTGTACTCCAATTCACTCAGGGACCACCGTAGGAGTTCCTGAAATCGCTGGGTTTTCTGCATTTGCACCGTAGTTCCGTGGGAGGAAGACCAGGTGCAGCAGGTAGCGAGGTCTCTTCAGGCATTCTTAGGTTGGCCTAGTTCGTGGTTCCGTACTGATGGACCGTTTTCTGGATTCTGGATAGTTGAACACTTGGGAGACACTGACTTTAGGACCCAACACTTTCTGCAGCAACCTCATGGGACTCGATGGGCACTTGTTCAGAATGGTGGAAGACGACCCATGTGGCGAGAACAAAGAAATTGGTCCTGCAAGTCCCCTCTTCATGGTGGAGAGCTGCAATTTCTGGGAAGTGGTTTTTGTTCTATAAGCTGAGGATCTGCAGCGTTCCAAGGCTGAGCTTGGGACACCAATAATTGCAGCAAAGTAGCACAGGAGGACTTCTGGCTAGCCCACAGTATGGTTCCTGGACTGTTCCAAGCACTTCCAACAGCTTCATCTTTGAGCACAGGTTGGATTAGTTGTACCCATCGGTCTGGGAGTCAAAGCATTGATGAAGATCTTCCAGAGAACTGCAGAGAGGCAGAGCTTTGCCGGGCAAGTGAAGCAAGTGCTGCTGGCAATCTTCAGGAGCTTTCCCCGGGTAAGGGCGTACTATGTATGGAAAATCCAGCCACCCCCGGGCAGGAAGACGGTCAAAGGATAAGATGGCCAAAGGACAGGCAGAAATCTTGTGGCTGGCCATTTTAGAGTATATAATGCTCAACATGGCATTAAGTGGCAAAAACGGCAAAAACCAAAAGTGCCCAAGATTACAAAGAAGAAAACACTGTAAAAGTATCTGCAAGTCCATTCTCAACACATCATGCAAGTAACCAAAAAGTAGCTAAA